>NC_089222.1:130420061-130727306 GCF_963924675.1 Phocoena phocoena
AAACGTGTAAACTGCAAAATGGTGGGCTGAGTGCATTGCTAGAGGTTTGTGCAAGGTACAGTAGGAAGAGCAAAGAGAGTGAAGAGTGGTAAGGAACGTACTATGGAGGCTTCATACAGGAAATGACGCTTCAGCTGAGCCCTGAGTATAGCTGAAGTGTAAAGTACGATGTAATCAAATGTTCATTTCAAAAAAATTATTAGTATGAATACAGAGAGATTAAAAATTAATAAAAGGGATAAGCAACTTCAAAAACTGACTTTTGAAACCGTCTAGGCAAGAAATCTTAGCTAAGGCCGTGGAATTGGAATTGACCAGCAGAGGTAGAAATCATAATATATTTAAGACACAGAAACTGGTAAGATTCAGGAGGTAAGGGGAAGTCCAGAAGAGTAGGATCAAGCCCATGTTTCTGACCTGGCAAAATGATTATGCTAACAAACAAAACACAGGAGCCAAGGTTTGGCAAGTGTCAGGGGTGGTAGCAAGAAATTACTGAGTTTGAATTACCTCTCACATATTCAGGCAGAGAGTTTCAAAAGACAGTAGGATAATTCAATAACAGGGACTAGAACAAAAACATACATTAATAATCTTCAGCATGTAACATAATAAATGAGTTAAATCAGGGAAAGTCTAATGAGAAAAGAGGCTTGAAGAAAGAACAATGGTCCACAACCCTACATTTAAAAAAAGTGATTGATGAGCAGTTAAAACATGACTGGAAACAAACAGTGAGAAAGATGAGTGGAAAAACCACAAAAGCACTGGGAAAAATAAGTTTACAGGTGAGGTGAGTATTCTCACTAGATTTAGAAGTTCAAAAATCATGGGTGAGTTGTTCTGGCAAAAGTTCAATTGAGATGGAAATTTACTTAGAGTAGGTGATAAAAAGTGAGGAAAGTGTGTGTAAATAATACCCATAGAACTCAGCCATGAAGCAAAGAAAAAGAAAAGAATTTAGAAAGAGTTCAAGGTGAGAGAAGAATCATAATAATAGTGGAGAGACTTGAAATGTTGAGGAGGAGCTATTGCAGAGGTTATGATAGAAAATAGAGAAGGAAGAAGTGCTATTTTATGAAGCAAATCCATAAGGAAATAAAGTGGGAGATAGCAAAGAGAAGAGATGGAGAATTTAAATAGAGGAACACCTCATCCTCCCATGAAGAATGTATCCGTGTGGAGGCAGAGTTCATGCCCTATCTCATCTCTGAAGAAGGACTTGAGGTCATCTGCATGGAGGGATGTGAACTGTGAACTCCCACGTGGCACAGAGGACCTGCCTAAACACTGTGCTAAGAGACTTGACCAAACTTCAGCTTGGCTTCCACCTGAACTAGACCATAATCCTAAAAGTAACCCTAACCCTCAGGCTATCTTTGCTCAAGAAAACACAAAGCTGCCAAACTGCAAAAAAGTACATTGTCCCAACCCACCTTGCTAAACCATTTTCAGTAATTATCTGCCTATCTCCTTCTGTAATTTTTCTACTTCCACTTTCCCCCCTAGTCCCTTCCCATTTTACTTCCCTATGGTCCCTTTTTGTTCCCTATCTGTTCTCCCTTTAAAAACCTCAGTCAATGTTGTCTTAATTGGAGTGAAACTCAGTTTATACTGGAGTCTCTCTTCCCTATTGCAGTAGTTTGAATACAGTCAGTTTTGCCTCATTTAACAGTCTCAGTTTTTCTTGAACAAGGGTATGGGAGTAAGTGGGGGAAAAACTGAAGAAAGGCTCCATCATCCCCAACAACTACCTCACTAAACCACACTCTATTTCACCTCCGAGAATGGAAGTGTATGTGCAAGCAAAATCATCTTTAGACTTGGTGATTGTATCAGTTATCTATTGCTGCCTAGCAAACTATCCCAAGTCTTTGTGGCTTAAAACAACAACAAGCTTTATAGTTTTCTTAATTCTGTGGATTGGCTGAGCTCAGCTAGGTGTGTGGTTTGCTGGTCATGATATTACAGTACATTTAACAGGGTGTTGGACTGGAGCTGAACTTCTAAGATGGCTTTACTCTCAATATTTGGTGACATCCAGAGTGACTAAAAATTCTAGGAGCTGATGAAGCTCAAGCTCCCTTGCATGATGCTGGATCTCAAGAAGCCAGTAATGCTCTTTAAAACCTAAGTCTGACAACCCTCAGAATGGGAGAAAATATTTGCAAATGAAGCAACTGACAAAGGATTAATCTCCAAAATTTACAAGCAGCTCACACAGCTCAATATCAAAGAAACAAACAACCCAATCCAAAAATGGGCAGAAAACCTAAATAGACATTTCTCCAAAGAAGATATACAGATTGCCAACAAACACATGAAAGAATGCTCAACATCATTAATCATTAGAGAAATGCAACTCAAAACTACAATGAGATATCATCTCACATCAGTCAGAATGGCCATCATCAAAAAATCTACAAACAATAGATGCTGGAGAGGGTTTGCAGAAAAGGGAACCATCCTGCACTGTTGGTGGGAATGTAAATTGATGCAGCCACTATGGAGAACAGTATGGAGGTTCCTTAGAAAACTAAAAATAGGAATACCATCCCACTACTGGGCCAATACCCTGAGAAAACCGCAATTCAAAAAGAGTCATGTACCACAATGTTCATTGCAGCTCTATTTACAATAGCCAGGACATGGAAGTAACCTAAGTGTCCATCAACAGATGAATGGATAAAGAAGATGTGGCACATATATACAATGGAATATTACTCAGCCATAAAAAGGAACGAAACTGAGTTATTTGTAGTGAGGTGGATGGACCTAGAGACTGTCATAAGTGAAGTAAGTCATAAAGAGAAAAACAAATACCGTATGCTATGCTAACGCATTTATATGGAATCTAAAAAAAAAAAAAAAGAAAGAAAGGTCATGAAGAATCTAGGGGCAAGAGAGGAATAAAGACACAGACCTACTAGAGAATGGACTTGAGGACACAGGGATGAGGAAGGGTAAGCTGGGACGAAGGAAGAGAGTGGCATGGACATATATACACTACCAAATGTAAAATAGCTAGTGGGAAGCAGTCGCATAGCACAGGGAGATCAGCTCAGTGCTTTGTGAACACCTAGAGAGGTGGGATAGGGAGGGCGGGCAGGAGGGAGACGCAAGAGGGAAGAGATATGGGAACATAGGTATATATATAACTGATTCACTTTGTTATAAAGCAGAAACTAACACACCATTGTAAAGCAATTATACTCCAATAAATATGTTTAAAAAAAAAAGTCTGAGATCACACAGTTGCATCTTCTCTGTGTTCTATTGTTCAAAGCAAGTCACAGGGTCAGTAGGAAGGGAAATAGACTCCCCTTCTTGGGAATGGAGTGGCACATAACCAACAGACATGGGAAGAATTGGCAGCCGTATTTGCAGACATCCTACCATGACAATTCACATCTTTCCCACATGTAAAACCCTCTCACTCCCCTCCCAGCACCTTGAAGACCTCCCAGTATCTTGATCACCTAGTGTTATTAAGTGCTCATGGGAATATCCCACACTTAGATGGAGGAGAAAAAAAGGATTGATCAAAGTTTGGAGTTTGTGAAAGGCTTCAATGGGAGAGAGTAAAAAGCAAGGCTGCTGGGGCATGGAGTGCAAACCTTGAAATAGCTCACTTGAAAGAACATGGGGTGGGTCCAGGATGAGTAATGAAGGCTGTAAGGTGAAGAAAGAGATGATAGACTTTTACATTTATCCCATTTGATGAGATAAATCATCTCTTAAGTGGGGAACCTTTATCTTTATCCTTATCCCCTTCAATTACATCATTGGCATTGGTCCTAATCCAAGGGAGTGACAGTTTCCAGTACAGTCACTTTCTGCAAGCTTCAGCTTGAAAAATAAAAATTAAGAAGATGAAGTTCAGCACTTGCCTTTCAAAAAGGCAACTGTACAAACTGCAATAATACTTTCAGATGCTTGTTATGTCTCTAGCATCTGCATTTCACAACTGTTCTGAACACGTAATTATAGCTTCTAGCAATTTTTTTTCCCATTGGGTCAGGAAATTCACTATTTTATGAAAGAAAAAATCAACCACATTTGATATATGTTATGCAAGGACAAGGTAATAAGCAAGATTTTCATAATGCAATGTAATATGCATCTCTAAGACAATTTATGAAGGAATAAAAGTACAGAGAGATCGGCATGAGATATCTCATCAGTTGATTTCCAAGGCAGACTGGGTCTCCAAAACCTTCTAAGGCTAAGGGATTTGGGGGAGAAAGGAAGAGGATGAAGGCTTTTTTTTGCTGACACCAAAAAAGAAACACCTTTTATTTTATTTTCTCAATGTGGTACTATAGTGTGAAGGGGAAATGTGTGGGAAAAAGGAAGAAAAAACTCTTGGGAACTTCCATGGAAAACCACTCACTGGGAACATTTTGACCAATATTTCTAAATAGCTTTGTGCTGCATTTTACATCCTTCTCTTTCCCCTCCCACTGCAGAGCTCTCCTAACCAAACCAATAGCAGACCCTTCTTCCTAAGGTCACAAGCCTTGACTAGGTTTTTCCCAAACCAAGGAAGGGAAATTGAAAGTTGACAGGAAAGGAATAAATAGAGAGAAATAATAGATAGATAGATAGATAAATAGATAGATATAATTCATTTCCCATTTCATTTACTTTTTTTCTTTTACTCTATTAAAAAGATCTTTTAAAAGAAATTTCACTTATTTGAGTCTAGTACTTCATTCTTAAGTCAAACTATGTATAAAGCCAGCTGAGGTATAAGGCCACACCCAACAGGCACCAAATAATACTACCAGAGCTACCACAGATGGGTGACAGAAAAAAGTTTGAGAAAATTTATTTTGCAGGGGAATTTTTGTCCTCAGGCTATATCCCATGAGGGATGTAGAAAACCAGCTGGGTTGTAGAAACAACTGAGATGTTTAAAACCCAAATGCAAAAGATCTTCTCTGTAGAATTATGCATTAACTGGACACATTTTTATGGTCATTTATTCCATATTATTTTTAATTTTTAGATTTTTAATTGATTAGGAACCAATTTTAACTGAATTTTGTTTTATAATTATATAAACTATTTACAGGATGCAAAAATTATATTTGCAAAATGACATGTACTCAAAAAAGCCTAATTTATCCTCCAATCTCCAATGTAACTTCTTTAATTTTATGATTTATCCTTTAATTTTTTTAATAAAAGAAGATGTATATATGCATAACACTTTTTCTCTCACAGTTAATAAACTGTAGCATATTACAAAATTGGTTTCATCTCATATTTTCAGTTATCCAGACAATTGCTCCATAGTAGTGTAGGAAGACTACATAGAAAAGTTTCTCTGATTTTCCAAAGGGTAACCTGAATACAATATCTTTATATTTATATAATTCTATTAGGCTCCATTTTTGGTCAATTATCAATTGATTTTCTACTATATACCATACAAATATAATGCATATAAATTATGTATATTTTGGTTATGAATTTCCTACTACAAACAGTATTAAAATTAACTAGTATATTCTTTTTCCCTTTCTTCTCCTGTTATCTCACATTTGGTTTGAAGTATTTTTTGTTTTCAATTATTAAAAATAAGGTGAATAATTTGTATCCTGTATTTTATATGGCTTCTCCACTTTGCCTCCATTTTTTATATTTGTACTATGTTGATATTGCCAGAGAATATAGCTATTACATATGTATGCTTCTCTGATATAGTCATCATTTTATGTGACTTATACAGGTCAGTATATATTTTAAGCTCACAGTAATTCTGTTTTCAGCACTTTTCCAGTCATTTGGTTGTCTGAAAAATCTTTCTCTAGTAGATTCCTCAGGAAGCACTCATGAAAACAATAAATTCTAAGTTCTCATATGCTCATAGTAGTTTGTCTACCAGCCTTTATAGTTAAAAGGTAGTTTGGCTGAATATAAAGCCCTTGGCTCATATTTTTTTCTCAAATATCATAATAGTGTTACTTCATTGCCTTCTGGCATAAAGCATTGACATAAGCAAGTCATACGAAAATCTGATTTTATTTGCATGATTAATTTGTTTTACTAAAATTTGTCTTGATATTGGTAAGTCTGGTTGATTTTCTCTGTATCAGTTTTCTGTTGCTATGAAACAAATTACCACAAATATAGTAGCTTATATTTATTAAATATAACAATAAAATTTATTATCTCTCAGTGTTCATGGATCAGGAGCCCAGGAACTTAGCAGGATTCTCTACTCAGGGTCTCACTGCGATGAAATCAAGAAGTTTCAGGGGATGTAATCTCTTCTGAGGCCCGTGGTCTTCTTTAAAGCCCGCTGGTTGTTGGCAGAATTCAGATCCATACAGCTAAATGACTAAGATCTCTACTTTCTTGATGGTCATCAGTTGGGGGACACTCTCAGCTCCAAGAAGCCATCCATCATTTCCTGCCATGTGGCTCTCTCCACAATATGGAAGTTTGCTCCTTCAAGGCCAACAGAATAGCCTTGTTTTAAAAGACACTATAAACATTTTTTTCTAAATATTTTTTAGAAGTCACCCTTTCTGTGTATTACTTGTTGAGTTATATATTTATTCCATGTTTAATGTTTAAAAGGAGTTGTAAGAGCCTAAGAAATATGTAGTATAAAAAACAGAGAAAGGAAATTAAGGCAAAGAGAAATTAGTATAGAAGGAATAATGTTTTATTAACAGGGTTCTCCAGAGAAACAGGACAAATAGGATGTATATATAAGTAGAATGAGATTTATTTTAAGAATTTGGTTCACAAGATTATAGAAACTGGCAAGTCCAAAATCTGCAGGGTGGACCAGCAGACTGGAGATCTAAGATGAATCAATGTTGCAGTGCAAGCCCAAAAATCATCTGCTGGCAGAGTCCTTCATTCTAATCAGGCCTTCAACCGATTGAATGAGGCCCACCCACATTATGGAGCATAATCTGCTTTATTCAAAGTTCACCAATTTAAATATTAATCTCATCCAAAAAACACCTCCACAGAAACAGCCAGAATAATGTTTGATCCAATATCTGGGCTCTGTGGCCCAGCCAAGCTAACCCATAATATTAACCATCACAAATGGCCAAGTTTAAAGTTATACCCCCAAATGCATAATATGAAATCATATTTATATAGCTGGTCTACAATTATATTCTAAGTTTTCTATCTAACGAAGCAGGGAATGAAATAGACTTTCCCTCTGAAAAACTTTTTTCTAATAGAGAAACTTAAGAGAAATATTTCCTGTGGATCCTCATGAAAAGGGCACTTTGCGGTACAGTAAGCAACCTACCAGTTGGCTTCTCTAAATAACACCAATGGTGTAGTTCCAACATCTAATTTCCATAAAAATAATTTTATGAGCAAACAAAAAATATGGCTTAATTCATCATCATCTAGGGTGGAATTTAGAATATTTCTGGAAGCACATGGATTACAAATTCTTTAGTCAATTCTCCATGAATATTATTACCCCCAACTCTTTTTTGATAAAAAATTGCATAGCAGGGAATTTTAAATTATATTCTCTGACTAAAACCTGAAGGACATATGGCATGTAGGCACATAAGCAAGAGCTAGCAGAGTTTTATACGTTAATGGGCCCATAGGGAGACTGACATCCCCTTATTAAAATGAGAAACCCAACCAAGACTCAGGTTTGAATAGACTCTCATCCAACTACTGCATGGATTTGAGCCAAGGTAGTGACTCTGGGAAGACCTAACATTTTACTTAGTTCTCAGCTGCAACTGAGGGCCCAAAGTCATCCATTATAGACCATGGCTACAAGTATTTTGACATGGAAAATATTGTGAACAGGTGTTACAAATCACCACAGCACCCATTTATAATGTCAGTAAAGCATTTGTAGAACAATGACTATTAAATCTAGAATTTAAGCTATGTTTGCCTTCTAGTGACCTTTTATAGTGAACAAAAGAGCCTTGTAAGGTACAGATTTTTCTCCAGTTCTACTAAGAAGCCAGAGTTGAAGATTGTTGAGATGTAGTGACAGATTTACCATAAATTCCATGAATGGCAGGAAAGAAAAATGAAACCAAAAGAAGGATGTTAGATCTGGAGAACACAGCAGGTCCAAGAATCTGACAATTATGGTTAAGAGTTGAAGAACAAGCAAGAAGGGAGTGAGAAAATTGGAATGATAAAATAAAGGACCCAAATGTTAAAATAGGGAAATTCCAGCTTTCAACTTCAGGAAAGACCCAGTTCCACTTAGAATTTCCAAGGTGTGATAATATAAATTAATTAATGATGTGAAATGAAGAAAAGTTTTTAGAGGAGAAAAGGCTAGGGGCTGTAAGCCTACAGTTGCCAGAGTCTCAATGTCCATTAAGCCAACATATGCTCACTTCTCAGAATTATAAGTTGACTTTCAATGATTTACTAATTGTTATTCCCTGTTATTTATATAAGGTGCTTGATTGAACTGATTTGGTTGGAAAACAACAGCTAGAAAATTAAGCACAAATTGGTTCATAATTCATCCATGTTGTCAAGTCAATTGAACTCTGCATGTTCAGAACTTTGTCATCAGCAATAGTGATTAATGATTGAAAAGGGAAATATAGAAAAGTTAAATGAAGGAAAATGAGAACTTGAATTTATACTGTGGTCCAGTTGGCTAGTTTTGAAATAACATTGACACACTGATAGTAAATGGAAAAGACTAGTGGTAGAGAAAGTGGTTAAAATTTCACAGAAAATTACTTCTAACAGAAATATTTTTGATTGCTCATCTTCTAAATGAATATTTTGTTAACAATCATCATTTTCAGGATGATTTTTCATCTTTCCATTGTGGTTACTAATGCATCTGAGTGCCTTGTACATTCTTCTCCAGTGTTGTATATAAAAGGTCAACGGAAAAATAAATCACTTTTTTACAACCTATATTGTTGTAGGTTGAATTGTGTCCCCCAAGAACCCACGTGTTGGAATAATGGCCCCCAGTGCCTCAGAATGTAACCTTGTTTTGAGATGTAATTGATTAAACTAAGGTCATCCTGGAGTAAGGTGGTCCTCTAATCCAATACAGTTGGAGTCCTTATAAAAAGGGGAACACATACATGCATACAGAGATTGAGTGATGTGTTGACAAGTGAAGGAACACGAAAGATTGCCAATAAACTCCAAGAATCTAGGAGTGAGGATAGAACATATTCTTCCTCAGAGCCCTCAGAGAGAAGCCACCTTGCTGACACCTTGATCTTGGACTTCTTGCCTCCAGGCCTGTGAAGCAATAAATTTCTGTTCTTAAAGCTACCTAGTACACAGTATACTTTGTTATGGCAGCCCTAGCAAACTAATACACACAATATTGGGTCAGTATTTTAGACATGGGTAGGGTGGATTAAAAGTTTGTTCATGAGGTTTAGTATCTATAAATTAATCAAATCCCTGAACTAAATAAGATATGACAGAGGCAAGAAGGACATTTCTCTGTGCTTTAAGAACACGTGGCAAATGAAAAAAAAAATTGCTAGCACAAGGAATGACAATCTTTGGAGCTTTCTCAGCTCAGGCTTCAAGTATCTTCAGTTGCTAACTCCCCTGCATTTATTCTAAGACCAGCTAAGAGAAGAGAATTGCTGCCCTTCGTTGGGGAGTTTGTATTCTATCCAACGAAGTGGATAGAACGAGATACTAAGCCTCCCATTAAAAGTTTGCTAGGGGGCTTCCCTGGTGGCACAGTGGTTGAGAGTCCGCCTGCCCATGCAGGGGACGCGGGTTCGTGCCCCGGTCCGGGAGGATCCCACATGCCGCGGAGCGGCTAGGCCCGTGAGCCATGACCGCTGAGCCTGCGCGTCTGGAGCCTGTGCTCCGCAGCGGGAGAGGCCACAACGGTGAGAGGCCTGCGTACCACAAAAAAAAAAAAAAAGAAAAAAAAAACTCTTGGCATTGATCAGGAAGTGAAGAGAAGAGAGATGAAATAGCATAACTAAGCTATGGAAATGTGAAATAATGTGGAATGTTGTTTGCCTTACAAATGTGTTTGGGCCAGGGCATCATCTTAATGTGGAAGAGTAGTGAAAGAGGAGTTTGTTCAAATTATGAATGATTTTGTATGCCATGCTGAGTTGAGACTTTATCCTCAATAATACGAGGAGACATGAAATGACTTTCAACTTAGTGGGAGGTCATTGAGTTTTAGAAATCCTATAAATATAACAGTCAGGAAGATGATTGAATGAGTTTAAGATTAGCAACTGAGAGGCCCTCTCCCATCAAGTCATTGCAATAATCTCATAGTGAATGCTGCTGCCTGGACTAAGGTAATGGCAGTGCAAAAAGGGAAAAGATTTAGATACACATTTATGGGGTAGAATGGGCACTTGAACCAGATTTCCTGGAAAGGGGGAGGAAATCTACAAAGTGTAGCAGGTTTCTGGCTTGGACATCTGTGTTGATGTGGTGTCATCATCAAGAGTGGAACATAGAAAATGAGGGTCAGTTTGGTAAGGATGTGTAGACTCTGAGATGTCTGTGAAACATTCTTCCAGGGAGCCCTGGAACACACTTTGTAAAGTTGTATTTTCATGATATGGTGGTTGTGTATTTTGTCAAGTGGACTGGATCTCCATATCCCAGATTTTCTTCTCTTCTTGTGAGAGTAGGTGACAAGAGGCACCTTGCATAGGATTCAAAAGACAGAAGTGAAGTATCAACCAGATTTTTTTCCTTTGTAGTTGTTTTAACTGGACATGAGATGCTGTAGCTACATACCCATATTCTACCTGGTAACTAATCGTGGTGGCAGCATTTGAGCCTGCATAATCTCCTGTCCCTACTGTAGACCCCTCTTCAGCACTGCATCTTTGACTCCTGGGCCAGGTGAATCACAAGTTGCCAAATTCTTCTACAGGACACCTCCCTTATCAAAGTAGGAGGCTTAGTGGTATTAGGAGACTGATGAGGGTCCCATTCCATCTTCATGTGTCCAATCATCTCATTGGCTCCAGCTTGTCCTCAAAGGTTCTACCTCATCATCAGAGGTTACAGCTTGTCCATGCTTCCCTTCTTGAATGCCTGCATTGATGACTTCAGGTTGCTGTACCAGATACAGAAGAAAGAATCTCTGATATACTGTGAACCAGCTCCCAAAATTGTATAAGGTCAAATCTCTATAGGAAATCCCTATTAGGTCTACTTCTCTGATTAAACCCTGATAGACATAACAAGGGTAGTTTTTATAGACTGCTTTGTCATTGTACACAGCTTTGAATACATAGTCCAATGCTCCAGACACTTTGGCCCCTGGGGCAAAATGTCAAAAGTTTTATGGTTCCACCAGCCTAGGGCACCATTGTTCAGTTTTAGCATTAAGCTAGCGGTCCACCTCCTCAAGCTGAGAAATGATGTCTACAAAAATGGGCAATTTAAAGCAGAGTGTGGCAAATGCTCTCTATAAAGGGCCAGATAGCAAATAATTTAGATTTGTAGCCCATAAGGTCTTTGTCACAACTATTCAGTCCCCATTGTTGAGCAAAACTAGCCATTGACAACACATAAATGAAAGAATATGGCTGTGTCGAAATAAAACTTTACTTATAAACACAGATGATGTGTTAGATTTAGCCACTGACCATGGTTTGCCAGTACCTGATTTAGACAAAATAGTACAAGTTCTTTATCATAAAAAGTGCACTTTAAAAATTCATTAATACATTTAATACATTTAGCATGGAGAAAAAAATTAATGTCGGGGTCAGATAGCCTAAGATGTAATCTCAAGTCTAGCACTTTCTGATGCTCCATTTCCTCATTTTAAATGAAGACATAAAGATAAGTACAGTGTTGTAAAATGTGTCCACAAAGTTTTTGACATGTCTCTTTTCAAAAAAATAGCATCTAATTCCCTTCCCCTTGAATATGAACTGGACAAGGTGACTCATTCCAAGGGAATAGAACATTGCTGAAGTGGCATTTACATAATTTCCAAGGATAAGTTAGAAAAAGGTGTTTCAGCCTCAACTTGACTCTCTCTTCAGGTACTCACAACCTAACTGCCAAGCTATGAGGAAACCAAGTGGCCAAATGGAAAGGTCATATATAGGTGTCCTGACCTTAACTCCAGCAGTAGTTCCAGCTGACAGCCAGCATCATCTGTCAGACATGCAAATGATCAAGATATCCCATGATTCTCATCCCCAGCCTTTGGGCTGTTCCAGTTAATGACAAGTGGAACAGAAACATTTGTCTCTACAAGCCCCCCCTAAATTGCAGAAACATAAGTAAAATAAATGCTGTCATTGTTTTAAGTTACTAAGTTTTGGGGTATTAGTAACACAACAATAGATTGCTAGAATATAAAAACTCCTCAGTTATTACAATAAAAGAATTTTGTAGGAATCTCCCAAACCTACTAACCTACTGACTTGTATCTTACTACCATACACAAGCATGTGTGTCAACTGACTATTTTTTTTTTAAATGGAAGTATAGTTGATTTACAGTGTCATGCTAGTTTCAGGTGTACAGCATAGTGATTCAGTTATATATACATATTCTTTTTTAGATTCTTTTCCCTTATAGGTTATTATAAAATACTGAGTATAGTTCCCTGTGCTATACAGTAGGTCCTTGTTGATTATTTTATATATAGTAGTATGTATATGTTAATCCCAACCTCCTATTTTACCCATCCCCCCACCTTTCCTGTTTGGGTAACAAGTTTGTTTTCTATATCTATGAGTCTCTTTCTGTTTTGGAAATAAGTTCATTTGTATTTTTTTTTTTTTTTTAGATTCCATGTATAAGTGATATCATATGATATTTGTCTTGGTCTGGCTTACTTCACTTAGTATGATAATCTCTAGGTCCATCCATGTTGCTGCAAATGACATTATTTCATTCTTTTTTATGGCTTAGTAATATTCCATTGTGTATGTATGTATATGTGTGTGTGTGTCTATATATATATCACATATTCTTTATCTACTCATCTGTCGATGGATATTTAGATTGCCTTCATGTCTTGTCTGTTGTAAATAGTGCTGCAATGAACATTGGGTGCATGTATCTTTTCAAATTATAGTTTCCTCTGGATATATGCCCAGGAGTCGGATTGCTGGATCATATGGTAGCTCAATTTTTAGATTTTTTTAAAGAACCTCCATACTGTTCTCCATAGTGGCTGCCCCAAGTTATATTCCCACAAACAGTGTAGGACGGTTCCTTTTTCTCTGCACCCTCTCCAGCATTTATTATAGACTTTTTAAAGACTTTTTTTAATGTAGACAATTTTTAAAATCTTTATTGAATTTGTTACAATATTGCTTCTGTTTTATTTTTTGGCTGCTAGGCATATGGGATCTTAGCTCCCCAACCAGGAATTAAATCCGCACCCTTTGCATTGGAAAGTGAAGCCTTAACCACTGGACCACCAGGGAAGTCCCTATTCGTAGACTTTTTGATGATGGCCATTCTGAGCAGAGTGAGGAGATACCTCATTTGTAGCTTCCCAACAATCCAAAGAGAGGATTTAAGAGGCAGAACACAATGACCTAACCTGGAATTTGGCCAAAACTCTAGGCTTAACACTTCTAATTATTTCAAAAATGATGTCATGGGACTTCTGATGACCAGCCTAGAATAGGACTAGAGCTGGCCAAACCACCTTTATTTGAAATGAAACACTACTGCAAACTTAAAGCCTTGTGAATTTTGAACTAGAAAGTTTGGCCTTTAATTTATTTTGGCCAGAGTGCTTTCCAACAGAAGTGTAAATCATATTTTTTAAAAAGTTACCTCGGAAAACACATGAATAGTTACAGGTCAGTTACAATTGGTTCATTTAAAGTTCTTTCTTAAGTTCAAGATAATAAGATGGAGTCCGGGGTTTGGGGGAACAGAATGTCTACACTTTTGGTCTAAATATTGGATCTATGTTTGTGTATTTTTATTTTCATAAGGATGGAGATAATACTGAAAGTGAAAGAAAACAGAGACCGAATAAACCTAGAAACATGGGTTTGTAGTTTGATATGATGACATGTATATAACGATCAGAGAAGTAAGGGTGATAGTTGTATAAATGAGTAGATGTGAGTGAATATAAACATTTTACAGGATAAGCCTTAAAGAGAATGGAATACGAGACAATACTTCAACTTTATTTCCTTATTTCCCAGAGCTACACACTGGTGACACTGGCCTACATTTTCTCCAACTTACCATTCTGTCCCAAAATGTCATAACTTTGCCACTCTAGGATCTTTTCCTGGAATGTCCTCGGGGTAGGTTTTGAAATGAAAAAAATATCAAGTCATACAGTCCTGGATTTGGAGGACAGCTGCCTCTAGCTAACTGTGTAAACTTGAGCATTTGTTATTTATGACCATCAATTTCAAGACCTGTAAAATAGAGATATAGAATATCCTTCTATATGGTGGTTATACAGTTCAAGTAAGAAAATATTCATGAAACACTTACCACTACATCATAGGATAAGATGTAGGGCAAGTTTAGTAAGGGATTATTTCCCCAGAACCCCTAATTTCTTACTCAGTGACTCCTATTTATGCTTTGCAATCCTTATGCAGTGTCACTGCCTTTTTATGGTCCTTGCCAAGGCTCCCAACCAAAGTTTAACTTCTTTCTCCAGGCTGTAATAGAATGTTGGCCACTTTGTATTGTCTTAATATGATTATGTGTCTGGCTGTCTCATGTAGATTTCGGACCTTATTAATTCCTTGTGTGTTTTGTCCCTTCATGATGATAGTCTAGAAATTTTTATTTTGTAATAAAGGCATTTATAAACATGTCATTTATAAAAATTAGTATGTGCCATTTGAGAGAACTGAAGGGTGGATTACTCAGTATTTGGAAATGTTTTAGTCTGCCTTATAGAGTCCATCACTTCCCCTCATCTGGTTCCCACTTGCCCAACTGTCACTATTATTTGATTTATGGCTGGTTCCTGCTCATCTTTATGACCTTGCCTTCATGTTTTCTCAAGTCAGAGGGGTTTTTTGGTAAACCTGTACCCTTATTAATGAAAAATGACCAATCAATGCTATAAAGTACTCTTGAAATGTGTAAATATTATACATTGTCCAAAGAGGCAGTACTAATTGCAAAAGGAATGGATGGAAAAACCACTGCTGTACAATTTTAATTTTAGAAATACATTTTTCTCCTAAGTAAGGTGTTCACAAAAAGATTAAACTCTGATCCTTTTAAATCTACATATTCTTAAGCTGCTAAATTTCTAGAAATAATAATTATTATGTAGCTAATATTCTGTAGAGGATTTAATATGGCACAAGCACAAAACTGAAAATTTTTTCATCTCATTTTTATCACTATGGCAAACCTTAAGAGAGAGATATTATCATTGTGTCAATTTCACAGATGAGGAAGTCCAATTAACAGGAGACTAATTCATATTTCATTAGCCTGGTTTGAACATTCTGTACAATTTATATACAGACTCATGTATTGGCAGAATTAACCACCACCTAGGGTTTATGATATTTTTATTATTACCTTTTCTCGTATTTGGGTAAGTGTATCAATGACCTATGTGAAGACTTTATTGGTCATCAATAAAGTGAATTTGCTTATCTGATTACCTTCTCTCAGAACTTGCATGAATGGGAAAACAGATAAATACATTTCATTAGAAAAAAGGAAGCAGAGAAAGAAAAAGTCACTAAAAGTTCAGGGTTGGATGCTTCTTACTATAAGTAGTAAAGGGAAGAAATCTGGACAGTCAGATGAGCAGATGAAACATTCAAAGAAATGTTTGTGAGCAGATGAAACATTCAAAGAAAAATTGTGGTCATCCTGGTAGTCATTTTTATTGTCTTTAACCAGTACTGCAGAGGTCTAAGACCTAAAGTAAATCATTTTTTCATTTACTCCACTGACTTTGATGTAATAAACAGAAAGCTGATCTGAGGTAGCCTTTCAAATTACTTATATATACTGTAGGATTACTCCAACATCTCAGATGATTTTCCAAAATAAAATCATGTAAGCCTGCAGACCAAATATTTTTATTGATACACATTTCACCTTAACACACATATACCTTGAGGGTAGAGGTTAAAGCACCTAGGCGTTCCTAACATGGTCCACTAGTCTCTAAGGAATAAAGATTTGGGGTCATTTTTTGCAATCCATCAAGTGTGGTTGAATCTTTTCTCCTGGCATCTTCCTAGACCATCACTGTGGCCTGGATCCAATAGGAAATCTCTCATTAGAGCAAACTCCAAAAACTTGATCTTCTAGAGGGAGGAAAGCAGAAGGAGAGAATACTGTGCTTCAGTGAGAGTAACTGGATGGAGAAATAAAAGGTAATACTCCCATTGTGGTTGGTTCCTCCAGGAATTTTGCTGTTTATATCCTTGATAAGATTGCCTGTCTGCAAATTATAAAACACCAATATGTTGTTTCTAGATGTGATTAGTATGTATGCTGGTTTGACTACCTCATCAAAAGTGGCTATAAGTTTTATTGTATTGCTATGCAAACTAGGCATCCCTAATGTATTGATGCTGATAAGTTTAATGGTGTTGATTAGTACTGAGGCAAGAACTGGACTTAGAATCATAATTCATAATTCATATATTAGAATCATAATTCATATATTCAAACACTCTTCAACTTTGCCGTGAGGCACTATAATGTAGTAAAAGACATCATCTTTGAGATCATATGGTTCTAAATTCAAATATACTTATATGATACACACACACAAAAAAAATTAAACGCTTTGTGTCTTATTTTACACACATTTAAACTAAGAGAAGTAATATTTTCCCTGCAATATTATTTTGAGAATTACAGATAAATGTTATAAAATGCATGATGCACATGGTGGACACAGAATAAAAAAATTATTAATATTATGAAAACAGGAAAACACAACAGAGAAAATCAAAGCCCAAGTGTTGGGTTTGAAACGATTAACAAAGTGTATAAACACCTAAAAAGACTAATTTTTAAAAAGAAAGGAAGGTAGAAAGGAAAGAAGTGAAGAAGGGAAGGAGGAAGGAAGGAAACATCGGTAACCAATTACCAATGTTAGAAATGAATGTGGGGACATAACTACAGATCCTGCATCAAATGGTTATTAAGGAAATATTTTGAAGACAGTTATGTTCAAAATAATTCAGTAAATTTGACAACTGAGATAAATAGACAAATTCCTTGGAAAAAAAAACACAACTCACAAAAACTGATGCAAAGTAAAAGAAAAATCTGAATAGCACTAAAGAAATTGAAGTCATAATTTGAAACCTTCCCACAAAGCTACAAAGAAAGCTTCAGACCAAGATGGTTTCACTGATGAATTCCATCAAACATTTATACCAATCTTGAAAAAACCCTTTTAGAATATAAAGGATGAGGGAATACTTTTTCAACTGATGTTATGAGATCAACACAGCCTTAATACCAAAACCTAAGAAGGACATTACAAGAAACAAAATCCCTAATGAATATACATGTAAATATTCTTATCAAAATATTAATAAGTCAAATCCAGCAATATATAAAGGGACAATACATCATGACCAAGTATTCAAGACTGACTTTACAACTGTAAATCAATCAATGTAATTGATTAACAGAATAGAGGAGAAAAATCATGTGCATATATAAATGCATGCAAAATAAGTTGAGAAATTCAACAAAAACTCATGAAAAAAATCTCAGTAAACTAAAAGTGCAGGAGGACTAACTCAATATTATAATAGACATCTATTGAAAACCTACTGCTAACATAGTACTTAACAGTGAAATATTGAACACTTTTTCAAGATTAAGGATGTTAACTTTCACCACTTTTATTTAGTATCGTTCCAGAGGTTCTAACCAATGAAATAAGGTAAAAATTGAGTAAGGTCATAAAGATTGGAAAGAAGGAAATAAAAGTGTATTCAGACATGATTATATATATAGCAAATCCTAAGGAATATTAATGATGTTCAGAATACCCCTAATGTCCAATTAATTCTATGCTAAGGAATGAAAGAAATATCCACTTATTGTTTGTATGCTTTCTCGGTTAACATATTCATCAACATATTACAGGTTGTATTTGAGTATTACTTCCATGTAGAAGAGGAATATTAATTCAGGAATAAAGCATATGTAGGTTGAGTACCTACCATCAAAATTGGCCCTACCCTCAAGGAATTTTCAGTCTTATAAATTCCAGGGCTTGCTTAATATGGGACTTGGATCACACTCACATTTTACAAGTAAATTCACAACCAGCTAGTATGTATGTTGGTTCTGCTGCCCAGGAACTACAACTTACTGGTCAGCCTCCCCACTGTTGTCATATACATAAATCTATTGTTCCATGACCATTTACTAGTCAGATGGGATAATAAATAAATCTGAGAAGTGACAATTCTTGGGTAGGACAGGGTCCTAGAGAACTTGTCACCCAACACAAGGCAAAGGAAAACTATTATTCAGATTACCTTTAGATAATCTTCCTAGAAAATAGATTTCATATAGCTCTTCTATTGTTTCCACTTTATAGAGGAGGGCAGAATCCCATCAGAGTAACAATTTACAATTTCAGGAGTCAGAAATTAAAGGCCTGGGACCATAATTTTAAAACCGGTGCAGCTTTTAATGTTATTCTTTTTACCCTCATACCATAGGTCAGGTTGCCCAGGAAACAAACTAGACAGGGATGTGTATGCAGGTGGTTAATTAAGGACATTCCTCAGGAACACCTGTAAGGGAGGTGGGAGGAGGCAGCAGGACTGATCAGAGGGAGAAGTTGAACCGTGATGTGGTTACAATAGAGGCTATCAGTGATGCCTCAGGGAGCTCTAAATCTGGTTGGCCCTTTAATGATGGGCAAACGGGGTCATCTTCTTAGCACCTTTGCACCTTCTCATCAACCAGTCATTGAAGGTGGGCTGTTCCACCCTTAAGGTGCATAACCATAACCGTGGGCAGGGTTGTTTCCTTTGGCAGAGGGCAATTCCTGAAGGTGGACTCAGCTGTGCGCTGTCAGCAGGTAACATTCTTTGCAGCAGGAAGAATGAGTGTCTTCAGTGCTAAAGGGGGCACCCAGTAATGTATAACAACATCCTGTACACCCCACAGTAAATTGCAATAAAATTCTGGAGCAGAAAGAATCTGTGTGTTTCAATGAAGGCATCTAAGAAGTAGGGGTTTATGGAGCTGCATCTCACACCGAAGCCAGGGGATGGAGAGAAGAACTAGAGGTGCTTCCAAGCAGAAATGAGCAAGCGTCAGGCTGTTTGGGCACCTGATTCTAGAAAGAAGCAGAAGCAAGGAGTAGGTCCAGGTCTAAGAGGCAGCCCTGATGCCAAGCAGTTAAAACGTGGTTGTGTGCAGAGCTCCCTCACATGTGACGGGGAAGCAGTGACTCGAACAGATAGCAGAGCACTGTTCCTGAGCCCCATTTATGGCTCAGGCTGTACTTCTTGATAGACTGGTAGGTCATGGGAAAGCCAGAACTTCTGGTGATGAGGTGGCAGCCACTTCAAGACGCATTGTTAGAAACTACTAAAAACGAATGAGAAACAGTGGCTATTTCAGTAGGAAGAACTGGAGAGATAAAAGATATATTTTCATGTCTTTCTTTTTATAAATTCATGGGGCTAAAGGTAGTAGAATTAAAGTGATTTTTTACTTTTTGTGTGTGTGTTTTTCTGTATTTTTTATTTTTTAATTTATTTTTAATATGTTTTATAAAATTTTTTACTGAAGTATATTTGATTTACAATGTATTTTTAAAATAGAGTAATTGAATTAGTATCATCAGGGTCAGCAAAATATTACATAAGAAAGGTTATATGAGAGTGTCACTTCCACCTTACAGCCATTCTACCATGCAAAGTACTCTTCTGAGCTCAAGCACTACTTGGGCCATCAAACTTTCTTACCTTGCTTTCTTTCTATTTTTATTATTATAGTTACTAGTATTTATATTATTATAATACATAATTAATACATATTATATAATATATGGTATATTTTGCAATTATGTATTTTATGTATAAATGTAATATTTTATAATTATGATACATAATTGTTTTATATACTATTATATTTATGTAAATCAATATTTATTATTCTATTGTATTAATGCACCCTATTTATCCTTTGCTTGATCTATAATAGTCCCCATAGGTTTCAATATTTTTATCCCAAAATGCATGCATTTAGGGTGAGTTAGCTAAAGAAGATAGCTTCTATAGGAAATGAAATTTTAATCTGGAAGAAATGAAAATTGCTTCATCTCATATGGAGAGAAACTCACTCCAAAAACAAAAAGAAAATGCAAACCCGCCCTAATGTTGCAAGACATGTCTTTGGCAGTGACCTTTTTTGTGCCCTGTAGCCACTGGCTTATCTAGAGCCCTGTTGGGTGAGCCAGAAAACTTGGAAATGTTCAGATAAGTCAGGGTCAATGTGACCTTTTATGTACTCAATTCTTGGGAAGGTTGCTAGCTTAAAACGTCTCTGAACGTAAACAAGAGAAATAGTTACTATTCCAAAACTGAAACTAAACTTACAGGTTGGAGAAGATCATTTACTGCTCCAGAAATTTGCAAAAGGAGATGACGGCTGTATAAATTTATGACAGTTTTATCAAATAACTGAAATGCCTTGCATGTGACCTTTATTTTGAACATGCTGATAGTTTTCATATAATTTCTCTGTATTATCTATCAGGTTGTTAAAATGTTTTCCATATGCAAAAATTAGTTGTAAAAAGCATCCAGACTATTATTAGTGATTGATTATTCAAGAAAAAAAAGCATAGCCCTTTATGTCATATGAACAAACTTTGGTTCTGATGGTCATGTAAATACGCAAGCTGAAACATATAGGGTGATAAAAGCTGAAGAGACTGGAATATTACAGTCAGCTTGCTGCAGTAGTGTATGTCCACTTGATTTCTCAGGAAGCAATGAAATATGGTGAAGGAACAGGGGTGATATAGAAGACACCCAGAGAGAACACTTTAAAACATTTTTATAACTTAAAGTGAAATGGTCAGATGATGTTGTCTAGTGTTTTAGAGCATGGTTTTGAAGCCAGACAAGTGTGAATTTACAGCCTGGCTTCCCACTTACTCCACACATAACTTACGAATGCATTCCCTCTGAGCCTCAGTTTACTCCTCTGTAAGCTGGGGATTAAAAGATTGCCTTGCTCATAGAATTGGTATGTGTAATAAGTGAGATAAAAATGAAAAGCAACTACTTGTTATTGTTGTTAGAGTAAATGAGTTTTAATTGTTACATAAGCATAAAAAATGGTAACTATATTATGAAATTGAAAGCAAAAAGTCTAAACAGGATATTGTGTTTCACCTCCTTGGCTAATATTTTTTATTAAGCCTGCATCTAACAACTAATATATAACATATTTTTCTTCCAAATACAAATCTTAACATTTTATTGCATCATTTAACCTTCCTTTTGTTTCTACCAATCCTAACAAAACAACGTATCTCTTCCTCTCCCTAATGTTTAATCTCCAATAGGATATATGAGGGAAAATCCAGCACCAGCTGCTAGCCTGATGTATTTTGCAGTTTCTAAGAGAAAAAGGAACAGAAACACTTGTTCTGACCATGCTATAGCTCCCAGGGCTGGGATGGCGCCAGTAGGAGTCCGTGTGCCATGGTGCTCAGCACGGCTATGCCAATCCTAAAAAAAAAAAAAAAAAAGGTGTGTTTATATTGTCTGATTCATTCATGTTTTTTTTTAAAGGAGCAAATATTTATTGAACACTCATTATATGCCAGAGCACTGTATGGATACAGATAATAAAATATATATTCCTATAGGAGTAAAACATACTCCCTTATTTCAGAAGAATCTATGACTCAAGTTTCAGGCAGAAACAGATTCTCGACATGCTACATTAACCAGTTATTTTTATTTTATAACACACACAAGGTGTTGTTCCACTCAACATATACATGGAATATAATGGAACTATAGCTTTTTCATTAATAAAATTGAATTGCAGCATATACCATGCAATTTAAGATCAAATTCCTATTTTTAATGTTCCCACTAGCCATCTTAAATACTTTGTGGAAAAAAGTTCAACTAACAAACAATTCAATCTCTGTTGAATAAAATGGGTTAATGAATTCATTGACAATTAATACTATAATCATAGAATTAGTTGAAATGGTTTCAAAGACTACCTTCCAAAGGCCCAGATGATTTCAGTGGTGAATTTTTTCAAATGTTTAATATATAATGTTTTGTTGTTCAAACTATCCCTTATCTTACAAAAAAAATTCATTATGTATAATCATATTAGTAATAACAAAATTTTATATATCACAAAAAATTACAGACAAATGTCACTAATGAGTATAGATTTTAAAGTACTAAATAAAATATTTGCAAATAAAAATCATACAGTAAAACTTTGTAGGTATAATTTATCACATTTATAAGTCCAAGGAGAAAAATCGTATGGTTTCCTGATAGGTACCCCAAACTTAATTTGTAAAAGTTAACTTCTATTCCTGATTGTTTTTTTTTAACTTAGAATAAGAATAGATGACTATTAATTTAATGTAGAAAATTATACACATTTATGTATATAAAAATAAAATAAGCAAAAATCAGGTCTAATGGTGAAATTTAAAAGCATTTCTATTAAAATCCGTCACAGGCAAGATGCTCATTTTTCCATAATTATTTTCCTGTAAGTACCAGTCAATGAAATACAGTATAAAAATAAATGAAATGTGAAGATATTAAAGGGGAAGAAAACACCACTACAATTATTACAGGTGATATAATTTTATATCTAGAAGCCCCAGTTGGAAAATAGTAAACTCAGAAAGGTGGCGAATTGTAAAAATAAAATACCTATAAATCAACAGTTAGTTGGAGTATTCCAGTCTCTTGAAGTCTAGTTGATATTAGGCATTCTATGCACTGTGGAAGTTCAAAGCCATCCTCAACATTTCTTGTTTTTTTTGCGGTACGCGGGCCTCTCACTGTTGTGGCCTCACCCGTTGCGGAGCACAGGCTCCAGATGCATAGGCTCAGCGGCCATGGCCCACGGGCCTAGCCGCTCCGCGGCATGTGGGATCTTCCCGGACCAGGGAATGAACCCGTGTCCCCTGCATCGGCAGGCGGACTCTCAACCACTGCGCCACCAAGGAAGCCCCTCAACATTTCTTTTTAATTTCCAGGAGGCTTGTGTTCTCATAAGCACATTTGGCTCTGTGCTCCTGTTTTGACATGGGCTATGTCTCTTGTGTTAGAAAATTGTATTAAATAGCAAGAATATAGGCTTTAAAATAGAATTGTATACAGAAGCAGTATTCATGTACTTATTTTTCACCCATGTTAAAATCAGGTATCATTTATAAACCTGTTAAAGAAAGAAGCAAAATATATTCTCTCTTCATTTTTTGATTGTTTATTGAAAGAGAAATGGTATAACATTTTAAATTGAAATAGTATGTCCCTTATTCTTCATTCAGTAGAGTGTTTATTTCATAAATCTTAAATTTACTGAGAGGAAGAAATTTGTTAACTCTCTTAAAGAAACAGCATGCTACTGGAATCTCCATAAGACAAGATTTCCCTTTTATACCTCTTGAAAATTCTCACTACAGATGTGAGAGATGTTTGAATTGAATGTTTAACCTGTAAATAATATGATCATAATTTCATTAGTTCATTAGTTTTAACTTGCATGCTACAAAGCTTGTACTTTTTTATTTCACTTCAGTTATCTTAATAAGCTGATTTGTCATCTCAGCATTACTTGAGAATCTGTGAATATTTTAAATTACTAATAGTGTTTTCAAAATGTGTTCCATAAGACACAGGACAGAGATTCATTCTTGGGAAAAATATTTTCTAGAGAAAAATATGTTTGAAAGTAGTTCTTTAAAAGAAATAATTTTGAGTAGCTCTTTTTAAAAAAATCTTCCCAGTGATTAAACAAGCAAAATATTTGAAAACAATGTCATATAATTTGCAAACATGATATGCTCTTTAAAAATACATAAATCTTCTCTCAAGACTTTCTCTCTTTTTAGATATTGTTGATTGATTCTGTGTGCATGAGACCAACCCTATGTGAACTGATTTGAACAAACTCTGTAACTTATTCATCAGTCACCACTCAGGAGAGTAACACATATGAGAAAAAGAAAAAGACTGATATTTCCCGATACGTACTTACCACTTGGGTTTCTACTAAGATCATTTACATATGTAATTTTATCCATATTGTCTCAGAGAGGATGGTGAGTTTAAGACATTTGGATGATATCAAGAGAATCTAGAGTGCAAACCTGAACCTCTTACCCTTCTCTCCAATGATGACTTGTGTTGCCTTTGCATTTCCATCTTTTGTGGCAGAAAAAACATCTGTGTAATTTATTCTACTCACAAAGTAAGAAAGAGTTCTATCACTGTCTATTTTTCTATTATCTTTTTAATTGTGGTATAATTTACATGGAGAAAAATGCCCAGCTTTTAAGTGTAGAATTCAATTAACTTTGGCCAGTGTGTACACCCACATAACCACAACCCAATGAAGATACAGAGCACTTGCATCACCCCTGAAAGTTCCCTCTCTTCCCTTTTCCAGCCTATCCCACTCCATACCACCTCTGAGCAACCATTGCTTAGATTTCTGTAATATCATATAAAGTCACATAAAAGGAGCCATACAGTATGTTCTCTTTTGCACCTGGCTTTTTTCACTCAACTTAAAGTTGTGAAATGCACCCATGTTGTTCTGTGTATCAGTAGCTTCTTTTTTCACTGAGTGTTACTGCATTGTATGATCACGGCACAACTTATTTATTCACTGGTTGATGGTTATTTGGATTTTTTTCTGTTTGGGTTTATCATGAATAAAACATCCATGAATTTTCTTATATAAATTTTCTTGTGGGTGTATGTTTTATCTCTCTTGTATAAATGCATAGGAGAGGAATTTCTGATAGATATTTGTTTAGTTTTATAAGAAACTGCCAAACCATTGTCCAAAGAGGTTGTACCATTTTATTCTCCCACCAGCATGTCTGAGTTCCAATTTTTCCACATCCTCGCCAACAGTACCATCAGCCTTTTTAATTTTAGCCATTCAAGTGGGTGTTAAGTGCTATCTCATTGTAGACTTCAGGAAAATACATTTCCCCGAACACTAATGAAGTTGATTATCTTTCCATGAGTTTATTGGCTGTTCATCTATCTTCTCTTGTGAAATATCTTTCTGTTTTTTGTCTATTTTATATTAGGTTTGTCTTTTATTATTGAGATTTAGGAGTTTTAAGAATATTTTTAATACAAGTCCTTTGTCAGATATATGTACATATATGAATATATGAATATTTTGCCCAATCTATGGATTGTCCTTTCAATTTCTTAACAATGTCTTTGATAAACAGAATTTTAATTTTTCTAAAATCTGACTTACAATTTTCCTTTCTTATGTTTTTTTCCTTCCACATCTTATTTAAGAAATCTTTGTCTATCCTGTGATTGTGAGGTATCCACTATGTTTTCTTTGAGAAGTTCTATAGGTTTAGCTTTTACTTTTTGGTTTATGATTCATGCCAAATTAATCTTTGTGATTCATTACCTTTAGATGCTGAGATTTAATAACCAGAATCTCACTTATTTGACCTTGAAAGTTAATAAACCCTACTACTTTGTTGAGTAGAACAACCTCCCTTAGTATAAAGTGAAACTCACATAAAACCACAATGAAAAGCAGAAACAAGCATAACTATAGTCATCTGACATCAAAACAATCCAATGTCAGGGTCTTCTCACCTTAGACCCCACTCATCTGCCCCTAAACAGAATTCCCTTTCACAATATACTGCTACTTTATCCTCCCATCTTTTACTTTATTCTAATTCTGACAGTTCTTCCTTTCCTCCCAAGGAAAAATATTCAAAATATACCATGTTTTATGAAGAAGATCAAAATGTAAAATCACCTTCCCAAAGATGTGTTTTTGAAGTGGGTTTTCTTTGTGGAATGTTTGATTTGTAATAAGCATTCATATTCTGAGTAAATAGAAAATCCTTGTTTCACTCTTCTAACAACTTCATATTTCAAAAACCTGGAAGTCATCTAACTCCTCCTTCTATCTCAACCACACATTTAGGGTTGTCAAGTAAATACAGGTCACCCAGCTCCATTTGAATTTCAGTTAAACAATTAATAATTTGTATGTGATCCAACTATTGCTTGGAACATACATTAAAAAAATTATTTGTTATCTGAAAATCAAATGGAAGTGAACATCCTGTATTTTTATTTGCTAAATCTGGCAACTCTACCCACATCCAATTCATCACCAAACCCACTAAATCCTAATTTCTCAATATTTCCTAAATTAAGCCCATTTATTTCCATCTCTACTATTCGTATTCTTGGAAAAGACACCATATTTATACCCAGATTGCTTTAATGACTTCCTTACTAGCTACCAATCTCTATTCTAAACATTCTTCACTCTCTGTTAAAGCCATAAAGATTCTTTTAAACACAACCCTGATCACATAACACCCTCTTCAATCATTCCTATTGCTTTTAAGATAAAGTCCAAATTCCTAAACTTGGCTTTCACTGCTACATCTTACCTGTCCAGCTTATCTCTAAGCAATCATGATCTTGTACTCTCCATATATTCCAGTCATTTTGAAAAAATCTTTCAGTCTCTTGAAGAAGCTAGACTCTGCCCTTTGGTTTTAATATTCACACATGAATTTTCTTCTACCTAGAGCATTCTTTCAGCCCATGAGTCTCACTCACCACTTCTGCTGGACCTTGGTCTGTTTGCCCTTAGATGATATATTATTTTCCCTTCCCCTGCTCTGCTCTTATTCAACTCTCTAAACTGATGTTGTAATCACCCCCTATTTACCTATTGATGAAGGAGAGATTCCTACGCTCCAACTATGGTGGTGGCTGAACCCTGACACCCAACACAGGACAGATAAGACTGACAGTAGCATTAGTCACAGATACTCATAGCCTGGGAGCCAAAGACATTGCACAGAGACACACAAGGGTTGCACTTGGGTGCAGAGTGAACAAGCAAGGTCTGTGGGAGGCAGGCTTTGTAGTATCAAGAGGGTGAAGTGCCCCTGGTTACCACAGGAGGATGTGATTGGCTTGTTTGAGTTACTATGTGAGCTGGCAGAGAACATCATCTCTACTCAGGATTAAGCAGGAAATGTGCCTTGTCCCCTTGATAAGAAGAGTTGTTTGACTAAAGGTCAATATCAATGGGAGAAGAGTGGGGAGGGGAACTTGCGATTGGACCATTCAAGGCCCTCTCAGTTTCCTCAGATGTCAAGGCAGCACATAATATTGGACCTTAATTTTAGGCCTTACACCATAACTAATGAACTTGTAAGGATGTACAACATATCATGCCTCTATCCAAAATGACACCTGAAAAGGATTAGATTTACCTCTCACCAAAGTCAGAAATGTAATTAAATGTAATGTCAGCCCAGCAATCCCACTCCTAGGCATATACCCGGAGTAAGCCATAATTCAAAAAGATACATGTACCCCAATGTTCATGGAAGTACTATTTACAATAGCCAGGACATGGAAGCAACCTAAATGCCCATCAAAAGAGGAATGGATAAAGAAGATGTGGTACATATATACAATGGAATAGTACTTAGCCATAAAAAAGAACAAAATAATGTCATTTGCAGCAACATGGATGGATCTAGAGATTGTCATACTGAGTGAAGTAAGTCAGACAGAGAAAGACAAATATCATATGATAACACTTATATGTGGAATCTATAAAAAGGATACAAATGAACTTATTTACAAAACAGAAGTAGAATCACAGATGTAGAGAACAAACTTATGGTTACCAGGGGATAAGGTGGAGGGGAGGGATAGATTGGGAAATTGGGATTGACATATACACACCACTATACATAAAATAGATAACAAATAAGAACCTACTGTATAGCACAGGGCACAATACTCTGTAATGTCCTATGTGGGAAAAGAATCTTAAAAAAAAGAGTGGATATATGTAGATGTATAACTGATTCACTTTGTTGTACACCTGCAGTACACAACGTTGTAAATCAACTATACTCCAATTTTTTTTAATGTAATGTCAGGAAAATTGTCCAACAGTTAAAAATGGGCAAAAGAGATTACTGGTTGTCCTTTCAGTGGAGTTATGGAAGCCAGGGGTTATCTGATTCTTTTTAACTATGTACAGTTGATTCTATTTCTAAAGATTAGGTGATTTTAAAGCTCTACAGAGGTAGAAGTCACATTGCATAAAAGTGATGGTAATGCAAATGATTCTTATTTATATCACTGCAAATGAAGTTTGTTAGTAGAAATATTTATCCCCAGCCTGCAGATGACTCTAAACATATATCATGAGATTATATTTTATCATCCTGTAGGATATTAATCAGTTTTGTTCCACCTATTAGTAAATTCATGTCAGCATTCCTGATTATGTGTGTGTATATATGTTTATATATTCTTCAAATTTTCATTTGAACAAGTTTGAACATCTTCCCTGTTCTCTCATTAATTAGGGAGTTTAATATCATATTTGATACATGTTTACATTTTCATGCGTCATGATTTTACCTTTTTGAAAATTATATCTTAGCAATGAAGATAACCATGATTTAAAAGAAAAAAAAAACTATCTTAGTAAAGGAAATACAAACATACTTAAATGTAAATGTTGTCTTGAATGAGGCAGTGAAACTAAGATTTTTTTTTAATTTTATTAGTTTTTTTTAAATAATAGGCTTTTATTAGATTTGTACATTTTATTTAATTTGTGAATTTAAAATGATAAATATTTAAGAGAACTAAGTAAACATACCACAAAAAAATAAAATAAAATGGGACAGGAAAGACATATGTGCCCATTTAAAAAGTGTAGCAAATTTTATTTATTTTAAAGTATATATATTCGCTAGTCCTTACTCTAACACTAAGGGCATTAGTCCAGGTCCAATCCTTTGCTTGGAAATACTGAAGAATGTTTCACCTTCAGGGAGTGCAGAAGGCTCCAGTTTTGCTTTCTTCCAAATTCAAAGTGTGGCTGTTCACTCTGGTGACTAAACTTTCTTTGAAAAAGCTTAATTCCAAAGCTCTCCTTACCCTGAAATTAGCTTAGGTCACACCTGACAATTGCAAGTGTCATTTTGACTGACAAAGCATAAAAGTGGCTTGACAGCAAATTTTCATATACAAACAGTTGCTAAATGACAATTCTGAATCTCTGAAACATCATTAAGAAACCTGACAGTATGCAAAAACTGAGATTTTGTTGCTAAAAGTGAACATCATTAATTTCCAAATATAGTTTACATGTGACTTGGCTTTTACCATTCGATGCACTTCTTATATAAATGAGCTTGGTGAGAAGCAGTGGCTGCAGGAAACCGTGGGCTGAGAGGTTCTTTGTGAAAGAAGCAGGTGATTCTCCACCACCATCCTCTCCCAAATCTGAACAAAAGTAAAAAGGAAGACCCTAGAAAAGTTCTCGCTACACTTTCTCTTGGACCCATTCCCATCACGATGGGCCCAGTGAATTATACTTTTCCACCTCAGGGCAGGGAGCAGTTATGTACTGGGCCCTGCAAGGTCAGATGGTTCAGAAAAAGAATGTAACCTGGGGGAAGAGGGAGGATGGGATGGGCAGAGCTCCCCAACAAGTTGCTTGCTGAATCCTGTTTAGCCTCCCGCCCCACTCCCCACCCATTTAAGCACAAAATGACAGCATTCCTGGCTTCTGGTGCACCATCCCAGCCATTTTTACCAAGTCCAACTGGCTTTGCTACAACAAGAAACTCTAATGAACTAAAGAAAGACTTCACATGCAAAAGCAAAGTGCTTGCCGTGTTCCCTGTAAAACCAGTGAAAAGATAATGTTACTGAAACTCACCACAAACTATGCCTCCTACACTAAACTCTCTCCAACTCATCAGCCAAAAATTACCCCTCCCCCTCCACATCTGTAAGCATTTATTGCCATTGCCCCTCATTCTGCTGTGTACATATACTGCTCCTGCTGTTATTCTCAAATTTGTGTACAAGTTTTCCTTCCTCAACTAGAAAGTAAAACTAAGAAAGAAACCAAGAGAAACCATGGGCCATGCCTTTTGTATTTAGTAAGCAAGCTCAGGATTTATACTTAAGTATATGAGAGTTTAATAATAATGAGTTCCCCATACCTCGATACCCAATGTAGATTACAGCCTTTGCTCTGGAACTAATGAATCTTGTTATGTTAACTTAAGAAGGACAAGGGTAAATCCCTTGCCCCTCCATACCAAAAATATAAATCTTTTATATTTATGAATTAAAAAAGAAAACTGAGCTGAGTCCAGTGGTCTTAGGAAACCCTGAAATGCAAAAAAAGCTTCATAGAAGCTTGGAATGGCTGATACATTAAGAAAGAAAAACAATTTTTTAGTGCCTTAAAAGTCATTGTTGATGATGTAAAGTAGATATAATTCTTTACTACGTTCCTAAAGACTAGAGAATATATTTCCAAAATATGTAAACTGTTTTTATGCTTTCTCTTAAAATATTATAATCAGCACCATATCATACAAATTCACTAAAAAGGAGTCAAAACCACTGAGGTTACTCCAGCAGTTGGGGATTAGTTTATTGCTGAGTGTTAAAGAAACTTGAATAGCAAAGGACTTAGTTATTGGGTTTTCTATTTGGGGACCACTCAGTTCTTATAGTTTAAACTGAAGCTGACATTTTAAGGGAATTTATTAGTCTCACTTCATTCCAGGACCAGATGGTAGTCCATCTCACACACATGGACACCTTGGGTTATATAACTTAATCCAAAATGGACATATTAGTATCACATCTCTTTCTCAGATGGTGAACTTTCCAAGGCCAGTTCCTTAATTTGATGTCATGTTCTAGCTTGCAACTGAAACTTCCTCTTATACCACCCAGAAATCAAATATGTTTTACCAGTAAAATATCATTCTGCAAATTGTACATTATAGCCTTCAGGGTGAGATTAAGATACTAAGTTTCTGGTAACCTGTGATAAAAAGAAATGTTCACATATTGAGGTATGGGCAAGTCATTCTGGCTTATACATGAGTTAACTTGAATTTTATGTTAACTAAAATAGCCTGTTTGTGCTATCAAACATACATTGTACATCTGCTTTAATTATTAAAGAAAAGTGTGCATTGACCAGAAGTAAAGAAGGTCCATGCTAAAAATAAAGATTAAATGCCTCCCTTCCTGGGATGCCAATGCTGGTACTCCTTCCATACTAAGACTCCCTTCCCAGGTGCCAAGGCCTTACTGACTAGTTGTGCATGAGCTGATATGTTTTTATAAACCTTGAAGGAATGTATCCCTGACTTGCTTGATGTTCTTTGTTCTCACAAGACATAAAACTGTACTGAAAACCAGGCTTCTCTAGAGAAGTTTCTCAAAGTAATCTGGGAAGCTGGCTTCCAAACTATAGTCCTCAGTTTGGCTCAAATAAAACTCTTTTCTATTCCTATTGTTAAAAAAAAAAAAAGGAAAGGGAACCAGCCCTCCAAGGTTCTGCAGAGGGTTTGCCAGCTTACTCAGTCCTAGAAGTAAATATTTAAAGTAAGAATGAAGTTCCCCCAGAGGGCTAAGAAAATCAAGTTAACAAGATAATATAGTAGAGAATAAATTAGGAAAGATTAAGAGGAAAAAATATAGTTGGTAGCTTTTTTAATACAAATTTTCATTTCATTCATTCTAAGATACACAATTAATGAGACCTTATAATTGCTTGTAGCCAGGCTGTTGTCATACCATAATTGCCATTACCTCATACAAGCCAAATTGGTATTTTTCCTGGTGGTATAACTATCAGCCAGCAAACTATTTAAGAACCATTTGATGAAGAAATGTGAATCCTGACTGTTACCTGAAAATCTTCCCTTGATATTGGCTCATAAGATCCAGAGAGTTTACATATTGCATCAAGGTTTACAGAATAGGTGTCATTGGAAGAGAATTTCAGAAACAGCAGAGGAATATTCTTAAGAAATGCTGTGCTACCAACATTCCTAATGGCACAGATGATGATATTGTTGGAAAAGCACTAACGTCAATGCCTCCAAGTCAAAAAGCATTTCTGAAGAGATGTTATGTGAAAGCATCTTAAGAATAAACAATTTACTTGGCATATGTTCTTTTTACCTATGCTAAAGAATGATATGTGATAAAAATAATCTCTAGATATAAAAGAACTATATTAATGACTATAAAATAAAAATTCTAGGTTATAGAGAGCATTACTACATAGTTCAATTGGTAGGGTTTCTCTGTTGTAGTACATAAAACAATGGATCTTCTTCCAATTGACGGTGTCTTAGATTAAATGATATACAATATCTTTAGATTATTGGGCATAAAAGCAAGATTCAAGCCAGAAGACCCCCTTAAGAATTCTTTCTCTTTCATCCAAAGCATGCAACCCTCAAAGAAGCCTTTTCTGCCCTCTGGTTGTCCCTGTGTAAGGGAGTCTGGGAATGTTGATGGGATTACAGAAGAAAGAAGATCCTTACAATAGGGCTAAAGGCATCACAATGAACATCTCAATAATGTAGTCTCCTGAACATGTCACCTCAGATTTTACAAATCCAAGTGCTGAAAATTGCCTCATCACTTTAATTACTTTATATAATTTCAGAGATCACATCTATCATTATATAACAATTGAAAGTTTTGTTGAGAAAGGTGCATTTAACACCATAACCATATTTTGTTCAAACTGTGCAGCAATGCACGGTTCTGTGAATGATGTTCCTTTTATCATTAAGTTGTACCATTTTATAAAGTATTCTCAAACAGCTACTATTTTCCACTTGAAAACTGAAAGCGTCCATACTCATATGTCTTACAGTTTCCATCAACAGGACTTTACTATTCCAGGAATATAAAAGTTTATTTGCCCAAGAATATAAAAGTTGCAAATCACTTTATTTTTCATTCCAAGATCTTCCTGAAATACCCATCAAATCTTCAACAGAAAGAACCAAAAGAAAAAATATAGCCCAAGACTCTTTGAAACCCTTATTTCAAAATCTTTGCTATATACAACAGAACTAAACAATTATATTATGATTCTTACCCGATCACAACCAAGTCCCTGCACTGAAAGACCTGCCTTAAACCAGAGTTCAAAATCTCACAAATATCTCAATTTTGTCCTCCTCCACCTGAGATATTAACAAGGTTCTCTCAAAGTAGTGTTCTCTTTTCCACAGTAAGAATAAACTCAGCTTTGTTTTATCAACAATTTGGTGATATTTTGGTGGAGCTGCCATTCAACACAATATTTTATATGAATTCTCAATAGATTTAGGATTCAGGAACTTGGGTCTAACTTGTAAGGACTTTGCTTTATTCAGCAAACCCATACCAGTAGTAATGGAAGCAGTACTTACTAGTAAAATAAACATAGTTCTGCCTTGCATCTTCCACATATGGTTGAGGAAGAAAATTAAATGAACTTATTACAATATATAAAGGCAACTGAAAAATTTGTTTCCAGTAATTTCGTGGACTAAAGATTCCAAAATCCTCCTGAAATATATCACCAAAAAAAAAAATGCCAGGAAAATAAAACCTTTGAAATAAGTAGAACATACAAGGAAATAAGAGAAATCACATCTCATTAAGGTGAAAGCACTGCTCCAGGAATGATAACTGTCCCATACCCTAAGGACATCATCAGAGCCTGGTGGTCTGGTGGTCAGAGGGCTTGGGTAGGTGGTAGAGAAGCCTGGAGTACTAAGCCAACTAAGCCTTGGATCTGGGTAGAGCAGAGAACCAGACTAATGACAACCTTACCTAAAGCTGAGGCTGAAGGAGAGCCACACCCTGGAAAAAATAATGAAAAAGAAGAAAAACTGTACAACAGAGATAGAAAGAAAAGAAAGTCTATCATTTCTTCAAAACTCAAAAAACAAAGCCACCCACCATGGCATAAATGCAAAAGCCCAGGGTGAGAATTGTAGTTAAAAATGGACACCAGTTGATTGTACCCCTGGGTATTCCATAGGAACAAGGGCAATTCCCTTCTAAATAAAATTACCTTTCACCCAAACCTCACAGGATTCCCAGAGGTGGTTACAATAAGCATATGCTCACATTAAAAAAAAAAAGTCAGAAGTAATCTAAAGTAATAAACTATGTTCAGTGAAAATCAGTTGTAACACCAAAGCATATCCATAAAGATCTGAGATATTAGATAAAGAGCATAAAGTAATTATGTATAAACAAATATGTGTAAGGAATAAGAAATATGTATAAGGAAATCAAATATATGTAAGGAAATATGTGCAAGGAAATCAAAGAGGGGATTGAAGCAAAACTATAAAAATGACAAAGAAGATTTGAAAAATAAAGAATTTCTAGAAGTGAAAAAATATAGTAATTAAAATTTAAAACAACACAAATGTAAAGCAGAAGAATAGACAAAGTTGAAAAGAGAATCAGTGAGTTGGATGATACATCTGAAAAAATTATATGAAAAATATGAGGTTAAAAGACATGGAGAAAAGGGTAAGAAGTCTTAATATATCTATTCTGAGCTCTAGAGGTAAATTATGGGGAGAAGGGGAAGGACAATACTCAAAAAAATGATGGCTGAGATTTCTCCCAAAGTTTTGAAAGACATGATTCCTCAGGTAAAGGAAGTCCAATGAATGTCAAATAGAATAAACACTAATATAACTATATTGAGAAGAGGGAAGAAAGCACAAGACACAGTATAAGAAAGTTCAGTCCTGAGTCACCATAATATCCAGTAAGTAAATTCATGAATTATAACATGGCAGGATACACACATTATTTATGGAGATGCACATTATTTACAGAGATGCACAAATTCCAGGAGAAGCAATTAGAAAATAGAGTTAAATAATGCCTCTGGGAAAGAGGATATGGGAGCAATAAAAATGTATGAAACAGAAATAGTACATACCTAAACCTTTCCCCTTTTCACTATAAAGATTTCCCAGTTCCCTGATAACCTTTGAGTATCTACCAAACACAAGCAATGGTCGATGACTCCTTTGCTATGGCAAACTCTGAATAAATGACCCCTCTCCATTCTCATTTGGGTGGTCTTCCTTTATTTCCACAATGTATATGGTTCATCTTACAATGGGATTCTATGTCAGTGGTAAAAATAATGGAGTATATTTGTGTTCATATATGTGTAAAACTCTCCAAGATATATTATTTTTTAATGTAAGTTTCAGAACAATGTATTATAAACTCTTTTTGAGTAATAAAAAAGACATAAACATTGTTAATAGTAGATATTGGAGAGCCACCTGGGGGTGGGCAAAATGTCCTTTACTTTTTAATTTTTTACTTCTCCATACTGTATGAATTTTCTACTCATATAGATATTCTCTTGCAAATGCAACTCTGGGTCAGTTTTATTTCTTTTAATAATATATTAGGACTATTCCTAGATGGCAGAAGTTTTTCTCTTTTAGCTTTGTACATCCCTAGAAGTTCCCTAGGCTTCTTGGGATGTTTCATTTAGAATTCCAGGGAGTCAAACAACCTTTTCAAACATGAGAGTTTCTGCAATTAAGATATAGGCAAAGATATCCTAGAATTTAAACACTTGAAGGTAGTTAAGGTGTTAAATGTTTCTATTTGTAGGAAGAGATAAAGGCATCTCAAACTGATAACCTGATCAATCTTAGTTTGATGGTGTAGGAAAATGTGTTACATGTAAAGCTACTCATCCTTTAGAGCACAACCTTCTGTTATCTGATTCTGATTCTAAGGAAGCTCCTGATCTTTCATTGCCTTTAGTAGATAACTGATGGTGATGCAAATAATTCTTGTCTATCTATATGCAAACAAATTCTCTCATTTGAAGAGACAACTCTCCCCACATCCAAAAGAGATCCAGTTTTGCAAAGATTTGCAATTCATTTCAGTATTTCTGATTCATAAATATCTCTGCTATTTTACTTTTTCTTTGAACTACTTGTATCTTCTGCCTGGGGCCCTCATTAATAATGAGATAAATAAAATCTTTAACATGTGTTCATTTTGTATCTGTATGAGAGTCATGATTTTAACTTTTTAGAATGTTTTCAATGACCTGTGCTATCAACTGATGGTGAAAAGAAACAAATATTTTCTCTGGGTACTGCCATTAAACAATGAGAGCCTGGGTTATGATTCCATATACAAGTGGGAATATAACTTATCTGAATCTCATTTTGTATCTTCTCCATCAACTGAGAATAACATTTCCCCCAGGAATTCTTGTAGTGATTAAACGAGATAAAATTCATTCAATGAGAGAATTGAATGCGTCTGATATTAGAGCAGCATTGCGTACAGATAAAGAGCATTTACTGACTCACCCACCAGGTGACTCCTGGTGGGTCCCAAAATAATTTTAGGATGGGGGTGGGCTATGTCATGCCAGAAAGACCAACCATGCAATCGGCGGGTTGGGCCTTTCAGCCAGATAACTTCTGCCCAACCTCCAGCGAGGAAAAAAGAGCTAGAGGTTGACTTCAATTGTGTGGCTTATTATTTCATCAATCACACATAGATAATGAAATCCAGATAAAAACTCTAGACATCAGAGCTTGGCTGAGCTTCCTGATTGGTGAGACAAATGTGCCAGGATGGTGATATGTCATGATGACATGGAAGTTTTATGTTTGGGACCCTCCAGACCTTGACCTGTGCATCTCTTCATTTCACTGGTCCAGATTTGTATCTTTATAATAAAGTTGCAGTGCTTTCCTGAGTTCTGTGAACCCCCAGATTTGTAGCCATTTGTCAAAAGCATGAGTAGCCTGAGAATCCCCAGAGCTTGCAGCTGGTAAACAAAGTAAAGGCAGTCTGTTTAAAGATTGTGCCCTTAACCTGTGAAGTCTGCACTAACTCTGGATAGTTAGTGTAGAAATGTACACACTTACCCTTTCTATGGCTCTCAATTTTCCCATATATGAAGTGGAAGTAATGATGCTACTTACCACTCGTAATGCTGCTATGAGGTTCAAATGTGTTAACATTTGTAAAGCATGTTAAATTATGCCTGGCAACAACCAAGCATTATATAGATGGGTTTTTAAAAATAATAATAATAACCTTTAATGTCCTTTCTAATATTAACATTCTATAATTCTATGCCTCTCAGCATAATTGTTAAAGTATGTGCTATAACACAGCTCGATAAACCCCAGACATAAATTAGAAAATGTTTTTTTAAAGATATACTAGAAAGAGGGACCTTCAAGATGGCAGAGGAGTAAGAGGAGTAAGAGGATCAACTTCCTCCCCACAAATACATCAAAACTACTTCTACATGTGGGACAACTCCTACAGAACACCTACTGAATGCTGGCAGAAGACCTCAGACCTCCCAAAAGGCAAGAAATTCCCCACATACATAGGTAGAGCAAAAGAAAAAAGTAAAAACAGAGAAAAAAGAATAGAGACAGGACCTGCACCTCTGGGAGGGAGCTGGGAAGGAGGAGAAGTTTCCACACACTAGGAAGCCCCTTCACTGGCAGAGACAGGAGGTGGGCGGGGTGGTGATGTTTCGGACCCACAGCGGAGAGCGCAGCAACAGGGCTGCAGAGGCCAAAGTGGAGAGATTCCTGCACAGAGGATCGATCAGTGCCAACCAGCACTCATCAACTTGAAAGGCTTGTCTGCTCACTTGCTAGGGCGGGTGGGGGCTGAGAGCTGAGGCTTGGACTTCGGAGTTCAGATCCCAGGGAGAGGATAGGGGTTGGCTGCATGAAAACAGCCTGAAGAGGACTAGTGCACCACAGCTAGCCAGGAGAGAGTCCAGTAAAAAGTCTGGAACTGCCTAAGAGGCAGGAGACCATTGTTTCGGGGTGTACGAGAGGAGGGGATTCAGAACAACACCTAAACGAGCTCCAGAGATGGGTGCGAGCTGCTGATATCAGCGCGGACAACAGAGACGGGCATAAAATGATGAGGCTGCTGCTGCAGCCACCAAGAAGCCTGTGTGCAAGCACAGGTCACTATCCACATCTCCCCTCCAAGGAGACTGTGCAGCCCGCCACTGCCAGGGTTCCGTGATCCAGGGACAACTTCACTGGGAGAACACAGGGTGCACCTCAGGCTGTTGCAACATCACACTGGCCTCTACCGCCGCAGGCTCGCCCTGCATTCCGTACCCCTCCCTCCCCCCAGCCTGAGTGAGCCACAACCCCTAATCAGCTGCTCCTTTAACCCCATCCTGTCTGGGCAGGAACAGATGCCCTCAGGCGACCTACACACAGAGGCAGGACCAATCCAAAGCTGAACACCAAGAGCTGTTCGAACAAAGAAGAGCAAGGGAAATTTCTCCCAGCAGCCACAGGAGCAGCAGATTAAATCTCCACAATCAACTTGATATACCCTGCATCTCTGGAATACCTGAATAGACAACGACTCATCCCAAAATTGAGGTGGTGAACTTTGGGAGCAACTGTAGAATTGGGGCTGGCTCTCTACATCTAATTTGTTCCTGGTTTTATGTTTTAGTTTAGTATTGGTACATTGGTAGATTTGTTTATTGGTTTGGTTGCTTTCTTCTTTTTTTTTTAATATAAATATTTTTTTCTTTTCTCTTTTTCTGAGTGTGTATGAGTATACTTTTTTGTGTGATTTTGTCTGTATAGCTTTGCTTTTCTCCAAGGGTTCTGTCTGTCCACATTCTTGTGTTTTTTTCATATAGTTTTTAGTGCTTGTTATAATTGGTGGAATTGTTTTAAGGTTTGCTTGCTCTCTTCTTTCTTTTTTTTTTACTACATTTTTATTTCCTTTTTTTAATACTTTTAAATTTTTTTATTTTATTCTTTTCTTTCTTTCTCTTTCTATCTTTCTTTCTTTTATTCTCCCTTTTCTTCTGAGCTGAGTGGCTGACAGGGTCTTGGCCTGGTGTCAGGTTTGACCTTCTGAGGTGGGAAACCCGAGAGCAGCACATTGGTCCACCAGAGACCTCCAGGCCCCATGTAATATCAATCAGTGAAAGCTCTCCCAGAGATCTCCATCTCAACGCTAAGACCCAGCTCAACTTGACAACCAGCAAGCTACAGTGCTGGACACCCTATGCCAAACAACTAGCAAGACAGGAACACAACCCCATCCATTAGCAGAAAGGTGGCCTAAAATCATAATAAGGTCACAGACATGTGAAAAACACCAGCAGACATAGTTCTGCCCACTAGAAAGACAAGATCCAGCCTCATCCACCAGGATAAAAGCACCAGTCCCTTTAACCAACAAGCCTACACAGCCCACTGAAACAACCTTATCCACTGGGGCAGACAACAAAAACAATGGGAACTACGAACTTACAGCCTATGAAAGGGAGACCCCAAACACAGTAAGTTAAGGAAAATGAGAAGACAGAGAAATACAGCAGATGAATGAGTAAGGTAAAAATCCACCAGACCTAACAAATGAAGAGGAAATAGGCAGGCTACCTGAAAAAGAATTCTGAGTAATGATAGTAAAGATGATTCAATATCTTGGAAATAGAATGGAGAAGACACAAGAAATGTTTAAAAATGACTTAGAAGAAATAAAGTGCAAACAAACAATTATGAACAGCACAATAAATGAAATTTAAAATTCTCTACAAGGATTCAATAGCAGAATAACTGAGGCAGAAGAATGGAGGAGTGACCTGAAAGATAAAATAGTGGAAATAACTACTGCAGAGCAGAATAAAGAAAAAAGAATGAAAAGAATTGTGGATAGTCTCAGAGACCTCTGGGACAACATTAAACACACCAACATTCTAATTATAGGGGTCCCAGAAGAAGAAGAGAAAAAAAAAAAAAAAGGGACGGGAAAATATTTGAAAAGATTATAGTTGAAAACTTCCCTAATATGGGAAAGGAAAGAGTCAATGAAGCCCAGGAAGCACAGAGAGTCCCATACAGGATAAATCCACAGGGAAATATGAGAAGACACATATTAATCAAAATATCAAAAATTAAATACAAAGAAAAAATATTAAAAGCAGCGAGGGAAATGAAACAAATAGCATACAAGGGAATCCCCATAAGTTTAACAGCTGATTTTTCATAGAAACTCTGCAATTCAGAAGAGATTGGCAGGGCATATTTAAAGTGATGAAAGGGGAAAACTTACAACCAATATTACTCTACCCAGCAAGGATCTCATTCAGATTCGAAGGAGAAGTTGAAACCTTTACAGATAAGCAAAATCTAGAGAATTCAGGACCACCAAACCAGCTTTAAAACAAATGCTAAAGGAACATCTCTCGGCAGGAAACACAAGAGAAGGAAAATAACTACAATAACAAACCAGAAACAATTAAGAAAATGGTAAAAGGAACATATATATCGATAACTACCTTAAATGTAAATGGATTAAATGCTCCAACCAAAAGACATAGACTGCTGAATTGATACAAACACAAGACCCATATATATGCTGTCTACAAGAGACCCACTTCAGACCTAGGAACACATACAGACTGAAAGTGAGGGGATGGAAAACGACATTCCATGAAAATGGAAATCAAAAGACAGCTGAAGTAACAATTCTCATATAAGAAAAATTAGACTTTAAAAAAGACTATTGGGCTTCCCTGGTGGCGCAGTGGTTGAGAGTCCGCCTGCCGATGCAGGGGACACGGGTTCGTGCCCCGGTCCGGGAAGATCCCACATGCCGCGGAGCGGCTGGGCCCGTGAACCATGGCCGCTGAGCCTGTGTGTCCGGAGCCTGTGCTCCGCAATGGGAGAGGCCACAACAGTGAGAGGCCCGCGTACCACAAAAAAAAAAAAAAAAAAAAAAAAAAAAGACTATTACAAGAGACAAAAAAGGACACTACATAATGATCAAGGGATCAATCCAAGAAGAACATATAACAATTGTAAATCTTTATGAACCCAACATAGAAGCACCTCAATACATAAGGCAAATGCTAACAGCAATAAAAGGGGAAATCGACAGTAACACATTAATTAACACCCCACTTTCACCAGTAGACAGATCATTCAAAATGAAAATAAATGAGGAAACACAACCTTTAAATGACACATTAAACATGATGGACATAACTGATATTTATAGGAAATTCCATTCAAAAACAACAGAACAAACTTTCTTGTCAAGTGCTCATGGAACATTCTCCAGGATGATCATATCTTGGGTCACAAATTAAGCCTTGGTAGAATTAAAAAATCTCAAATCACATCAAATATCTTTTCCGATCACAATCCTATGAGACTAGATGTCAATTACAGGAAAAAAACCTGTAAAAAATACAAACACATGGAGGCTAAACATTAAACTACTAAATAACCAAGAAATCACTGAAGTAATCAAAGAGGAAATCAAAAAGTACCTAGAAATAAATGACAATGAAAATCCTCTGAGATGCAGCAAAAGCAGTTCTAAGAGGGAAATTTATAGCAATACAATCCTACCCTAAGAAAAAAGAAAAATCTGAAATAAACCACATAACCTTACACCTAAAGCAACTAGAGAAAGAAGAACAAAAAAACCCCAAAGTTAGCAGAAGGGAAGAAATCATAAAAATCAGATCAGAAATAAATGAAAAAGAAATGAAGGAAATGATAGTGTACATCAATAAAACTAAAAGCTGGTACTTTGAGAAGATAAACAAAATTGATAAACCATTAGCCAGACTCATCAAGAAAGAAACAGAGAAGACTCAAATCAATGAAAATAGAAATGAAAAAGGAGAATTAACAACTGACACTGCAGAAATACAAAGGATCATGGGAGAATACTACAAGCAACTGTTTGCCAATAAAATGGACAACCTGGAAGAAATGGACAAATTCTAAGAAAAGCACAACCTTCCGAGACTGAACAAGGAAGAAATAGAAAATATAAACAGGCCAATCAAAAACACTGAAATTGATACTGTGACTAAAAATCTTCCAACAAACAGAAGTCCAGGAACAGATGGCTTCACAGGCGAATTCTATCAAACATATAGAGAAGAGCTAACACCTATCCTTCTCAAAATCTTCCAAAATATAGCAGTGAGGAAAACTCCACCAACTCATTCTACAAGGTGACCCTCATCCTGATACCAAAACCAGACAAATATGCCACAAACAAAGAAAACTACAGGCCAATATCACTGATAAGCATAGATGCAAATATCCTCAACAAAATCCTAGCAAACAGAATCCAACATCACATTAAAAGGATCATACACCATGATCAAGTGGGTTTATCCCAGGAATGCAAGGATTCTTCTATATATGCAAATCAATCAAGTTATACACCATAATAACAAACTGATGGATAAAAACCATATGATCATCTCAATAGATGTAAAAAAAGCTTTTGAGAAAATTAAACACCAATTATGATAAAAACCTTCCAGAGGGCTTCCCTGGTGGTGCAGTGGTTGAGAGTCCGCCTGCTGATGCAGGGGACATGGGTTCGTGCACCAATCCAGGAGGATCCCACATGCCACGGAGCGGCTGGGCCTGTGAGCCATGGCCGCTGAGCCTGCACGTCCAGAGCCTGTGCTCCACAACAGGAGAGGACACAACAGTGAGGGGCCCGCGTACCACAAAAAAAAAAAAAAACCCTTCCAGAAATTAGGCATAGAGGGAACTTACCTCAACATAAGATAGGCAAAATATGACAGCCAGCATCTTTCTCAATGGTGAAAAACTGAAACTATTTCCTCTAAGTTAAGAAACAAGAAAAGGTTGTCCACTCTCACCTCTATTATTCAACATAGTTTTGGAAGTTTTACCCACAGCAACCAGAGAAGAAAAAGAAGTAAAAGTAATCCAAATCAGAAAGGAAGAAGCAAATCTGTCACTGTTTGCAGATGACATGATACTATACATAGAGGAACCTAAAGATGCTACCAGAAAACTAATAGAGCTAATCAATGAATTGGATAAAGTAACAGGATACAAAATTAATGCACAGAAATCTCTCGCTTTCCCATACAGTAATGATGAAAAATCTGAAAGAGAAATTAAGGAAACACTCTCATTTAGCATTGCAACAAAAACAATAACATACCTAGGAATAAACTTACCTAAGGATACAAAAGACCTGCATGCAGAATACTATAAGACACTGATGAAAGAAATTAAAGATGACACAAACAGATGGAGAGGTATACCATGTTCTTGGATGGGAAGAATCAACATTGTGAAAATGACTGTACTACCCAAAGTAATCTACAGATTCAATGCAATCCTTATCGAACAACCAATGGCATTTTTCACAGAACTAGAACATAAAATTTCACAATTTGTATGGAAAAACAAAAGACTGCAAATAGCCAAAACAATCTTGAGAAAGAAAAATGGAGCTGGTGGAATCAAACTCCCTGACTTCAGACTCTACTATACAGCTACAGTAATCAAGGCAGTATGGTACTGGCACAAAAATAGAAATATAGATAAATGTAACAGAATAGAAAGCCCAGAGAAAAACTCATGCACTTATGGTCACTTTATCTTTGATAACAGAGGCAAGAATATACAATGGAGAAAAGATAATCCCTTCAATAAATGGTGCTGGGAAAACTGGAGAGCTATATGTAAAAGAATGAATTTAGAACACCCCCTAACACCATACACAAAAATAAACTCAAATGGATTAAAGACCTAATTGTAAGGTCAGACACTATAAAACTCTCAGAGGAAAACATAGGCAGAAGACTCTATGACATAAAGCACAGCAAGGTCCTTTTTGACCCATGTCCTAGAGAAATGGAAATAAAATAAAAAATAAACAAATGGGACCTAATGAAACTTAAAACCTTTTGCACACCAAATGAAACCATAAACAGGATGAAAAAACAGGCTTCAGAATGGGAGAAAATATTTTCAAACAAAGCAACTGACAAAGGATTAATCTCCAAAATATACAAGCAGCTCATGCACTCAATATCAAAAAAACTAACAACTCAATCCAAAAATGGGCAGAAGATCTAAATAGACATTTCTTCAAAGAAAATATACAGATTGCCAACAAACACATGAAAGGATACTCAACATCACTAATCATTAGAGAAAGGCAAATCAAAGCTGCAATGAGAACGATACCAGGGAGAGCTTCAAGATGGCGGAGAAGTAAGACGTGGAGATCACCTTCCTCCCACAAATACATCAGAAATACATCTACATGTGGAACAACTCCTATGGAACACCCATTGAACGCTGGCAGAAGACCTCAGATTTCCCAAAAGGCAAGAAACTCCCCACGTACCTGAGTAGGACAAAAGAAAAAACAGAGACAAAAGATCAGCGATGGGAGCTGCACCTCGGGGAGGGAGCTGTGAAGGAGGAAAGGTTTCCACACACTAGGAAGGCCCTTCGCTCGTGGAGACTGCGGGTGGCGGAAGGGGAAAGCTTCAGAGCCGTGAAGGAGAGCGCAGCCACAGGGGGTGTGGAGGGCAAAGTGGAGAGATTCCCGTGCAGAGGATCAGTGCCGACCAGCACTCACCAGCCCGACAGGCTTGTCTGCTCACCCGCTTGGAGGACGGGGGCTGGGAGCTGAGGCTCAAGCTTCGGAGGTCAGATCCCAGGGAGAGGACTGGGGTTGGCGGTGTGAACACAGCCTGAAGGGGTTAGTGCGCCACAGCTAGCCGGGAGGGAATCCGGGAAAGAGTCTGGACCTGCCAAAGAGGCAAGAGACTTTTTCTTTCCTCTTTGTTTCCTGGTGCACAAGGAGAGGGGATTAACTAACAGTTAATCCGCTAACAGTGCGGACCACTGTTAGCAGATTAACAGGGGATCCACTAACAGTGTGGACCACAGAGACAGGCATGAGACACTAAGGCTGCTGCCGCCGCCACCAAGAACCCTGTGTGTGAGCACAGGTCACTATCCACACCTCTCCTCCCGGGAGCATGTGCAGCCTGCCATTGCCAGGGTCCCGTGATCCAGGGACAACTTCCCCGGGAGAACGCACGACGCACCTCAGGCTTGGGCAACGTCATGCCACCTCTACCGCCGCAGGCTCGCCCCACATCCATACCCCTCCCTCCCCCTGGCCTGCATGAGCCAGAGCCCCCAAAACAGCTGCTCCCTTAACCCCGTCCTGTCTGAGCAGGAAGACAAGCCCTCAGGTGACCTACACGCAGAGGCGGGTCCAAATCCAAAGCTGAACCCTGGGAGCTCTGCAGTCAAAGAAGAGAAAGGGAAATCTCTAACAGCAACCTCAGCAGCAGCGGATTAAATCTCCACAATCAACTTGATGTACCCTGCATCTGTGGAATACCTGAATGCACAATGAATCATCCCAAATTGAGGAGGTGGACTTTGGGAGTAACGATATATATTTTTTTCCCGTTTTTTCTTTTTGTGAGTGTGTATGTGTATGCTTCTGTGTGTGATTTTGTCTGCAAAGCTTTGCTTTTACCATTTGTCCTAAGGTTCTGTCTATCCTGTTTTTTTTTGTTTTAATTACTAAAAAATTTTTTTCTTAATAATTATTTTTTATTTTAAAAAATTTATTTTATTTTCTTTTATCTTTTTCTTTCTTTCATTTTGTCCTTCCATTTATTCTGAGCCATGAGGAAGACAGGCTCTAGATGCTCCAGCCAGGTGTCAGAGCTGTGTCACAGAGATGGGAGAACCAAGTTCAGGACACTGGTCCACAAGAGATCTCCCAGCTCCACATAATATCAAATGGCGAAAAACTCCTAGAGATCTCCATCTCAACACCAAGACCTAACTCCACACAAAACCCAGCAAGCTACAGTGCTGGACACCGTATGGCAAACAACTAGCAATACAGGAACAAAACCCCATCCATTGGCACAGAGGCTGCCTAAAATCATAATAAGGCCACAGACACCCCAAAACACACCGCCAGACATGGACCTGCCTACCAGAAAGAAAAGATCCAGCCTCATGCACCAGAACACAGGCACTAGTCCCCTCCATCAAGAAGCCTACACAACCCACTGAAGCAACCTTAGCCACTAGGGACAGACACCAAAAACGTTGGGAACTACGAATTTGCAGCCTGCGAAAAGGAGACCCAAAACACAGGAAGTTAAGCAAAATGAGAAGACAGAGAAGCACACAGCAGATGAAGGAGCAAGGCAAAACCCCACCACACCTAGCAAATGAAGAGGAAATAGGCAGTCTACCTGAAAAAGAATTCAGAATAATGATAGTAAAGTGTGATCCAAAATCTTCGAAATAGAAAGGAGAAAATACAAAAAACGTTTAAGGAGGACATAGAAGAACTAAAGAGCAAACAAACAGTGATGAACAACACAATAAATGAAATTATAAGTTCTCTACAAGGGATCAATAGCAGAATAACTGAGGCAGAAGAATGGATAAGTGACCTGGAAGATAAAATAGTGGAAATAAATACTGCAGAGCAGAATAAAGGAAAAAAAAAGAATTGAGGACAGTCTCAGAGACCTCTGGGACAAAATTAAATGCACCAACATTCGAATTAGAGGGGTCCCAGAAGAAGAAGAGAAAAAGTAAGGGACTGAGAAAATATTTGAAGAGATTATAGTTGAAAACTTCCCTAATATGGGAAAGGAAATTATTAAGCAAGTCCAGGAAGCACAGAGAGCCCCATACAAAATAAATCAAAGGAGAAACATGCTAAGACACATATTAATCAAACTATCAAAAATTAAATACAGGAGACTGCGGGAGGCAGAGGGGGGAGTTTCGGGACTGCGGAGTAGTGCACAGCGACGGGTGCGGAGGGCAAAGCGGGGAGATTCCTGCGCAGACGATCGGTGCCGACCAGCACTCACCAACCCGAGAGGCTTGTCTGCTCACCCACCGGGGCGGGCGGGGCTGCGAGCTGAGGCTCGGGTTTTGGTTTTGGACGGAGCGCAGGGAGAGGACTGGGGTTGGCGGCTTGAACATAGCCTGAAGGGGTTAGTGCACCACGACGAGCCGGGAGGGAGTTCGGGGAAAAGCCTGCACCGGCCGAAGAGGCAAGAGACTTTTTCTTCCCTCTTTGTTTCCTGGTGCGCGAGGAGAGGGGATTAAGAGCGCTGCTTAAAGGAACTCCAGAGACGGGCGCGAGCCGCGGCTAAAAGCGCGAACCCCAGAGACGGGCGCGAGCCGCGGCTGAGGGCGCGAGCCCCAGAGACGGGCGCGAGCCGCGGCTGAAAGCGCAAACCCCAGAGACGGGCGCGAGCCGCGGCTAAAACCGCGGAGCCCAGAGACGGGCGGGAGACGCTAAGGCTGCTGCTGCCGCCACCAAGGGGCCTGTGTGCGAGCACAGGTCACTCTCCACACCCCTCTTCCGCGGAGCCTGTGCAGCCCGCCACTGCCAGGTTCCCGGGATCCGGGGACAACTTCCCCGGGACAGCGCACGGCGGGCCTCAGGCTGGTGCAACGTCACGCTGCCTCTGCCGCCGCAGGCCCGCCCCGCACGCAGTGCCCCTCCTTCCGCCATCCCCCAACCCCCGGCCTGAGTGAGCCGGAGGCCCCGAATCAGCGGCTCCTTTAACCCCGTCCTGTCTGAGCGAAAAAACAGATGCCCTCCAGCGACCTACACGCAGAGGCAGGGCCAAATCCAAAGCTGAGCTCCTGTGAGCTGTGAGAACAAAGAAGAGAAAGGGAAATCTCTCCCAGCAGCCACAGAAGCAGCGGATTAAAGCTCCACAATCAACTTGATATACCCTGCATCTGTGGAATACCTGAATAGACAAGGAATGATCCCAAATTGAAGAGGTGGAATTTAGGAGCGAGATCTATGATTTTTTTCCCTTTTCCTCTTTTGGTGAATGTGTACGTGTATGCTTCTGTGTGACATCTAGTCTGTATACTCTAGCTTCCACCATTTGTCCTAGGGCTCTATCCGTCCATGACTTTTTTTTAAAAATTCCTTTTCTTAATAATTAAGTTTAATTGTAATAACTTTATTATACTTTACCTTCGTTCTTTCTTTCTTTCCTTCCTTCCCTCCCTCCTTTAGACAACGAATCACCCCAAATTGAGGAGGTGGTCTCAGGGAGCAGGATTTATGATTTTTCCCCCTTTACCTCTTTTTGTGAAGGTGTATGTGTATGCTTCTGTGTAAGATTTTCTCTGTATAGCTTTGCTTCCAACATTTGTCCTAAGGTTCTATCCATCCCTTTTTTTTTTCTAAATATTTTTTAATTCAATAACTATATTATACTTTATTTTATTTTTACTGTATCATCTTTCTTTCTGTCTTTTTTTTCCTTCTTTCCCTCCTTCCTTCCTTCCTCCCTCCCTCCCTCCCTCCTTTCTTTCCTTCTTTGCTTCTTTCTTCCTTCCTTCCTTTCCTCCTTTCCCTCTTTCTTTACTCATACTTCTACTAATTCTCCCTACTTTTTCTCCCTTTTATTCTGAGCTGTGTGGATGAAAGGCTCTTGGTGCTCCAGCCAGGAGTCAGGGCTCTGCCTCTGAGGTAGGAGAGCCAACTTCAGGACACTGGTCAACAAGAGACCTCCCAGCTCCACATAATATTAAACGGTGGAAATATCCCAGAGACCTCCATCTTAACACCAGCACCCAGCTTCACTCAACGACCAGCAAGCCACAGTGCTGGACAACCTATGCCAAACAACTAGCAAAACACGAACACAACCCCACCCATTAGCAGAGAGGCTGCCTAAAATCATAATAAGGCCACAGACACCCCAAAACACACCACCAGACATGAACCTGCCCACTAGAGAGACAAGATCCAGCCTCATCCAGCACAACACAGGCACTAGTCCCCTCCACCAGGAAGCCTACACAACCCACTGAAACAACCTTAGCCACTGGAGACAGACATCAAAAACAACGGGAACTACGAACCTGCAGCCTGCAAAAAGGAGACCCCAAACACAGTAAGCAAAATGAGAAGACAGAAAAACACACAGCAGATGAAGGAGCAAGATAAAAACCCACCAGACCTAACAAATGAAGAGGAAATAGGCAATCTACCTGAAAAAGAATTCAGAATAATGATAGTAAGGATGATCCAAAATCTTGGAAGTAGAATGGACAAAATGCAAGAAACAGTTAACAAGGACCTACAAGAACTAAAGATGAAACAAGCAACGATGAACAATGCAATAAATGAAATTAAAATCACTCTAGATAGGATCAATAGCAGAATAACTGAGGCAGAAGAACGGATAAGTGACCTGGAAGATAAAGTAGTGGAAATAACTACTGCAGAGCAGAATAAAGAAAAAAGAATGAAAAGAACTGAGGACAGTCTCAGAGACCTCTGGGACAACATGAAACGCACCAACATTCGAATTATAGGGGTTCCAGAAGAAGAAGAAAGAAAGAAAGGGACTGAGAAAATATTTGAAGAGATTATAGTTGAAAACTTCCCTAATATGGGAAAGGAAATAGTTAATCAAGTCCAGGAAGCACAGAGGGTCCCATACAGGATAAATACAAGGAGAAACACGCCAAGACACATATTAATCAAACTGTCAAAAATTAAATACAAAGAAAGCATATTAAAAGCAGCAAGGGAAAAACAACAAATAACACACAAGGGAATCCCCATAAGGTTAACAGCTGATCTCTCAGCAGAAACCCTACAAGCCAGAAGGGAGTGGCAGGACATACTGAAAGTGATGAAGGAGAATAGCCTGAAACCAAGACTACTCTACCCAGCAAGGATCTCATTCACATTTGATGGAGAAAATAAAACCTTTACAGACAAGCAAAAGCTGAGAGAGTTCAGCACCACCAAACCAGCTTTACAACAAATGCTAAAGGAACTTCTCTAGACACGAAACACAAGAGAAGGAAATAACCTATAGTAGCGAACCCAAAACAATATATAAAATGGAAATAGGAACATACATATCGATAATTACCTTAAATGTAAATGGACTAAATGCTCCCACCAAAAGACACAGATTGGCTGAATGGATACAAAAACAAGACCCTTATATATGCTGTCTACAAGAGACCCACTTCAGAACTAGAGACACATACAGACTGAAAGTAAGGGGATGGAAAAAGATATTCCATGCAAATGGAAACCAAAAGAAAGCTGGAGTAGCAATTCTCATATCAGACAAAATAGACTTTAAAATAAGGACTATTAAAAGGGACAAAGAAGGACACTACATAATGATCAAGGGATCGATCCAAGAAGAAGATATAACAATTGTAAATATTTATGCACCCAACATAGGAGCACCTCAATACATAAGGCAAATACTAACAACCATAAAAGGGGAGATCAACAGTAACACATTCATAGTAGGGGACTTTAACACCCCACTTTCACCCATGGACAGATCATCCAAAATGAAAATAAATAAGGAAACACAAGCTTTAAATGATACATTAAACAAGATGGACTTAATTGATATTTATAGGACACTCCATCCAAAAAAAACAGAATACACATTTTTCTCAAGTGCTCATGGAACATTCTCCAGGATAGATCATATCTTGGGTCACAAATCAAGCCTTGGTAAATTTAAGAAAACTGAAATTGTATCAAGTATCTTTTCCGACCACAACGCCATGAGACTAGATATCAATTACAGGAAAAGATCTGTAAAAAATACAAACACATGGAGGCTAAACAATACACTACTTAATAATGAAGTGATCACTGAAGAAATCAAAGAGGAAATAAAAAAATACCTAGAAACAAATGACAATGGAGACACAACGACCCAAAACCTATGGGATGCAGCAAAAGCAGTCCTAAGGGGGAAGTTTATAGCAATACAAGCCCACCTTAAGAAGCAGGAAACATCTCGAATAAACAACCTAACCTTGCACCTCAAGCAATTAGAGAAAGAAGAACAAAAAAACCCCAAAGCTAGCAGAAGGAAAGAAATCATAAAAATCAGATCAGAAATAAATGAAAAAGAAATGAAGGAAACAATAGCAAAGATCAATAAAACTAAAAGCTGGTTCTTTGAGAAGATAAACAAAATAGATAAACCACTAGCCAGACTCATCAAGAAAAAAAGGGAGAAGACTCAAATCAATAGAATTAGAAATGAAAAAGGAGAAGTAACAACTGACACTGCAGAAATAAAAAAAATCATGAGAGATTACTACAAGCAACTCTATGCCAATAAAATGGACAATCTGGAAGAAATGGACAAATTCTTAGAAATGCACAACCTGCCAAGACTGAATCAGGAAGAAATAGAAAATATGAACAGACCAATCACAAGCACTGAAATTGAAACTGTGATTAAAAACCTTCCAACAAACAAAAGCCCAGGACCAGATGGCTTCACAGGTGAATTCTATCAAACGTTTAGAGAAGAGCTAACACCTATCCTTCTCAAACTCTTCCAAAATATAGCAGAGGGAGGAACACTCCCAAATTCCTTCTACGAAGCCACCATCACCTTGATACCAAAACCAGACAAGGATGTCACAAAGAAAGAAAACTACAGGCCAATATCACTGATGAACATAGATGCAAAAATCCTCAACAAAATACTAGCAAACAGAATCCAACAGCACATTAAAAGGATCATACACCATGATCAAGTGGGGTTTATTCCAGGAATGCAAGGATTCTTCAATATACGCAAATCTATCAATGTGATAAACCATATTAACAAATTGAAGGAGAAAAACCATATGATCATCTCAATAGATGCAGAGAAAGCTTTCGACAAAATTCAACACCCATTTATGATAAAAACCCTCCAGAAAGTAGGCATAGAGGGAACTTTCCTAAACATAATAAAAGCCATATATGACAAGCCCACAGCAAACATCATCCTCAATGGTGAAAAACTGAAAGCATTTCCACTAAGATCAGGAACAAGACAAGGTTGCCCACTCTCACCACTCTTATTCAACATAGTTTTGGAAGTTTTAGCCACAGCAATCAGAGAAGAAAAGGAAATAAAAGGAATCCAAATCGGAAAAGAAGAAGTAAAGCTGTCACTGTTTGCAGATGACATGATACTATACATCGAGAATCCTAAAGATGCTACCAGAAAACTACTAGAGCTAATCAATGAATTTGGTAAAGTAGCAGGATACAAAATTAATGCACAGAAATCTCTGGCATTCCTATATACTAATGATGAAAAATCTGAAAGTGAAATCAAGAAAACACTCCCATTTACCATTGCAACAAAAAGAATAAAATATCTAGGAATAAACCTACCTAAGGATACGAAAGACCTGTATGCAGAAAGTTATAAGACATTGATGAAAGAAATTAAAGATGATACAAATAGATGGAGAGATATACCATGTTCTTGGATGGGAAGAATCAACATTGTGAAAATGACTCTACTACCCAAAGCAATCTACAGATTCAATGCAATCCCTATCAAACTACCACTGGCATTTTTCACAGAACTAGAACAAAAAATTTCGCAATTTGTATGGAAACACAAAAGACCCCGAATAGCCAAAGCAATCTTTAGAACGAAAAAAGGAGCTGGAGGAATAAGGCTCCCTGACTTCAGACTATATTACAAAGCAACAGTAATCAAGACAGTATGGTACTGGCACAAAAACAGAAAGATAGATCAGTGGAACAGGATAGAAAGCCCAGAGATAAACCCACGCACATATGGACACCTCATCTTTGATAAAGGAGGCAGGAATGTACAGTGGAGAAAGGACAGCCTCTTCAATAAATGGTGCTGGGAAAACTGGACAGGTACATGTAAAAGTATGAGATTAGATCACTCCCTAACACCATACACAAAAATAAGCTCAAAATGGATTAAAGACCTAAATGTAAGGCCAGAAACTATCAAACTCTTAGAAGAAAACATAGGAAGAACACTCTATGACATAAATCACAGCAAGATCCTTTCTGACCCACCTCCTAGAGTAATGGAAATAAAAACAAAAATAAACAAATGGGACCTAATGAAACTTCAAAGCTTTTGCACAGCAAAGGAAACGATAACCAAGACCAAAAGACAACCCTCAGAATGGGAGAAAACATTTGCAAATGAAGCAACTGACAAAGGATTAATCTCCAAAATTTACAAGCAGCTCATGCAGCTCAATAACAAAAAAACAAACAACCCCATCCAAAAATGGGCAGAAGACCTAAATAGACATTTCTCCAAAGAAGATATACAGAATGCCAACAAACACATGAAAGAATGCTCAACATCATTAATCATTAGAGAAATGCAAATCAAAACTACAATGAGATATCATCTCACACCAGTCAGAATGGCCATCATCAAAAAATCTAGAAACAATAAATGCTGGAGAGGGTGTGGAGAAAAGGGGACACTCTTGCACTGCTGGTGGGAATGTGAATTGGTTCAGCCACTGTGGAGAACAGTATGGAGGTTCCTTAAAAAACTACAAATAGAATTACCATATGACCCAGCAATCCCACTACTTGGCATATACCCTGAGAAAACCAAAATTCAAAGAGAGTCATGTACCAAAATGTTCATTGCAGCTCTATTTACAATAGCCAGGACATGGAAACAACCTAAGCGCCCATCATCGGATGAATGGATAAAGAAGATGTGGCACATATACACAATGGAATATTACTCAGCCTTAAAAAGAAATGAAATTGAGCTATTTGTAATGAGATGGATAGACCTAGAATCTGTCATACAGAGTGAAGTAAGTCAGAAAGAAAAAGACAAATACCGTATGCTAACACATATATATGGAATTTAAGGGAAAAAAATGTCATGAAGAACCTAGGGGTAAGATAGGAATAAAGACGCAGACCTACTGGAGAACGGACTTAAGGATATGGGGAGGGGGAAGGGTGAGTTTTGACAGGGCGAGAGAGAGTCATGGACATATACACACTAACAAACGTAGTAAGGTAGATAGCTGGGGGGAAGCAGCCGCAAGGCACAGGGATATTAGCTCGGTGCTTTGGAACAGCCTGGAAGGGTGGGATGGGGAGAGTGGGAGGGAGGGAGACGCAAGAGGGAAGACATATGGGAACATATGTATATGTATAGCTGATTCACTTTGTTGTAAAGCAGAAACTAACACACCATTGTAAAGCAATTATACCCCAATAAAGATGTTAAAAAAATAAAAATAAAAAAAAAAAATAAAAAAAAGTTAAACATAAACTTATGACCCATCAATTCCACTCTGATGAATCTATCTAAGGAAAATGAAAACATATGTCTACAGAAAGATTTGTCCATGAGTGATCATAGCAGCATTATTCATAATAGCCCCAAAGTGGAAACGATCCAAATGTCCATCAACTGGTAAATGGATAAACAATGGAAAAACTATTTAGCAATACAAAGGAGTGATTACTGATATATTCAACAACGTGGGTAAACCTCAAACACATTATCCTAAGAGAAAGAAGCAAGACACAAAGGACTACGTATTCTATGATCCCATTTATGTGACATTTCTGGAAAAGGCAAATCTATAGAGCAGAAAAGTGGTTGTCTGGAGCTGGGGGTAGGAGTGGGGACTGATTACAAATAGGCATGAAGAACTTTTAGGGTGATGGAATGTTCTAAAGCTGAATTGTGCCAATGACTGCAATGCTTCCATAAGTTTACTTAAAACAATTGAACTGCATATTTACAACAGGTGAATTTTTGATATATAAATTATACCTGAATAAAGCCGCTAAAAAATAAAAAAAATAAAAAAAAAAAAATTAAATACAAAGAAAAAATATTAAAAGCAGCAAGGAGAAAACAACAAATAACACATAAGGGAATCCCCAGAAGGTTAACAGTTGATCTTTCAGCAGAAACTCTGCAAGCCAGAAGAGAGTGGCAGGACATATATAAAGTGATGAAGGTGAAAAACCTACAACCAAGATTACTCTACCCAGCAAAGATCTCATTCAAATTTGATGGAGAAATTAAAACCTTTACAGACAAGCAAAAGCTAAGAGAATTCAGCACCACCAAACGAACTTTACAACAAATGCTAAAGGAATTTCTCTAGGCAGGAAACAAAAGAGAAGGAAAAGACCTAAAAAAATAAACCCAAAACAACTAAGAAAATGGTAATAGGAACATACATATCGATAATTACCTTAAATGTAAATGGATTAAATGCTCCAGCCAAAAGACATAGATTGGCTGAATGGATACAAAAGCAAGACCTGTATATATGCTGTCTACAAGAGACCCACTTCAGACCTAGGGACACATACAGATTGAAAGTGAGGGGATGGAAAAAGATGTTCCATGCAAATGGAAATCAAAAGAAAGCTAGGGTAGCAATTCTCATATCAGACAAAACAGACTTTAAAACAAAGACTATTACATGAGACAGAGAAGGACACTACATAATGGTCAAGGAATCAACCCAAGAAGAAAATATAACAATTGTAAAAATTTGTGCACCCAACATAGGAGCACATCAATACATAAGGCAAATACTAACAGCCATAAAAGGGGAAATCAACAGTTACACAATCATAGTAGGGGACTTTAACAGTCCATTTTCACCAATGGACAGATCATCCAAAATGAAAATAAATAAGGAAACACAAGCTTTAAATGATACATTAAACAAGTTGGACTTAATTGCTATTTATAGGACATTCTATCCAAAAACAACAAAATACAAATTCTTCTCAAGTGCTCATGGAACATTCTCCAGGATAGATCATATCTTGGGTCACAAATCAAGTCTTGGTAAATTTAAGAATATTGAAATTGTGTCAAGTATATTTTCCGCCCACAATGCTATGAGACTAGATATCAATTACACGAAAAAACCTGTGAGAAATACAAACACATGGAGGCTAAACAACACACTACCTAATAACCAAGAGATCACTGAAGAAATCAAAGAGGAAATCAAAAAATACCAAGAAATAAATGACAAGGAAAACACGATGACCCAAAATCTATGGGATGAAGCAGAAGCAGTTCTAAGAGGGAAGATTATATCAATAGAATCCTACCTTAAGAAACAAGAAACATCTCAAATAAACCACCTAACCTTACACCTAAAGCAATTAGAGAAAGAAGAACAAAAACCCCCAAAATTAGCAGAAGGAAAGAAATCATAATGATCAGATCAGAAACAAATGGAAAAGAAATGAAGGAAACAGTAGTAAGGATTCATAAAACTAAAACATGGCTCTTTGAAAAGATAAACAAAATTGATAAAACATTAACCAGACTCATCAACAAAAAAAGAGAGAAGACTCAAATCAATAGAATTAGAAATGATAAAGGAGAAGTAACAACTGACATTGCAGAAATACAAAGGATCATGAGAGATTACTAGAAGCAACTATATGCCAATAAAATGGACAACTTGGAGGAAATGGACAAATTCTTAGACATGCACAACCTGCCAAGACTGAATCAGGAAGAAATAGAAAATATGAACAGACCAATCACAAGCACTGAAATTGAAACTGTGATTAAAAATCTTCCAACAAACAGAAGCCCAGGACCAGATGGCTTCACAGGTGAATTCTATCAAACATTTAGTGAACAGCTAACACCTATCCTTCTCAAACTCTTCCAAAATATAGCAGAGGGAGGAACACTCCCAAACTCATTCTACAAGGCCACCATCACTCCTATACCAAAACCAGACAAAGGTGTCACAAAGAAAGAAAACTACAGGCCAATATCACTGATGAACATAGATGCAAAAATTCTCAAGAAAATACTAGCAAACAGAATCCAACAGCACATTAAAAGGATCATACACTATGATCAAGTGGCGTTTATCGCAAGAATGCAAGGATTCTTCAATATATGCAAATCAAGCAACGTGACACAGCATATTATCAAATTGAAGGACAAACACCATATGATCATCTCAGTAGATGCAGAGAAAGATTTTGACAAAATTCAACACCCATTTATGATAAAAATCCTCCAGAATGTAGGCATAGAGGGAACTTTCCTCAACATAATAAAGGCCATATATGACAAACCCACAGCCAACATTGTCCTCAATGGTGACAACCCGAAACCATTTCTGCTAAGATAAGGAACAAGACAAGTGTGCCCACTCTCACCACTATTATTCAACATAGGTTTGGAAGTTTTGGCCACAGCAATCAGAGAAAAAGAAGAAGTAAAATGAATCCAGATTGGAAAAGAGGAGGTAAAGCTGTCACTGTTTGCTGTTGACATGATACTATACATAGACAATCCTAAAGCTGCTACCAGAAAAATTCTAGAGCTAATCAATGAATTTGGTAAAATAGCAGGAAACAAAATTAATGCACAGAAATCTCTTGCATTCCTATACAATAATGATGGGAAAATCTGAAAGCGAAAGTAAGAAAGCACTCCCATTTACCATTGCAACAAAAAGAATGAAATATCTAGGAATAAGCCTACCTAAAGAGACAAAAGACCTCTATGCAGAAAATTATAAGACACTCATGAAAGAAATTAAAGATGATACAAATAGATGGAGAGATATACCAGGTTCTTGGATTGGAAGACTCAACATTGTGAAACTGACTCTACTACACAAAGCAATCTACAGATTCAATGCAATCCCTATCAAACTACCACTGGCATTTTTCACAGAACTAGAACAAAACATTTCACAATTAGTATGGAAACAAAAAAGACCCTGAATAGCCAAAGCAATCTTGAGAAAGAAAAACGGAGCTGGAGGAATCAGGCTCCCTGACTTCAGACTACACTACAAAGCTACAGTAATCAAGACAGTATGGTACTGGCACAGAAACAGAAATATAGATCAATGGAACACGATAGAAAGCCCAGATATAAACGCACACACATATGGTGACCTTATCTTTGATAAAAGAGGCAAGAATATACAGTGGAGAAAAGACAGCCTCTTCAATAAGTGGTATTGGGAAAACTGGACAGCTACATGTAAAAGAATGAAATTTAAACACTCCTTAACACCATACACAAAAATAAACTCAAAATGGATAAAAGACGTAAATGCAAGGCCAGACACCATCAAACTCTTAGAGGAAAACATAGGCAGAACACTCTATGACATAAATCACAGCAAGATCCTTTTTGTTCAACCTCCTAGTGAAATGGAAATAAAAACAAAAATAGATAAGCGGGACCTAATGGAACATAAAAGCTTTTGCACTGCAATGGAAACCATAAACAAGATGAAAATGGGAGAAACAACCCTCAGAATGGGAGAAAATATTTGCAAATGAAGCAACTGACAAAGGATTAATCTCCAAAATTTACAAGCAGCTCATGCAGCTCAACATTAAAAAAACAAACAACCCAATCCAAAAATGGGCAGAAGATCTAAATAGACATTTCTCCAAAGAAGATATACAGATTGCCAACAGACACATGAAAGAATGCTCAACATCATTAATCATTAGAGAAATGCAAATCAAAACTACAATGAGGTATCACCTCATACCAGTCAGAATGGCCATCATCAAAAAATCTACAAACACTAATTTCTGGAGAGGGTTTGGAGAAAAAGGAACCCTCTTGCACTGTTGGTGAGAATGTAAATTGATACAGCCACTATGGAGAACAGTATGGAGGTTCCTTAAAATCTAAAAATAATGCTACCATATGACCCAGCAATCCCACTACTGGGCATATACCCTGAGGAAACCATAATTCAAAAAGATTCATGGGGCTTCCCTGGTGGCGCAGTGGTTGAGAGTCTGCCTGCCGATGCAGGGGACACAGGTTCGTGTCCTGGTCCGGGAAGATCGCACATGCCATGGAGCGGCTGGGCCAGTAAGCCATGGCCGCTGAGCCTGTGCGTCTGGAGCCTGTGCTTCACAACGGGAGAGGCCACAACAGTGAGAGGCCCACGTACCACAAAAAAAAAAAGTGTCATGTACCACAATGTTCATGGCAGCTCTATTCACAATAGCCAGGACATGGAAGTAACGTAAGTGTCCATCAACAGATGAATGGATAAAGAAGATGTGGCGCATATATACAATGGAATATTACTCAGCCATAAAATGGAATGAAACTGAGTTATTTGTAGAGAGGTGGATGGACCTAGAGTCTGTCCTACAGAGTGAAGTAAGTCATAAAGAGAAAAAAAAAATACCGTATGCTAACACATATATATGGAGTCTAAAAAAAAAAAATGGTCATGAAGAACCTAGAGGCAAGATGGGAATAAAGATCCAGACCTGCTAGAGAATGGACTTGAGGATATGGGGAGGGAGAAGGGTAAACTAGGACAAAGTGAGAGAGTTTCATGGACATATATACACTACCAAATGTAAAATAGATAGCTAGTGGGAAGCAGCCGCATAGCACAGGGAGATCAGCTGGGTGCTTTGTGACCACCTAGAGGGTTGGGATAGGGAGGCTCAGAGAGAGGGAGATGCAAGAGGGAAGAGATATGGAGACATATGTATATTTATAAGTGATTCACTTTGTTGTAAAGCAGGAACTAACACACCATTGTAAAGCAATTATACTCCAATAAAGATGTTTTAAAAAGCTGCAATGAGGTATCACCTCACCCCAGTTAGAATGGGCATCATTAGAAAATCTATAAACAATAAATGCTGGAGAGGGTGTGGAGAAAAGGGAACCCTCTTGCACTGTTGGTGGGAATGTAAATTGACACAGCCACTCAAAAAATTTTAAATATAATTACCATATGACCCATCAATCCCACTACTGGACATATACCCTGAGAAAACCATAATTCAAAAAGAGTCATGTACCACAATGTTCATTGTAGCTCTATTTACAATTGCCAGGACCTGCAAGCAACCTAAGTGCCCATCGACAGATGAATGGATAAAGAAGATGTGGCACATATATACAGTGGAGTATTACTCAGCCATAAAAAGAAACAAAATTGAGTTATTTGTAGTGAGGTAGAGGGACCTAACGGAACATATTTTTAAGTATACTTGATATTTTATTACTTATACACATTTTTCCAAATATATGAACAAAATGATGGGAACCAAGATTTTTTCCAAATGGTTCCTAAGACAATTTTGACTCTCAGAGTATTTTTTCTAACAGTTTTCAAATTCCAAATTGTAGATTTATTTCAGGCCCCACCTGTAAGTCTGAATTGGCTTATCTTATTAAGTACAGAACACAAGGAAAACCCTATTTGTAATGAGGTTATGTAAAATAAATATGTTTTTATGCTTTATCTCTCCAGGACTATTTAAATGTGACCTTTTGGAAAGGGGGATGTGTGAAGATGGCTCAAAGTTTACAAACTGCCAATTAAAAGATTATTAAGCTCTGGGGATGTAATTACAATATGATATTCATAGTTAACAATATTGTATTGCACGTTAGAAAGTTGCTGAAAAGGAAGTCTTCAAAGTTCTCATCATAAAAAAATTTTTTGAGGTGATAAATGTGTTAACATTTTGATAATCATTTCAAAATATATGTTTATACATAGTAAATCATTACATTGTGCACCTTAAACTAATACAGTGTTACATCTCAATTTTATCTCAATAAAGCTGGAAAAAAATAAGTGAGGAGAAAAGTTATTATATAAACTGTAAAAATATTGATTTGGCCTCAAAATCTGTTCTTTTATGTACAGAAATCTGCCTTATATGAATTAAAACAACTACTGTAGTAAAATCCATCTCTATAGCTTGAGAAAATGTTTAGGGAAAAAATGTTTAATGATATCATATATAAAAAAAATCTTAATGTGGCCATTTTTTAAACTTAGACCACTGTAATCTGACAAATTTAGGTTTCTTGGTGTGCTTCTGCTTACCACCTGTGTGACCTTGCATTAGTTATTTAACCTTTCTGAGCCTCATTGCTTTCATTTGCAAAATGAGAGTCTTTGGGGGACTGTGAAAATATAGATTTACCAAAATCTGTAGGCCTTATAGGACTGCCTTCTAAGTTACAGTCAAAATTTCCATTAAATTTCCTCTGGTCACCCAAGTTGGAATTAATCACTCCCTGTCCATAAACTTAAGGAAGTTAATGCTTAGTTTGTTTGCACTTATTTTACTCTGCCTCATAGCACTTGTTATATTCCTTTTTCTCCCAGTAAGGTAGGTGTTCGTGTGTGTATCACTCTTTTTACCAATAAGATACAGCTGGTGTTTACTGATCACATACTAAAAGCCAGGGTCTGAGTGCCTTGCTTGCATATCAAGACTTCACATCAACCCTGTGAAGTAGATTATCCTCAGTATTATTCTAATTCTACAGATGAGCAAACCGGAATTCACAGAGGTTAAATCATTTGCCCAAGGTCAACACTGGCTAAAGCATGAGCTGAGATTCAAACCCATGCTCTCTGACTCCACAGCTCTTGCTCTGAACTATTCAAGCCATCTATTACCAAGCTTGATGCTTTTCATGTTAGAGACATTCAACAAACTTGGGTTGTGTGCTAAATTGATTTATTATTATCTTATTCTAATCCTTATAATAGCTATGATTTATTATATGGTGTATTAATAATATGAAATTAATTGACTGATTTCTTTAAATCTATTCCTTAGTGGTACAGAAATAATGTGAAATTACTATTGCAAATTGCTGGGACACTCACTGGTAGCATGTGACCTACAAAACTGATTTACTACATGCATAACGCTTCTTTCCTTCTGGCATGGATTATTCACCCTTCCTCTCCACAAGCTCCCAATTACAGTTACTAATGGGTGTGTGCAGACCCATCCATTTCTTTATAATTTACTGTAATCCCCAGTAAATGACATTTCCAACTATTCATGAATGCCAATGGATTTGGATTTTTCTCATTAAAAAAAAGCCTTTATTTGCAGCCTAGCATCTCTTCACCTGCTATATAATAGGTATTCCAGAAATCCAAAATAGAACTTGCTTGGAAACTCTTCTGAGCCCAAATAGATAAACAAATTGTCCAAGTTTTGTTGAGTATCACAAGTTTCCTAGAGGTGATTCATCTGCTTGTGGCAATTAGATACTATCTACTTTGGTGTTCTCTGCATGCAGGATATGCACAGGGAGCATTTCAGTCAAAGGATAAGGAAACTGTGATGTTGTGAGACAACTTCCATGCCAGCCCCAGACATAGCTGGAAAGAAGGTCAGGACTATTAAATGCAGCGTGTACTCTCTCCCATACCAATGGACATCTGAGAGTAATACAAGCTTTTCAATAGCTGAAAGTTCACAGATCTCAAAACATCTCTTAGATCGTTGAAAGATGGACTCACGAATTACATGGCAAATAAAATTCTCGCATTGTAAACAGAGACTCTACTTTCTTGAAGTCATACTTAGACAAGGTGAACCAAATGTAAGAAGAACTCTGACTTTGTGTACCATAAAAGCCTATCAAGCTTCTTGTCCACCCATTGCTTAACTCTGTGGAAAACTGCTACCCTCACACCACAGGCTCTGCCTAGGAAGCAACGCTAAGGGCTTCCTTACACATAGATGGCTTTGTTATGTAACATCCATTAACACATAGGTTTTCTGTGAGCCAACACACCTGGTTAAGCCAAAGCATCAGGACTGAGAATCTCAAGTCTTGCCATCACATCCAGTAGGTGACCTGAGATAAACAAAATTACATCCAACCAGAGATGACGATAATCAACTTAGCTGATTGATTTTTTTCTTTTGGGGACAATTCAAACCAGAAATACAAAAGGTAAGTCAGTCAATTGGTAGAAGATGAAGAAGTTGAAAAATATACAAAGAATGAGCAGCATAGACGCCATGATACAAAAAAAAGCCATGGGTGAGAAAGAAGAAAAAGAGCTAAATGGGGGATGGGGGGAGTCACAGAATTTGGGAGAAAGATGTAATGTGGTAGTAACAAGAGTGGTAGAGAGAGTCTAGCATCTTAGAAGAGCACCAAGCTCCTGTTGCTGAAGACGCCAGAGCCTCTGTCTATTAAAGTCACCACACTAGATAGACACTTCAGCTTCCTAAACTAGGACTATCACCACAAGGGCTGGTCCTACAGCTCTTCCTCAGATCCCTTAAACCGGGCTGTGAAGCTGATTCCTGCTTTCTCTATCTCCATGTGACTCTTTATTTTAAAAACTTAAAAGCATTAAAAATGCCTTGAGATAATCTGAAAGAGTTATCCTTGCCACTAAAAGACACTGTCTGCCTTACTGGTAAATAGAGCTAATTTCTTCTATGATGATACAAATGAGCATAATTATCTATGTCTACCTTAACTAATTCATGAAGGAAAATTTTTCAATAATTACAATTTTAAATCTTGAAAAAATAAAATGATTATTTTTGGTTTGTTTCTTACTCAAATTTTTATTTTGAGAAACATGAAAACTTTGGAAAAGATAAAAGGCTTATACAATGACCAGTGTATACTCCTTACCTAGATTCACCAAGTGTTAAAATTCTTCCACATTGGAAAGTAAGTTTGAGACAATGTAACATTTCACTGTAAATACTTAAGCAAGTATTCATACTCATACATGAGATCATATAGATAAGAGCATCCACTGTACCATTCTTGCACCTAAGAACACAAGTAATATTTTACATATATATGTAATATTATACATATAACACATAAAATATGTTAAAATATATAATGACTTTCTTTTTCTTTTGTTTTTTTTTTTAATCCAGGTTACAGTTGAGTCATGTACTGAATACAGTTGATGTGTATCTTTTTATGTGGGACAGTCACCCAAAGAGTCTTGGCCAGTCATACAATATCCCATATACTGGATGTTTCCTCTTGTTTGAGTTTGGAGTTATTTATTTGCTCCTCTATTTTTTGTGACCAGGAAATTAGGTCTAGACACTTGACTAAATGCAGGTGAACATTTTTTGAAACAATATTTCACAGGTAGGATTGTACATTCCATGTTGCATCACTTCAGAAGACACATAATATCAAGTTATCCCACTAATAATGATATTGAATTTTATCCCTTGATTAAATATCAACTTCATCTACTGTTACAGAGACACATATTTTTCTTTGCAATTGTGAGGTGATAGTTTAACACTGTGCCTCATGAACTTTTTTATATAACCCAATGATTATAATATCCACATTGATATTTACCAAATTAACTATTTCACTATCTAATTTCTCCCTACATTTGTTCTTTAGAATATTGCCTTGATTTAAAAGTAAGTGTTTTTATTGCCCCCTCCTCCTTTTCTCTTTTATTGTGCCTAATTAGTCATGGATCTTTTAAAACTTTAGTGTATTATAATCAATACACTGTCAGTATTCTTTTCTGTGCTTTTTATTTTCCTAAAATTGGACAATGGTATCCTCTCTAATATGCCCACGTTTGAAGTGATCCCATTAGTCTTCAAGATTTTTCTTGTTTTCTGGCACATGAAGATGACCCAGGATCACCTTGAACTTGGCCCCAGACAAAAAAAAAAATCAATACTTCTCCATAGTTATTTTTGTTTAACTTTAAAAACAATATCACTAATTCTATAATATCACTTTGGATTTTTTACTAATCAGTTTGAAGCAGCAATTATAATAACTACCATTTCTGGAGCAATCCATAAATGCTGAGACATATTCTCATAGTATCTCATGTAATCCTTGCAGATGAGTAACTAATATTTTATTCATTTTACAACTAAAAGAAAAAACAGGGGAATAGGGAAATTAAGGAATTTGCTTAAGGTCACAGAATTATGTCCAAATCTTACGCCCATACTCTCTTTTTGACTTTGCCAAGGTGTTTCTCTGAGATTTATAAAGAGGAACTACCCTAGGCATTGACCTGGTCTGTAAAGCCTATATGTGTGAACATTCAATGTCCAGTTATTGAGTAGGTGAGATGCTGAAACAATTAGACTTAAATTTTAATATCAAATTTCTAAAGTTCCTAAGTCATTGCTCAAAGGGCTAAAGTCTCAACATATTATCCCCTTGTAACGTACACTCCTACTTGAAAATTGTAGTGCTTCATGAGTACAAAAATAAGTTCCTTTCAAAGGTATCTAACTGGCATTCGATATATATTATAGTAAAAGTATACTGGTGAGAAAAATGTCTCATGCCTCATCTGAATTGAATAAGTGATACTTTTGAACATAATTAAATAGAAGAGTTTAAAAATTATAGAATAAATTACACTAAGTAGTTTTCTAAAAATGATTTCAAAAGACATAATTAATGACCACACTATTTTGATTGAGGTGTCATTTCTCAGGCATGAAAAACCACCTAATTCATATTCCTATACTTAGAAATATTGGCTTTAACCATCAAAGCCTAATCTTTTGAAAGTCATGACCACAGCAACCACGTCTGGTCAATTTCTGCATGTAGAGACCAATATGACCACTCCAGAAATGCAGAAACAAAAAACTCTCCCATGACCCTCATCACATGACTTGTCACCATATAGTTACTGATATTCTCCCACAAGCCTGTGTCTTTTATGCTATATTTCTACATAAAGCAAGTGCATTGCACTTAATAGGTGCTTTAAGAACATGTATCAAATTATGAAAAAGCAGCAGTTCAAATGCTCACCATTGTAAATGAACATTCATATTGTATTATTTGATAAAGCCATTAATTAAACAATATTTATCAAAGCACTTAGGGAGATACAAAACAAATAAGAACCAGTCCATAGCTTTGAAAACCTTATGGTCTGCAAATTAAAACAACAATGAGATATCACTACACACCTATCAGAATGGCCATAAACCAGATACTGACAACACCAAATTCTGGCAACAATTCATGGCTGGTGAGAATGCAAAACGGTACAACCACTTTGGAAGACAGCTTAGCCATTTCTTATAAAACTAAACATACTCTTACTATACTATCCAGCAATTACAATCTTTGATCTTTATCTGAATGAGGTGAACAAATGAGATGAACATTTTTGTCCAAAAACACCTGCATACTTATATTTATAGAAGCTTTATTCATAATTTCCAAAACTTAGAAGCAACCAAGCTGTCCTTCAGTAAGTGAATGGATAAATAAACTGGGGTACATCCAGACAATAGGATATTATTCAGCACTAAAAGGAAATAAGCTCTCAAGCCATAAGAAGACATGGAGGAAGCTTAAAGGCATATTACTAAGTGATAGACACCAAAATGAAAAGACTATATAACATAGGATTCTAACTATAAAACATTCTGGAAAAGGCAAAAAATATGGAATAAAATGATGAGGGTTGCCAGGGGAGCTGGGAGGCAGGTACAGATAAATAGAGCACAGAGGATTTTTAGGGCAGTGAAAATACTCTGTATGATATTATAATGATGGGTACACATCATTTATACATTTGTCCAAACCCCTAGAATATAAGGCCATGTATTTATAGTGGCAGAAAGCACAGTAAAAATAACAAATTAGTGCTATACCTAATGACTTGTAGTGATTTCCAACAAGGAATTTTTGAGTGAGAAGAGCTATTGTAAGATCCCCTGTTGTAAAATAACCAGCAATATTCATATATAGAGATATATCCATGTATATTTCTGTATAGGGTTACACAGTCAGGGATTATTGAATAGACTAATGTGAGAAGTAAAGAGAGGATAGGCAGCTAAAGAGAATTTACAAAGGATGAATGCTAGCCACAATTGAGGATATTCGAACATTGCAGGATATTGGCTGTGAATAAAACTGCCAATGAGGAATTTAAATAAGTGAAGCCTGTCAAATCAACCACCTTGAAGGATATATACTTTCTAATATGTATGTATATACATTATATATATATGTATATAATTTTTGTCATGTTTATTTATAGTCTCACTTTTTTGGAAGTAGGTATTATATAAACCATAAATATGCAATAGATTTTTAAAACTTTCTATTTCAAACAAGGAAGAGTCCTCTTCTAACCAGAGCATTAAGGAAGGGTTCTTTGGGTAAAATGACATATTATTTGGGTTTAGTGGAATCTGGCTTGAATTTTGAAAGAAAAGATGTCAAAAAGGTGGCGTGAAGAGAGGTACAGCAATTGGAAAGTAAAAGTCAGTTTTATATATGAAGACATCATAATCCTACTGGAGGACAATGAAGAATACCGTATGTAGCAAAATTTCAGGGAACTGTTCTAAAAATATAAAGAGCAGACTTTTGTATGTATTAAATAATGGGGTGAATTTGGAGAGGTTTAAAATAAACAGTTAATATCAGTTAACTTCTGACCATTGTGTACTTTCATTCAGGGAAATTATTTCTTAGTCTGATGGGAGACAATGTTTATTGAGCACTTAGTACACACCAAGTTCTATTCATATGGCATTAATCATCACCTTCCAACACCATCTAGAAGATCAATACTGTCATTATCTCTATTTAAAGATGAAGCTTAGACAAGCTATGTAATTTGGCCAAGGGCACACAGCTAATAACTATCCAGGGATGCAAAGCCAGACAATCTTGGGGAGTGGCCAAGATGGCCAAGTAGGGAGACCCTGATCTCACCTCCTCCCATGGGCACACCAAAATTACAACTATTTACCGAGCAACTATCAAAGAGAATGACCTGAAGACTAGCAGAAAACATCTTCTACAACTAAAGATCTAAAGAACGAACCACAGTGAGTCATGTAGGAGGGGTGGAGATGTGGTAGAATCAAGACCCATACCCTTGGGTGGACGTCCCACAAATGGAAGGATAATCACAATTGCAGAGGTCTTCCGCAGAGAGCAAAGGTTCCAAGCCCCACTGGGCTCCCCAGCACAAGGGTCTTGCACTGGGAGAAGAGCCCCCGGAACATTTGACTTTGCAGGCCACCAGGGCTTGGTTTCAGGAGGGCAGAAGGCTGTAGGAGAAACAGACTCCACCCTTAAACGGTGCATGCTAAGTCACACACTCCAAGACCCAGGACAAAAGCAGTCATTTGAAAAGAGCCTGGGTCAGACCCACTCATCTTGGAAAGCCTCCCAGAGAGGCAGGAGGCAACTGGAACTCACCATGGGGACAGAGACACTGGAAGCAGCCACTTGGGGAGCTCTTTTTACTACAAGGACACTGGTGCTGGCAAAGGCCATTTTGGAGTCCTCTCTCTAGTTTATTAGTGCTGAGACTGGTCCCACCTACCAGTCGGTTGGCACCAGGTCTGTACTCCCCATGCCAAGCAGCTAGATGGGTGGGAACACAGCCCTACCCAACAGCAGGCCAGCTGCTATAGACCTCTCTGAGTCCCCAGCTGCCCCAGGACCCAGCCCTACCCACCAATGGGCTGACATCAGCTTCCAGGAACCCTGGTCCCCAAAGCCAGAGGCTCCAGGGCCCACTTCCTCCCACCAGTGAGCCAGCACTAACCCCAGGACTTGGCCTCACTCACCAGCAGGCTGGCACCAGTTCCAAGAGCCCCAGGCCCCAACCCAGACATGATTAATATAATTACCACTGTTGTATGTTATATATGAAAGTTGTTAAGAGTAGATCCTGAGCTGTCATTACAAGGAAAATAAAATTCTCTATTTCTTTTATTTTGTATCTGTATGAGATGATGGTTGTTCACTAACCTTACTGTGGTCATCATTTCACGATGTATGTAAATCAAATCATTATGCTGTACACCTTGAACTTATACAGTGCTGTATGTCAACCATATCTCAATAAAACTGAAAGGAAAAAAATAAGCAAACAAATAAAATAAATAAACAAACCAGTCTTAAAATAACAATGAGATACCACTACAGACCTATTAGAAGGGCTAAAATCCAAAAACTAACAATACCAATTGCTGACAAAGATAAGGAGCAACAGGAACGTGTGTTCATTCCTGGGCGGAATAAAAATGGTACAACCACTCTGGAAGACAGTTTGGAAGTTTCTTACAAAGCTAAACATAGCATTACCATATGACCCAGCCATCATGCTTCTAGATATTTACCTAACAGATGTGAAAAGTACTTCCACACAAAAACCTGCATGCAAATATTTATAACAGTTTTACTTATAATTGCCAAACATTAGAAGCAACCGAGGTGTCTTTAAATAAGTGAACGGATAAGCAAACTGCAGTGCATCCATACAATGGAATAAGTTATCAAGTCATGCAAAAATATCTTAAATAAATATTGCTAAGTGAAAGACACCAGTTTTAAAAGGCTATATACTATATGATTTCATTTATGTGAACTTCTGAAAAAGGCAAAACTTTAGAGTTGGTAGAGAGATTTTTACCAGTAGCTTCACTGTCATTTTTTAAGACAGTGAAACTACTCTGTATGAGTCTGTAGTGGTGGATATATGACACTCTATATCTGTGAAAACTCAGAATTGTACTAGCAAAAGAGTGGATTTTAATGTACGTAAATTTTTGTAAACATCTAAGAGGTCAAGGGATACCATGATGTGACAATACAATCTAACTGTATTACAAGTATATAAAACAACATCACTGAAAGGGATGAGGAAGTAAGGTACTGATCTAAATAATTTTGGAAATGAATAAAGACTATAAGACTTTTAGGCAAAGTACTATGCATGGCTTTAGTTAGTAAAGTTGTTTCTCATGGGTATATGGGCTAACAATTCTGAAACCACTATTCATGTTTCAATTTCATGTGAAACTGAACAATTAAGTATTTGATGGTGGATAGTGGGGGCCAGATTTCTCAATGTTGTCATAAAAGTCACAGACAAGCAAGGGGGAAATGCTGGAATGATCCCCGTGTATACTGGTAGAATTGGAGACATCCATATGAACTCATGCTTAGCTTAATATAAAGATGGATACATATAGAAATATTTATAGATATGCATAGATATATGGATTGGTATACAAGTATATTTCCTTCTCTGACAGTTGAGAGAATCTAGAGGCAACAATACCCTAATAGCAGTAGGCATAGTGCTGACCTTAGTTTCTAATACCATTCTCCAATAAAAGGAACCAGGTCTTTTCCGATAGTAGTCCCTGTGATTATTGATAAGGTCAGAAAGAACCCCAGTGGCAATAAAGATTGAAGGTAGTGGGAGATGGAATGTCAGAGTTTAGCACTTCAGAAATGATGGGTAAATTTGCAGAGGATAACCAATCTGGTTTGTGTTCCTGGGGGTGGTGCAAGTGAAGGTGAAAGCAAATATAGATGACAAGATTAAGACACCATGAGGGTCATATGGCCCAGGGAATGCAAGTACAGGCAAAACAGAGGCCGACTTCGAAACAAAGAAGTATCAATGGCCTTGATGATGGAGTAGTGTCCTCTGTGTCATTTCTTCTGCTGAGCTTGCCAAATAGGTTATTATTGCCAGAGAACAAGAACAAATCACAAATTGAAGTATCATTTGGGGAAGGGATACCATATTCGTCTTCATGATCCTTATATTCTAGGCTTAGAAAGTGATTTGGTCTTATAACAACGCAATTTCTTCTCCTTAAAAAAAATGCAAATGGCTAATGTCAAAAAAAGAAATTCAAAATTTCTTGTGTGGTAGAATATGTGGTCTAGGCATCACAACACATCGGATATGATATTCTACCAGCAATATGTGGGAAAGGCTTACAGAGTTACTCAGAAATTTGATATGCTACCCCTACATTTGGGGTTCAGGAGGGTGGATGGAGTCCAACCTCAGTGAGAAATTGTAGAGAGCTAAACTCTCCGCATGTACATCCCCTCTCATGAAATCAAGGACATTGCTCTAACAATTCTTCCTTCTGTCCTGCACCAATAATATATTTCCTTCTCCTGACACATTTCTATTTGCATACAAATATGCTATTATTTCTCCCACATTTAAAAAATAAGTTTCGTTCTATCTTAATCCTACTCTTTTTTCCAGCTACTGTGTGGTTTTCCTGTTCCCCTTTATAGAAAACCTCCCAAGCTTACTCTCCACCAGCTTCTCTTCTCCCATTTGTTCTTGAACCCATTCCAATCAGTTTTTCCTCTTACCACTTCATCATACTCTTGTCAAGGTAATAGACCTCCATGTTGCTAAAACCAAAAGTCAATGTTCTCATCTTAACTTCTTTGCAGTACTTGACATGGTTGAACACTCCCTCCTTAAAATAGTTTTTAATTGGCTTCCAGAAAACTACACTTGATTCTGCCAGTTTCATTTCCTACCTCATAGGATGTACTCAACTTCCTTTGTAACTTTCTCTTCTTCTTCCCCTTCTAAGTGTTGAAGTGTTCCAGAACTTTGCCCTCTACTCTCTGTACTCTCTCTCTCTCTCTTGATTCAGTCTCATGGTTTTTAAAGTATCATCTATATGCTTATAACTCCCCAAAGTAAGTTTTTAATATGGCACTTTCACCTGAACACTAGGCTCCAACTTGCCTACCTGGACACCTAACATGTCTAAAACCAAACTCCTGATCACCACAGACCTCCACTCCCCATAATAATCCAGGTCTGGTGAGGGCTACTCCATTCCTCTGGATGCTTAAGCCAAAAGTCTTGGAGTTATTCTTGACAGGTTTTTCTCAAACCACATACCTAATCTTCCAGAATATTCTGTCAGCTCTACTTCAAAATATATTCAAATGCACTGTTTCCCACCACTTTCGTGCTACCAAAGTGACCCAAGACACCAGTGCCTGGTGTCTTGCCTGGTCCCCTTTCTCCACCCCTATGCTGCACCATGGCCTATTCTACCAGAGTCTATTCTCAACCCCTCAGCCAGAATGGTCCTGTTAAAACACGAGTCAGGTTGTGTCATCCAAGCACTCAGAGTAAACGCCCAAATCTTCCAATGGCTTTCAAAGCCCTACACTTCCTGACTCAATCCTCAAACATGCTCAGGCTTTCTCTACCTGTTGTTCCCTCTTCCTGGACTTGTTCTTTCCCTGGATAGCACATTTCTCAACCTCAGGTTTTTGAGGGTTTTGTTCAGATATCATCTTGCAATTGAGACCTTCTTTATCAACACATTTTTGCTGTTTAAAATTGCACCACCCACCTCAGCCCCTGGCAATTTCCATCCCCTCCCCACTTTTTGTTTTCCCCCTTAGCACTTGTCACCTTCTGATATCTCTCTCTTCTTTTTTTTTTTTTTTTTTTTTTTCCGGCACGCGGGCCTCTCACTGTCATAGCCTCTCCCGTTGCGGAGCACAGGCTCCGGACGCGCAGGCTCAGCGACCATGGCTCACGGGCCCAGCCGCTCCGCGGCATGTGGGATCTTCCCGGACCGGGGCACGAACCCGTGTCCCCTGCATTGGCAGGCGGACTCTCAACCACTGCGCCACCAGGGAAGCCCTCTCTCTCTTCTTTGAAATTTGTTGATGAACACTCTTCTTTTTTTAGTATGTAGGCCCAGAGGAGCAGAGAGATTTTCTTTCCACTGCTACTTGCCTAGTCCCAAGAACTGAAGCTGGCTCCAACTAAGTACTCAACAGATACTGAATTCATTGAATTAGTGATTGTTTGAAAATCAAAGAAGAGGGCAGCATGGCTGCTCATTTCATAACTGGCAGGCACACCATTAAACCCAGTCTTCAGACACGTCCTTCCATTACCTTGTCAGGAAGCAAGAAGTGTGAGGATCAAGGGACAAATACTCAACAGAGCACTATGCTTCTAGTGAAGCACGCAATGTTCCAATCTTGCATTGCCATCAAATAATGGCTTGTGCAAGCCCAATATTTTCTCTTTGTGGAGAGAATGTTGGCTTCCCAAAAAAGAAAACATTTTTTTTCTTGATGCTCTTTTAACTACAAAGGGAAAAGAGTATATTTGGACTTTTTTCTTCCTAGAAAACTGGACTTTATTGGTAACTTAAATTTGTGGGCTGTATCTTGTTAAAATTACTTTATTGTTCCATTGTACATATATTTATTGAAATCTTACAATGTATTTATTTATTTAATCATCAAATAGGTATTAGGTGCCTAACAGGTGACAAGGAATGTGCAAAACAACTCAATAAAATTGTAAGATTTATTTTACTGGACTTAAAAATTTTCATTACAATAAAAATTATATAAAATAACAGAAACTTTTTACCCTTTGACCAGCATCTCCCTATTTCTCCCTCCCCTGAGTCCCTCAAAACCAGCATTTTATTCTTTGCTTCTATGAGTTTGACTATTTTAGATTACATGTTGCTATGGACTGAATGTTTCCATCCCCCAAAATTCATATATTGAAACTCTACCCCACAATGTGATGGTGTTAGGAAGAGGGACTCTTGGGTTGTAGTTAGGATTAGATGAGGTCATGGGGCAGCATTCTCATGAATGGGATTATTGCCCTTCCAAAAAAGAGTTCCAAAAAAGTCTGCTTCTCTCTGCTCCCTGACATTTGAAGGTGGAATGAGAAGTAGGCCACGTACAAACTGGAAGAGTTTCCTCACCAGAACCCAACCATGCTGGTTCTCCAATCTTGGACTTTCAGCCTCCAAAACTATGAGAAACAGATTTCTGTTGTTTATGAGCCACTCAGTCTGTGGTAGTTATTATGGCAGCCTGAATGGACTAAGACACACATTTAAGTGAGATCATGCAGCAAAATTTCAGTTATGTGAGATAAGTTCTGGAGGTCTAATTAATGTACAGCAATGTGACTATGGTTAACAATACTGTATTGTATATAGGAAATTTGCTAAGAGGATATGATCTTAAATGTTCCTACCACAAAAAAAAAGAAAAGGAAAGGAAAAGAGAAGAAAGGAGAGAAGAGAAGAGAAGAAAAAAGAAAATGGTGTCTATGTGTGGTGACAGATATGTTTGGCTGTGGTGATTATTTCACAATGTACACGTATATCAAAACATCAAGTTGTACACCTTAAATATAAATAATGTTACATGTCAATTAAACCACAACAAAGCTGAAAAATTATATAAAATAAAATAATTAACATTTTAGAATTTAAAATCATTGTATTCTACATTTTGTTCATAGGTATTAACCCTGAAAGTGAATAATGGTGCACTGCATGCTATTCTAAGACTGTGCCTCTCGGTATCCGCTAGGCATCTCTTCATGTCCCCATGCTAAACTTTTACTGTGAATGGACAATTTACAACAACTACAGCCTGAAAATGGAATAGAAATCAGGAGATAGATAGCTCAGGAAGGAAAATCTGGGTCACATCAGAAGGCAAGCTCCCTAAGTCTGAAGACAATGAGAGGAATCTTGGATGGGTAGTGAAGGAGATAATAGATAGCAGTTATAGCCTTGGAACTAATCAGAGGAGAGGAATGACTAGAGTTCATCCCGTTAATCCTCCAGCCACCATATTGAAGTCGTGGCTGGATGCAGTGGGTTTCATGCAGTACATCTGAGCCACAGAGGCGTGCCCCTCAGTGACACTTAGGGCTCCTCCCAGATCTCCTTGAGTTCCTTTCTGTTTCTGTTAGCCCCACCCCAACTTTGGTGCCTGTTTTCTCCCAGTGGCCAGCATTTGACACTGTTCTTTGAAGAACTGCCTTCAGGGGTTCCAGGTTTGCCTATAGGCTTCCCAAGTACTGGGAAGCTTTCATCCCTTAGGTGCAGCATTACCCAATGACTGCCAGGCAAGCGACTAAGAAAGCCCAGCTCCCTGGCCTCCAGCAGAGACAAACTGAGGCTAAGCCACACACCAGACTTCCCCTGCAGAATCAGGGGAATCCTCTGCTCTCCTCCATGATCTACTAGTTTCATCTCTACCTCTGTCTTTCTTCTCCTGCCTTCTAACAGATTTCTCCTAGGAACACTTCCTTAATAAATCATTTACCACTAATACTTGTCTAAAAGTCCACTTTGGGGGAACCCAAACTAAATCACCCTTCTTGGTCTCACTTTCAAGCATACCCCAATAGATCACCTTTTCTTATTCTATAGTAATAGGCAACCCCTTAGTGACACTTAGCCAATGAAAATATCGCTTTCCAGAATATAACCCACAGAGCTTCCTCTCTTCCAAAATACTTTTATACTGAGGAAATATACACATGTGTTTGTGCATGTTTTAAATTGCAGGGGGGAAATGAGATAAAACATTTTAAAGTTCTGGAATATTAATTTTTTATTGAGAAGTGATGTCCTTTTCATATTTCCTTCTCTATACTTGCATGACTCTGCAGCCTCAGGGCAGCTTTATTTGTCTCACTCTTGTTCTCTGAATGAGCTCATAATGCCATGATATCACTCTCACTGTGGTGTTTAGTTTCAGCAGCTCAATTGGAGCCTGCACTTGCAAAAAAATGTACTTTGCTTCCTGGTTCAAAGATGGGATGACAGCAATGTTGTCTTCATGGCAGGGCTCAGATTCCACCTGGTTCACTCCAAGATGCGTGTCTGCTCAGAGGATGGAGGTGAGCCCTGCAGGTGCCCTGTCTAAGCTCGTCGATACAGCAAGTTTCATTCACTCATCTGGTCCAGGCAGGCCGACTGCCACAGGGAGCAGTGCCCTTAGAAGTAAAGATTCTGTGGCTGGAAGTTCATGTAAACCATCTAGTCCAAGCCTTTACTTTCCAATGAGGAAACTGAGGCTGCTCAAGGTCACGTGAGGTGTTGGTGCTGGCTCTTAGTTTAGAACCAGTATGTCCATACTCCTTGGCCACCCCACTGCTGGAAAGGACTATGTTTTTGTCCCTTTCCCTTGAAAAAGGCCCCTTCAAGTTCCTGCCTGTGACAGTAGTAATTTTTACCACTCCCTCTATGAGAAAGACAGATGGAGCTCTTCCAGATGAATCACAGCTTTGGCTTTTCATTCAACAAATGTCTACTATGAGTGAAGTTAGACACGTCTATTTTATACCATGCTGACCAGCGAGTGACATGGTGTACAATAATGCTCAGCAAGGAGGAGGAGATTGGTAGGCATTGCTACCTAAAATTATAAAATGGAAAGTCTTTGACTCTAAGGCATTACGGTTACATAGCCAGTTATACTCCTGTGCCCTGTACTAATGGCAATGTTATAATTTTTCTTTTACTATTGAAAGTGTCATTAAAAAAACTTTCATTAAAAAAACACATTTATAAACAGTAAACCACACTGATGATTTTCCTTATTCCAAGTTCTAGTGCTCTCGACTTTAAGTAGTCATTTTTATTAGTAATAAATAGTTATTATTAATATTTATAAAATAAATAATAAGTATTGATTATTTAAATGGATCAAGTTCAAAGCAAAATATGAGATTTCAATTTCAGCAGGAAGTTAAACAGAAGTAGGGTTAAGAAAAGGGAATAAACTGCATTTCTGGTCATTACAATTAATAGAATTTGTCATTTATAAAGTACTCTGATGATTAATTTTATGTGTCAACTTGGCTGGGCCAGAGGGTGCTCAGATATTTGGTCAGATATTATTCTATGTGTTTCTCTGAGGGTGTTTCTGAATGAGATTAACAACTGAATTGGTAGACTAAGTAAATTTTCCTCTCTAATGTGGTGGGTCTTACTCAATCAGTTGAAAGCCTGAACAGAACAAAAAGGCTGACCTTTCCCCCAAAAAAGGAAACTCCTCCTGCCTGACTGCCTTGAGCTGAGACATCATTTTTTCCTGTCTTCAGACTCAGACTGAAACATTGGCTCTTTCAGGGTCTTCAGCTTGCAGATGACAGGTCTTGGGACTTGTCAACTTCCATAATCACATAGAACAATTCCATATATATAATATATAAATATCTATGTATATAGGATTGGCTCATGTGACATACAGATATAGATAGATATAGATAAATTTACTATTGTTCTCTTTCTCTGGAGAGTCCTAATACAGGCACCTACTATGTGCCAGGAATTATTGTTAATTTCACAACAAAACAATAAGATACATATAATTCTCCCTGTTTTGCATACGGGAAAACAGAAGCTATATAACTTTTAATGATTTATCTCAAGACTTCAAAGTAAAGAATATTTCCAGGTTTCAAACCCAGATCTGTCTGCTGTCAAAGCGTGGACTCTATATACCAGTCCACCTCCCCAAAGCCTCACATCTTTTCCTTTCCAGTTCTGCACAGATCTTCTTAAAATGTCTTTGTCCTCTTTCCTGCTTTTGTGGTACAGTGGAGTGATCAGAGTTGAAGGTTTCTTTGATGTGTTGGGACCACGACATGCCTCAGGACTGTTGTTCCTGAGCATGAATTTGTCTTGTACAGGTCTGTGCATGTAACTGCTTAAAGAGGAGAGGACTGTCCTAAATCTGTCCATGCTGACCATAGGATATGTCCTGGAATACATCCTTCCCCTTGATTTTTAGGCATAGATCATGCAGGATTGATCCACATGTTGATGCGCTTATGTTAACGAAACACCCATAATTTTAAACATACAGACCTTGGTCTGCTCTTACTCATAGCCTCATCATCTCCACAGAGTGAAAGCAGGATTTCCATTTGGGAACCAGGAGCTTTGCAAAGGAGCTTTATTGGCATGTGGTAAAGTGCTGGATGTTTTGTCAGACACAAGACTTCACTGAGCTCAGTTGTACAGATATTAATGCTGAGTTTCAAAAACAATGGAAGTTGAAGATGGACAGATTGCTTCACTGTGTAGTGGTTTCATGGGAAGGAGGACTCTCTTTGAAGTCAAGGAGATGGATGTCTGCAACAGATATAGAGTGCAAAGTGCAGTCAAGAATGGTGCTCACGTGTCACTCTTACATACTTTCAACTTGGCTATTTTTAAGTCAAGTGTCTTCAAATATGTCAAAGACACTTGTTCTAATTAAGAATAAAGGCCATGGCAAGATGGGATTTTCTTTTTAACTAAGCTAATTTTTAAACACAGTTGAGTGCATCTGGAATCTTTTCTTCAATTATAAACCACATTTTTCCCTCCTCATGAATGGCTAATCCAAATTTCCCCGTGTTTAAATGTCCTAATGCATATATACATATATAAATATGTAATCTGTATATGTGTATATATGTTAACAGTGTGAGTAAATGTATACATAATGTGTATGTTTATGTATGTATATATGCATATCAAAAACAAGTATGGGAAGTGTTAATCCTAAGGTCAGTTTTACATGAAAAGTTCCAAATACTTCATTAGTAAGTACCATAACTAGAATATTTCTATTTCAATGCCAAAATAGAAAAGCAATAAAATTATGATAAATATGTTCTATTAAAGGTATTTACAATATTTTGGACAAAGAAAATTGTCATCTTGACTTGTTAGTGACTTGTCAAGTATGATGAATTCTCTTTGGCCAACTTGTTAAAGCAAAATCTCCATGAAAACACACACATATGTACACTCAAGTAACTTGTTCCAAGATTAAAAAAAAAAGAAATTCCTTATCACCTTAGAAAGCAGTGTTGGAGGTGCCAACTGGAATATCCAAAAATGTACAAATATAGAAGGTAAACTTGGAGTTGTAAGAGATACACAAGAGATAGTATTGCAAAGTGGTTAGCCATTCAAATCCAAAACATGAGGAATTCATTCTGACCAGGGCTTTTAACTGGGTAAAACTGTATGTGGATCAAGGACAAAGGTGGTGATGTCTGAAAAGGAGACATAGAGACTGGGGAAAGTATGATATATTCATGGAACAGTGAGAAAACCTTCTTGACTAAAAGCAAGTGTCCTGAGAAACATATGTCAGTGAGTAGGAACCGGCCAGATTATGGAGGCTTTTAAACATATTCAGATTGGACTAGGGATCAAGGTTTAGTCAGTTTTTTAGTGTGGATGATATGGTATAAATGGTGTTTGAGGAAAACTGATGTCATCATTGCAGACCAGAAAGAGATCAGCTAGAACGTTTTCTGACAGTTGAGACTGGGTTCACCAGTGTATGCAAACATAGGACTCTGCTCTTCTTCATTATATTTACCATGCTTCAACCCACTTCTCTGTCTACGTTTACCATTAGACTGTAAACTTCATGGAGGCAGGATTTACTTCTCTCTTATCACTGTAACCACTGAACCACCTGCCATATTGCCTGGCAGAATAGTTGGGCAATACATAGCTCTGAATAAGAGAATAAATAAATGAATGGAGCTATTACTGAATACAGGCCCATGAGATAATGAAGATTTGAATGGTAACAATAGTTCAAACAGAAGATTTGATAGAGAAAGATACTGAAACATGGAAAGTTAGACTAGCATTATTTTCTATAGAAAATGCAAATGGGGGCTGAGACAAAAATATTAATAGTCTGCATTTGGACAGAATTTAAGAATTCACATAAGTGCTTTCACAAACAACAATTTTGAGCTACTCCGCCCCATATTTCCAATCCCAAATAGCCAAAATATGTCGATGTCATTGACAAAAGCTAAAACTTGAGTTGCAGCACGGGTTTCAAAGATTTGATAAATCAGTTGTGGTCAAGTTGAGTTTGAAAAAAGACAGAATACTGAAATGTAAATGTCTAGTATTCAATCAAACACATGGAACACTCAAGTGAAAGGGTGAGTCTAGAAATATAAACTTACAGTCTTTAAGAATCATGAGGGCTCCCCTGGTTGCACAGTGGTTGAGGGTCCGCCTGCTGATGCAGGGTACACGTGTTCGTGCCCCGGTCTGGGAAGATCCCACATGCCGCGCAGCGGCTGGGCCCGTGAACCATGGCCGCTGAGCCTGCGCGTCCGGAGCCTGTGCTCCGTGACGGGAGATGCCACAACAGTGAGAGGCCCGCGTACCACAAAAAAAAAAAAAAAAAAAAAAAAAATCATGAGAAGCTTTCAAGTGAAAACTAGGCCAGTTTAATAACATGTTCATTCTCTGATTATAAAAAATTCACTTTAAGGTAGGTATCAATTGCATTTGTCAATTTGTATACCCAGTAAACTAAACACTATTAGTTTCAAGGCTAATACTATTTTTAACTAAAAGAAATGGAGTTAGTAATATAGGCAATGTCCTCAAATCCATGTTGTAGCGTCCCTATGCTAGCTAAGCTTTCTTACTAGTATTTGCATTTCCATTGTAAAGCATCATTATAAAATTGCACTTTCTTCAGAAAGGAAGATATCCCTGACTTCCTCTTGTGGACAGGTATTGACAATACAATGCAGTGTTTTCTTCACAGTGAAACATTTTCATGAAAAGTCAGCAAATTAATGCTTATTTTATACACACATTAAGAGGCCCTTTTGACAAAATGTGTATGGATGAAAGTAAAATTTGCAATTTCTCTCTCTCTCTCTCTCTCTCTCTCTCTCTATATATATATATATATATATATATATATCTTTCTCTCTCCAGGAATTGAATCCAAAATCATGATGCTATGTCCACAATTTTTTAAACAAGTCACATAACTGACTCAGAAAAGAGGAATCATGAACAGTTTATAAAATCAAAACTACTTAAGATGTCAATTCCTATCTGTGAACTATGAACATATATATCCTTTAAACTATATTCAGATTCTCACAATCTTACTTTTTACAATTTCTATTATAGTGTTTTTACTTTTTTTTCAACTATTAGTGAAGGAGCTTATTTTTGGTCAAGATTGTTGCTTACAATTCACTTTTCTGGTTTTCACACACAGGAAAAATATTGAAACCTGCCAATCAAACATTTTGCAATTTAACAAAAACCTTGAAATGAAAAGTTTTCCAGAAGTTTTTAGAGTGAAAAATATGATCAAATGACTTAAGACAAAGCCATGATTTCAACTTGAGTTTTCACCATTTTCTTGGATTCTGAGGCTATTAAGAAAAACATGATAAGCAATTTGTTAAACTAAATGACATATTTTTTGGAAGAAAATGCCCTTGGATAAATTAGATTAGAGTAACATTTCATTGAAACATGAGCCACTGGAATATGAAATTTAATAGGTGACATCTGACTTAAATCTCATCCAAGAAGTTGCTATCGGAAGTAGCATAAGCGTCTCCGCAGGGCACATGGCACAGCCTTATCTAGCGAGTTAGTTAATACAGAAGCCTCTAAAGACAGCATAAAAGTGATTCTCTTTTTGAGTTTTGAAAACACTTTTGGACAGTGAGTGATATTTTTCAATCTTGTAAGCATTGCTTTTTCAGTGAGGTCTTTCCATCCTATACAGAATTCCATTTTAGAGCACAAAGTAACCAGCCTTTGCTAACTCCTTCCTAACCTTTGAGTGTTTCTCTAGAATATACAGTTTTGGAAAGCCTCTTTTTGTCTACAGGGACAGATCTTAAATGTGGAGTAGGCATGCCCTAGTATGGGGAGATGTAAGGGTGATAAAAGAGTCTTCCCCCTTTTCTCATTCAAAACTGGCTCTCCTATTGGCCACCTTAAATTCCCACCCAGAGTGATTGCATTCAGGTGACTCTTAGAAAAACCTGTAGGTAATGACCCAGAATGGAGCAGGAAGATGCTGGGATGGAAGAAGGGCTACAAAATATACTCCTCAGGATTTTACTAGAGTCATAGCTCCCTCTCCCCTCTTTTTCTCTCTCCCTCCTCTTCTTCCTTCATCTTTTCCTCTCCTCCTTCCTCTTCTTCCTCTTCATCTCCTTCCCTCTCCTTCTCTTCTTCTCCCTCTCTCTTCCTCTCTCTCCCTCAAACATTGAGATTAGAATGCAGGACAATTAAAAGGAAATGTTGAGTCATAGTGCTGGAGACCATGGGCACTCCAGCATCAGCACCAAAGAGTCAGCAGGAGAACAGGACTGGACTGAGCTCTAAAACTCTGCTCATTCTAGTAAATATTTACCTAAAAAATGATGTAGAACTCAAAACATCCTTCAGGATGGTATCTACCCAGTGTGGCAGCGAGTAAATAATTGTCTTCCTTTCTCATTTATTTCACAAATATTAAATAAGAAACTACTATGTGCCAAGCACTTTTCAAAGCATTGGAGGTACAGTGATAACAAGGTAGATAAACTCCTGCTCTCATAGAGATTAGACTCCAGTCAGATGGCCATAGACAACTGGCTATTAAAATAAATAAATAAACAAGAAAAATATGACATGGACATAAGAGCCAGGGAGAGAAGTACAGCAAGGAGATAACATGGAGAGTGACTTAGTGGCTAATTTTAATTGGGTCCAGAATAGCCAGACCAAAACGTCAATGAATGCTGAGTGAGAGTCCTCACCATTTGTTTTTAAGTGGAGCTGGGAAGTCTTGTGCAAAGGCCATGAGGTAAGGAGTAGCTTAGCACTGAGGAATTGAAGAAAGGCTTAGAGGAAGAAGGGAGGACAACACAAAATGAGGCTGGAGAAGCAAACAGAAACCAAATAAGGAAGGCCCTTGTATGCCATGCTAAGTATATGTAATTTTATGCTGATTTTATACTCAAGATCCTTAAGGGTGTCAAATAATTAACAAATCTCTCACTGCCTCCATTTCACATTCTATAACTATTAACTGCTGGGCTCTCAATCAGCCAATTATTGACCTAAGTTCTAGGAAGTGCCACTTCTAGTTATAATATTTCTCTCTGCACTACAAAGCATTTGATCATTGCCATATGGAGGCAGACAAAAGCCATTCCTCGTGATCCAGAGAATCTGTTGATTCATGTCACTCTCGCTGCCTATCAATGCCTGGACAAAATAGTATTTCTAAAGGTCTTCAATTAAAATTGTAGGTTATTCCTGGAAATGGCAAAATAGAAAAGCCTAACCAATGTCTAATATTCTATTATTTGAAATTCTTGAGTATCTTAAATACAAAAAGAATAGAGGAAGAATAAAACCAAGTGGCATCAGAACAGGAATTTAAATTTTATAGTATCAGTGGTACAACAAACATATTAAAATTAGTTTTGCTTGAAACATCACTCAAGACTTTTAATCTCTGATAAGTCTTTGTCTCTGCCACCTCTCTTTTAAAAATAAAATGTTCAGGTTTTCCTGACTTGCAACCCTATATCCACAAAAACAAAAATGTTTTTTGTTTGAACTTCTTACAAGAGGAATTTGATGGCCTATTTTCTTATAATGACTGTGCACTCGTCCCTTGATTAATGGCTTATATGTTGATCCATAACTCATAGTTTGTTTTATACTTCTAAATCATTCTCCACTATAAATAAAAGATTTGTACCAAAACACAACCTGGAATCTTATTTTGAATTGACTATTAGAAAAGCTAGAAAAAAAAAAAAGAAAAAAGAAAAGCTAGGTTCTCTGGTTAAATGTTGGTGACTCACAAGTGAACCTCCTCTAAATGTATGTTTTGGATTGATCTACTTTTTCCCTTAAATTACTGTGTAAAGTGATATGGTTGGAAAAACTAGTTTTAAACCTTTCATTGATCTTATAAACACTGTCCCATAACTCATCTTTGCACTTGCGTGAGAACACTCCCCTTCAAGTGAGTACTTTTACTTTATAACCATATATCGACACACATCTCACTCAAGACTAGTGACCATTTTTAACACATGAGTATAACAGTGGAAAATTAGACTTCAGTGCTTAAAAGTTCTGGGCTTAGGTTTATATATAATAATCATAAACTAACTTTCTGGTAGGGTATTTCATGTATACTGGTTATATTTCATGTATACTGGTTATTATAAGCTGTGTCTCCCCAAAAATATTTATGTAAAGTCCTAGCCCCCAGCACCTCAGAATATGACTGTATTTAAACATAGTGACTTTACAGAGGGAATTACATTAAAATGAAGCCATTATGGTGGGCCCTAATCCAGTATGACTGATATCTTGATAAGAAGAGGAAATTTGGACATATACACATACAGAGGAAAGACCATGTGAAGACAGCCATCTCTCAGCCAAGAAAGAGAAGGCTGGAACAGATCTTTTTCTCACAGCCCTCACAAGGAACCAACCTTGATTTCAGACTCCTAGCCTCCAGTCCTGTGAGAAAATACATTTCTGTTATTTAAGATACCCAGTCGGTTGTACCTTTTTATGGCAGCCCTGGCAACCAATACACTGGTTTCAGATAAGCGTTTGTGAAGAAGACTAGAGATAGCTCATAGAATTTTATGTCTTATGGTAAGTCATTTTCTGGCTACATATATTTAAAAGCACATAAAGTAAATACCATAGGCAGCATAGAGAAATTGAGATAAATCAAAGCCAAAGTAAATCTACTACCATTCTGTGAATTGACTTCACTTTTACCAAATCACATGATACAGTAAGAGATGACTTTTGTGAAACATTCATCTTACTACCCATTAGCATTCCTCCCAGTGATACTAACATAAACTAATAAAGGAGCTCTTACTCTTTCCTACCCATTGGCTACCCTTAAACTCTTCATTTTATCCCTACCCTTTTTTATTATACTTTGTCTCGGGGTCCTTTAAAACACTGTGTGGACAGAACATCTTATTACAAAAGGGCTGAAGAGAAGTATTGATTCAGCGTGCTCCTTTCTTCTGCATCACCAACGATAATTAATGTTCCTGAAGATGACAGAGGAGTAAGACGTGGAGATCACCTTCCTCCCCACATATACATCAGAAATACATCTACATGTGGAACAACTCCTACAGAACAACTACTGAATGCTGGCAGAAGACCTCAGACCTCCCAAAAGGCAAGAAACTCCCCACATACCTGGGTAGGGCAAAAGAAAAAACAGAGACAAAAGAATAGGGACAGGAGCTGAATCTCTGGGAGGGAGCTCTGAAGGAGGAAAAGTTTCCACACACTAGGAAGCCCCTTCACGGGCGGAGACTGCGGACGGTGGAGGGGGGAAGCTTCAGAGCCAAGGAGGAGAGTGCAGCAACAGGGGTGCAGAGGGCAAAGCGGAGAGATTCCCACACAGAGTATCAATGCCGACCAGCACTCACCAGCCCGAGAGGCTTGTCTACTCACCTGCCGGGATGGGCAGGGACTGGGAGCTGAGGCTCGGGCTTCGGAGCTTAGATCCCAGGAAGAGGACTGGGGTTGGCAATGTGAAAACAGCCTGAAGGGGGATAGTGCACCAGAGCTTGCCGGGAGGGAGTCTGGGAAAAAGTCTGGAGCTGCCAAAGAGACAAGAGACCATTGTTTCAAGGTGCGTGAGGAGAAGGGATTCAGAGCACCACCTAAACAAGCTCCAGAGATGGGCGCGAGCTGCGGCTATCAGCTCCAACACCAGAGACGGACATGAAATGCTAAGGCTGCTGCTGCAGCCACCAAGAAGACTGTGTGCAAGCACAGGTCACTATCCACACCTCCCCTCCCAAGGGCCTATGCAGCCTGCCACTGCCAGGGTCCCACGATCCAGGGACAACTTCCCTGGGAGAACACAGGGTGTGCCTCAGGCTGTTGCAATGTCATGCCAGTCTCTGCTGCCGCAGGCTCGCCCTGCATCCATACTCCTCCCTCCACCAGGCCTGAGTGAGCCAGAGCCCCCGAATCAGCTGCTCCTTTAACCCCGTCCTTTCTGGGTGGGAACAGATGCCCTCAGGCGACGGACACGTGGGGCGGGCCAATCCAAAGCTGAACCCCGAGAGCTGTGCGAACAAAGAAGAGAAAGGGAAATCTCTCCCAGCAGCCTCAGGAGCAGCAGGTTAAATCTCCAAGATCAATTTGATGTACCCTGCATCTGTGGAATACCTGAATAGACAACAGATCTTCCCAAAATTGAGGTGGTGGACTTAGGGAGCAAATGTAGACTTGGGATTTGCTTTCTGTATCTAATTTGTTTCTGGTTTTATGTTTATCTTAGTTTAGTATTTAGAGTTTATTATCATTTGGTAGATTTGTTTCTTGATTTGGTTGCTCTCTTCATTTTTTTTTTAATATATAGATTTTTTTTTCCTTTTTCTCTTTTTGTGAGTGTGTATGTGTATGCTTCTTCATGTGATTTTTGTCTGTAGAGCTTTGCTTTACCATTTGTTCTGTCTGTCCGTTTTTTTATTTGTTCTTTTTTTTTTAGTATAGCTTTTAACACTTGTTATAATTGGTGGATTTGTTTTTCAGTTTGTCTACTCTCTTCTACCTTTCTTTTTCTTTTCTTTTTTTCTTATTACTTCTCAATTTTTTTATTTTTAATATTTTTTTATTTTTATAACTTTATTTTATTTTATTTCTTTTATTTTATTTCTTTTTTTTTCTCCCTTTTTCTCTGAGACATGTGGCTGACAGGGTCTTGGTGCTCGGGCTGGATGTCAGGCTTGTGCCTCTGAGGTGGGAGAGCCGACTTCAGGACACTGGTCCACAAAAGACTTCCCAGCTCCACTTAAAAACAAATGGTGAGGACTCTCACTCAGCATTCATTGACTTTTTGGTCTGGCTCACTTTTTGTTTTGAGCCAGGTGCACATCAGATAATACAAAACCTTGCAAGAGCCTGGAAATTACAGCACTGATGACAGGGGAAACCACTTCTCTCTGAAGATGAAATCTCCATATCTGATCTTGACTGAATAAAATTGTAAAAGGACTCCATTCCACCACACTACTGGTCTTCATTAAAAATACAAATACAGAGACCTTGGAGAAGATGGTAGAAGAGTAAGACACAGAGATCACCTTCCTCCCCACAGATACATCAGAAATACATCTACACATGGAACAACTTCTACAGAACACCTACTGAACGCTGGAAGAAGAACTCAGACCTCCCCAAAGGCAAGAAACTCCCCACGTACCTGGGTAGGGCAAAAGAAAAAGAAAAAACAGAGACAAAAGAATAGAGATGGGACCTGCACCAGTGGGAGAGAGCTGTGAAGGAGGAAAGGTTTCCACACGCTAGAAACCCCCTTCGCGGACAGAGACTGTGGGTGGTGGAGGGGGGAGATTCGGAGCCACGGAGGAGAGCACAGCAACAGGGGTGTGGAGGGCAAAGCAGAGAGGTTCCCGCACAGAGGATCAGTGCCAACCAGCACTCACCAGCCCGAGAGGCTTGTCTGCTCTCCCGCTGGGGCGGGCGGGGGCTGGGAGCTGAGGCTTAGGCTTTGGGTGGATCACAGGGAAAGGAATGGTGGCGTGAACACAGCCGGAAGGAGTTAGTGCACCACGGCTAGCCGGGAGGGAGTCCGGGGAAAAGTCTGGACCTGCCGAAGAGGCAAGAGACATTTTCTTCCCTCTTTCTTTCCTGGTGCACGAGGAGAGGGGATTAAGAGTGCTGCTTAAAGGAGCTCCAGAGACGGGCACGAGCAGCGGCTATCAGCACAGACCCCAGAGATGGGCATGAGACGCTAAGGCTGTTGCTACCACCACCAAGAAGCCTGTGTGCGAGCACAGGTCACTATCCACACCTCTCCTCCCGAGAGCCTGTGCAGCCAGCCACTGCCAGGTTCCCGGGATCCAGGGACAACATGCCCGGAAGAATGCACAGCGCACCTCAGGCTGGTGCAATGTCCCACCGGCCTCTGCCACCGCAGGCTCACCCTGCATCCGTACCCCTCCCTCCACCCGGCCTGAGTGAGCCAGAGCCCCCAACGCAGCTGCTCCTTTAACCCCGTTCTGTCTGAGCGAAGAACAGATACCCTCCGGCGACCTACAAGCAGAGGCAGGGCCAAATCCAAAGCTAAGCCCCGGGAGCTGTGCGAACAAAGAAGAGAAATGGAAATCTCTCCCAGCAGCCTCAGAATCAGTGGATTAAAGCTCCACAATCGACTTGATGTACCCTGCATCTGTGGAATACCTGAATAGACAACGAGTCATCCCAAATTCAGGAGGTGGGCTTTGAGAGTAAGATTTATTATTTTTTTCTCCTTTTCCTCTTTTGTGAGTGTGTACGTGTATGCTTCTGTGTGAGATTTTTGTCTGTATAGCTTTGCTTTCACCATTTGTCCTAGGGTTCTGTCCGTCCGTTTTTGTTTTTTTTTTAACTTTAAAAATTTTTTTAATAAGTATTTTTTATTCTTTATTTTAATTATTTTATCTTACTTTATTTTACTTTATCCTCTTTCTTTCTGCTTTTTCTCCCTTTTATTCTGAGCCATGTGGATGAAAGGCTCTTGGTGCTGCAGCCAGGAGTCAGTGCTGTGCCTCTGAGGTGAGAGAGCCAACTTCAGGACACTGGTCCACAAGAGACCTCCCAGTTCCACGTAATATCAAATGGCAAAAATCTCCCAGAGATCTCCATCTCAACACCAACACCCAGCTTCACTCAATGACCAGCAAGCTACAGTGCTGGATACCCTATGCCAAACAGCTAGCAAGACAGGAACACAAACCCACCCATTAGCAGAGAGGCTGCCTAAAATCATAATAAGGCCACAGACACCCCAAAACACACCATCAGATTTGGACTTGCCCACCAGAAAGACAAGATCCAGACTCATCCACCAGAATACAGGCACTAGTCCCCTCCACCAGGAAGCCTACACAAACTACTGAACCAACTTTAGGCACTGGGGACAGACACCAAAACCAACGGGAACTATGAACCTGCAGCCTGCAAAAAGGAGACACCAAACACACTAAGATAAGCCAAATGAGAAGACAGAAAAACACATAGCAGATGAAGGAGCAAGATAAAAACCCACCAGACCTAACAAATGAAGAAGAAATAGGCAGTCTACCTGAAAAAGAATTAAGAATAATGATAGTAAAGATGATCCAAAATCTTGGAAATAGAATAGAGAAGATGCAAGAAACATTTAACTAGGATCTAGAAGAACTAAGAGGAAACAAGTAACGATAAACAACACAATACATGAAACTAAAAATACTCTAGAAGGGATCAATAGCAGAATAACTGAGGCAGAAGAACGGATAAGTGACCTGGAAGATAAAATAGAGGAAATAACTACTGCAGAGCAGAAAAAAGAAAAAAGAATGTAAAGAACTGAGGACAGTCTCAGAGACCTCTGGGACAACATTAAATGCACCAACGTTCAAATTATAGGGGTCCCAGAAGAAAAGGAGAAAAAGAAAGGGACTGAGAAAATATTTGAAGAGATTATAGTTGAAAACTTCCATAATATGGGAAAGGAAATACTTAATCAAGTCCAGGAAGCACAGAGAGTCCCATACAGGATAAATCCAAAGAGAAACATGCCAAGACACATATTAATCAAACTATCAAAAATTAAATACAAAGAAAACATATTAAAAGCAGCAAGGGAAAAACAACAAATAACACACAAGGGAATCCCCATAAGGTTACCAGCTGAACTTTCAGCAGAAACTCTGCAAGCCAGAAGGGACTGGCAGGACATACTTAAAGTGATGAAGGAGAAAAACCTACAACCAATATTACTCTACCCAGCAAGGATCTCATTCAGATTTGATGGAAAAATTAAAACCTTTACAGGCAAGCAAAAGCTGAGAGAGTTCAGCACCACCAAACCAGCTTTAAAACAAATGCTAAAGGAACTTCTCTAGGCAAGAAACACAAGGAAAAGATCTACAATAACAAACCCAAAACAACTAAGAAAATGGGAATAGGAACATACATATCGGTAATTACCTTAAATGTAAATGGATTAAATACTCCAACTTAAAGACATAGATTGGCTGAATGGACACAAAAACAAGACCCATATATATGCTGTCTATAGCAGACCCACTTCAGACCTAGGGACACATACAGACTGAAAGTGAGGGAGTGGAGAAAGATATTCCATGCAAATGGAAATCAAAAGAAATCTGGAGTTGCTATTCTCATATCAAAAAAAGTAGTCTTTAAAATAAAGACTATTACAAGATACTAAGGACACTACATAATGATCAAGGGATCAATCCTAGAAGAACATATAACAGTTGTAAATATTTATGCACCCAATGTAGGAGCACCTCAGTACATAAGGTAAATGCTAACAGCCATAAAAGGGGAAATCGACAGTAATAAATCATGTAAGGGACTTTAACACGCCACTTTCACCAATGGACAGATCATCCAAAATGAAAGTAAATAAGGAAACACAAGCTTTAAATGATACATTAAACAAGATGAACTTTACTGATATTTATAGGACCTTCCATCCAAAAACAACAGAATACACTTTCTTCTCAAGTGCTCAAGGAATATTCTCCAGGATAGATCATATTTGGTTCACAAATCAAGCTTTCGTAAATTTAAGAAAATTGAAATCGTATCAAGTATCTTTTCTGACCACAATGCTATTAGACAAGATATCAGTTACAGGAAAAAATCTGTAAAAAATACAAACACATGGAGGTTAAACAATACACTACTTAATAACCAAGAGATCAGTGAAGAAATCAAAAAATACCTAGAAACAAATGGCAATGAAAACACGACGACCCAAAACCTATGGGATTCAGCAAAAGCAGTTCTAAGAGGGAAGTTTATAACAATACAATCCTACCCCAAGAAAGAAGAAACATCATCTCAAATAAACAACCTAACCTTACAGCCAAAGAAATTATAGAAAGAAGCAAAAAACAACCCCAAAGTTAGCAGAAGTAAAGAAATCATAAAGATCAGATTAGAAATAAATAAAAAGGAAATAAAGGAAACGATAGCAAAGATCAATAAAACTAAAAGTTGGTTCTTTGAGAAGATAAACAAAATTGATAAACCATTAGCCAGACTCATCAAGGAAAAAAGGGAGAAGACTCAAATCAATAGAATTAGAAATGAAAAAGAAGAAGTAACAACTGACACTGCAGAAATACAAAGGATCATGAGAGATTACTACAAGCAACTTTATGCCAATAAAAAGGACAACCTGGAAGAAATGGACAAATTCTTTAAAAAGCACAACATTTTGAGACTGAACCAAGTAGAAATAGAAAATATAAACAGACCAATCACAAGCACTGAAATTGAAACTGATTAAAAATCTTCTAACAAACAAAAGTCCAGGACCAGATGGCTTCACAGGAAACTTCTATCAAACATTTAGAGAAGGGCTAACACTTATCCTTCTCAAACTCTTCCAAAATATAGCAGAGGGAGGAATACTCATAAAACTCATTCTATGTGGCCACCATCACCCTGAGACCAAAACCAGACAAAGATGCCACAAAGAAAGAAAACTACAGGGCAATCTCACTAATGAACATAGATGCAAAAATCCTCACAAAATACTAGCAAACAGAATCCAACAGCACATTAAAAAAGATCATACACCATGATCAAGTGAGATTTTTCCCAAGAATGCAAGGTTTCTTCAGTATATGCAAATCAATCAATATGATACACCATTTTAAAAAATTGAAGGAGAAAATCTATATAATCATCTCTATAGATGCAAAAAAAAATAAACCTTTTGACAAAATTCAACACCGATTTATGGTAAAAACCCTCCAGAAAGTAGGCATAGGGGGAACTTACCTCAACATAATAAAGGTCATATATGACAAACTCACAGCCAACATCGTTCTCAATGGTGAAAAACTGAAACCATTTCCTCTAAGACCAGGAACAAGACAAGGTTGTCCACTCTCACCACTCTTATTCAACTTAGTTTTGGAAGTTTTACCCACAGCAATCAGAAAAGAAAAAGAAATAAAAGGCATCCAAATCATAAAAGAGAAATAAAGCAGGCATTGTTTACAGATAACATGGTACTTTACATAGAGAAACCTAAAGAGGCTACCAGAAAACTACTAGAGCTAATCAATGAATTGGTAAAGTTGCAAGATACAAAATTAATGCACAGAAATTTCTTGCATTCCTATACACTAATGATGAAAAATCTGAAAGAGAAATTAAGGAAACCCTCCCATTTACCATTGCAACAAAAGAATACTATACCTAGGAATAAACCTACCTAAGGAGACAAAAGACCTGTATGCAGAAAATTATAAGACACTGATGAAAGAAAATAAAGATGATACAAACAGATGGAGAGATATACCATGTTCTTGGATTGGAAGAATCAACATTGTGAAAATGACTATCATACCCAAAGCAATCTACAGATTCAGTGCAATCCCTATCAAACTACCACTGGCATTTTTCACAGAACTAGAACAAAAAATTTCACAATTTGCATTGAAACAGAAAAACCCCCGGATAGCCAAAGCAATCTTGAGAAAGAAAAATGGAGCTGGAGGAATCAGGCTCCCAGACTTCAGATGCTACACCAAAGCTACAGTAATCAAGACCATATTGTACTGGCACAAAAACAGAAGTATAGATCAATGGAACAGAATAGAAAGCGCAGAGATAAACCCACACCCATGTGGTCACCTTATTTTTGATAAAGTAGGAAAGAATATACAATGGAGAAAAGACAGCCTCTTCAATTTGTGGTGCTGGAAAAACTGGACAGCTACATGTAAAAGAATGAAATTAGAACACTCCCTAACACCATACACAAAAATAAACTCCAAATGGATTAAAGATCTAAATGTAAGACCAGACACTGTAAAATTCTTAGAGGAAAACTTAGGCAGAACACTATGACATAAATCACAGCAAGATCCTTTTTGACCCACCCCTTAGAGAAATGGAAATAAAAACAAAAATAAACACATGGGACCTAATGAAACTTAAAATCTTTTGCACAACAAAGGAAACCATAAACAAGATGAAAAGACAACCCTCAGAATGGGAGAAAATATTTGCAAATGAAGCAACTGACAAAGGATTAATCTCCAAAATTTACAAGCAGCTCATGTAGCTCAATATCAAAAAACAAACCACCCAGTCCAAAAATGGGCAGAAGACCTAAATAGACATTTCTCCATAGAGGATATACAGATTGCCAACAAACACATGAAAGGATGCTCAACATCACTAAATCATTAGAGAAATGCAAATCAAAACTACAATGACATATCATCTCACACTGGTCAGAATGGCTATCATCAAAAATTCTAGAAATAATAAATGCTGGAGAGGGTGTGGAGAAAAGGGAACCCTTTTGCACTGTTGGTGGGAATGTAAATTGATACAGCCACTATGGAGAACAGCATGGAGGTCCCTCAAAAAACAAAAAATATAACTACCATACCACCCAGCAATCCCACTACTGGGCATATACCCTGAGAAAACCATAATTCAAAAAGAGTCATGTACCGGGGCTTCCCTGGTGGCGCAGATGTTGAGAGTCCGCCTCCCGATGCAGGGGACATGGGGTCGTGTCCCGGTCCGGGAAGATCCCACATGCCACAGAGCAGCTGGGCCCATGAGCCACGGCCGCTGACCTTGCACGTCTGGAGCCTGTGCTCCACAATGGGAGAGGCCACAACAGTGAGAGTCCTGCGTACCGTAAAAAAAAAAAAAAAGAGTCATGTACCACAATGTTCATTGCAGCTCTATTTACAATAGCCAGGACATGGAAGCAACCTAAGTTTCCATCAACAGATGAATGGATAAAGAAGATGTGGCATCTATATACAATGGAATATTACCCAGCCATAAAAAAGAAACGAAATTTAGCTATTTGTAGTGAGGTGATTGGACCTAGATTCTGTCATAGAGAGTGAAGTAAGTCAGAAAGAGAAAAGCAAATACCATATGCTAACACATATATATGGAATCTTAAAAAAAAAGGTTCTGAAGAACTTAGGGGCAGGAGAGGAATAAAGATGCAGACGTAGAAAATGGACTTGAGGACACAGGGAGGGGGAAGGGTAAGCTGGGATGAAGTGAGAGAGTGGCAGAGACTTATATATACTACCTAATGTAAAATAGATAGCTAGTGGGAAGCAGCCACATAACACAGGGAGATCATCTCGGTGCGTTGTGACCACCTGGAGGGGTGGGATAGGGAGTGTGGAGGGAGACACAAGAGGGAGAATATATGGTGATATATGTATATGTATAGCTTATTCACTTTGTTATAAAGCAGAAAATAACACACCATTGTAAAGCAGTAATACTCCAATAAAGATGTATAGGAAAATATAAAGAAGAAAATGTCTTTTCTTATTTGAAAAAAATAATAAGATAAATAATTAATGATCCTATTAAAGTAATATGGTTTTAATTCTGGTTTGAGTTGCTAAGAACTAAGGATAACATAAAAATCAATAGAACTTTAAAGAACTATGATTCCCACAAACCATAATCTGAAATAAACACTGTATGTCTCAGGAAATCTAAGGAAATGTCCCTTAAAATTCTAATGCCAACTTGCAGTGCCAAGCAAATGCCAGCAGTTTCAGACACATGAGAAGGGAAAAACTAGAAGTCTGTAAAACTCAGAAAAATGTATTGTCTTATCAGCAAACTATTTTAATTTGTGTTTGTTATCTGTATGAACTAAAATGTATGATCCTCTTTCCAAAAGGAAGCAAACAATGACAACAAATTGTTCAGTTTTAGTCTTTGTAAAACCAAAAGTACATAGGAAAAGTTACAGTAGGATTTTATCCAGGATTTTAAAGAAAGTATGTTAAAGTAAACTACAGGAATTCTCAATGCCACGATGAAGTAGCCTCTCCTGTCCATTGAAATGTCCCATCCTCTTACCCACAAATTTTGGTATTTGACACAGTTCTAAATCATTTCTCTCTATAAGATGTAAGAAATCACATTCTTTCATTCCTGTCTAATATAATGGATAAGAAAGCACAGATACAAAACAAAGTTATGGGGTGTGTTTATTGCTGACATCCAAGGCGACAAATCTAATTAAGGAAAGGTGGCCACAGTGGTTTCTAGGCAGTGACCAAACTCACCATCATGTATCTGGTGACATCACCATTTCAAGACAATGGTCTATTTTATATCAAGCTCCTCACAAGTGACTATGATTATTTGGAATCTAGAGACTCCAAAGAAGAGCTCTGGAAAGAGCTGTGGATACTATCAATTTCCTAACTCAATGGGCTAGAGTCTGGAACAGGGCCCTATAAGGACTAGAAACACTAACCAGGAGCCCAAGGCAGAAAGTCAGGTATACCAACAGAAGCAACAAGAGGGTGTATGGGCTTTCTGCACCTGGGGCACTCACACTGGCCCATGATTCAGTGTGACTACACCAAGTACTGAAGCGACCAGCTATAGACCACACAGTGTGGAAAGTATGGGCTTCTCCTGTACTAAACAGAATAAACCTGCAGATGCCAGGGGTCAGCTGAACTGGAGAGGAAAGGCAGGATCTAGATTTTTTGTCTAATAGGTAAATTGATTTGTATTTATCATATTTTAGTTCATTATTAAAATGGGCCTTAGCCTTTTAGAAAGCCACTTGCTAAGCCATTCACCCAACTTACTAAAATCAAATGAAGAAGAGTGACATCACCACTGAGTTCTGGCCATACAACCATTAAAAAATAATAAGAAACATTAGACTGAAAAACAAAAAGGTAAGGTTTTATTTTTTTTACAAAGCTGTCTTGTTTCCAGAATAAGGTTTATTTCAGGAAAAGGATTATTCCAGAGTCTTCAATGAATAAAAAGTTTGGCTATTCCAAAAGAGAATAGTTCTTAACAGATACTTGTGGAACTCATATTAAAACAAGCCCAGCAATAAAAACTTACTTTTGAAAGTTTTTCTTTAAATATTACAACATGTAGGAACCCTAAATATATTCCAGTTCAATCATTCATTTTGCTTATGAGAAAACTGAAGTTCAAAGAGTGTCTTTCTATTATTTTATTTGTCAAATAAATATAATTATACCATGATTATTAAATTTTTTAGAAGACTGAAAATATTACAAAAACTTTAAAGCACTGTACAAATATAAGGTATATTATTATTACTATCTATAATTAGAAATAAACATATAAATAGCTTGAGGGTGGTCAAATTGAAAAAGCACATGAAAAAGTATTTAAGAGATTTCCACTTCCAGCAAAGATAGAATTGTAGGGGCCGATTTATCCTCCGACCTGAAACAACCAAAAACAGAAAAATATGCGAAACAACAGTTTTTTAAGACCTGGCTATCAGACAATGAGAGATGAGAAATGAAGACAGCTGTCCCAGCTTACTGCCTTGAAAGATTGTTCTAGATCACATCACAGTGAGCTGGAACATAGCAGAAACCAGCAGACTTCCTGAGTTGAGGACACAGAGATGAAAGTCTGAGAAGAGCAAAGCAGCTATTCCACACAGCAAAGTATGGGATGAAACTAACAGCAAATTAGATGTTACCGATGCAAAAATTAGTGAAGTTAAAGCCATACCGATAGAACCAACATGAAACACAGAGCAAAGAATCCAACAAAAATTTGAAATGAACAGAGCATCAGTGAGCTGAGGGAAATCTTCAAGGGGCCTCGTACTTGTGAAATTGGAGACCCAGAAGTAAAAGAGCATGAGAGGAGGATAGAAAAAATTATTTAAAGAGTGAATGGCCAAGTTTTTTCCAAATTTGATAAAATCTATAAGCCAGCAGATCCAAAGAAAAAATAAAATTAAACAAACCTCAAGCACAAGAAAATAAATAAATAAATAACTACACCAAGACATATCATAATCACATTGCTCAAAACCAGTGATATTCAAAAAATTTTTGAAAAGCAACCAGAGAAAAAAAAATACTGCATTCGGAGGAACCAAAATAAAATTAGTATCAGATTTCTCTTCAGAGGGGAGAAAAGTGAGGAGAAACATCTTCACAGTACTGAACAAAAAAAATGTCAACCTACACTTTCGTACCTATCAAAAATATCTTTCAAAGACGATGACTAAATAAAGATGTGTTCAGAGATACAAAAGTGAAGTAATTCATCACCAGCAGACCCACACTAAAAGAAATGCTCTTGAGGTAGATCGAAAATGATACCAAATGGATATATGGATTTACACAGAGGAATGAAGAGCACAAGAAGTATAACTATAAGGATAAGTATATCCTTTGAAAATATCTTCTAAAAGCAAAAATCAAAAAAGGCATTTTAAGATAAACAAAAGCTGAAAGAATTTGTTAACACTAAATCTGCACTAAAAGAAATGTCAAAGGCTGTACTTCAATCTGCAGGGGGAAAATATGATATAAGACAGATATTTAAATCTGCAAGAATTGAAGGCCACTGGGTATGGTAAAAAAAAAAAAAAGGAGTAAATATGAAAGATTTTTTCATTGTTGTTCTTGTAACTTCCTTAAAAGACCACTGGCTATTTAAAGCAAAAATAATAGCATTCAAAGGGGAATTTTTTACTTTAAAAGTAAAAGGTACCACAAAATAGCACAAAGGATAGCACAATTATACTACTTCAAGGTTATTGCTAGGAGAAGTGGTAAGTGTTAACTAGGAACTGTGACATGTGAAGTAGTACAACATTGATTCTAAATAGACTTAGATAAGTTTTAGGCCTAGAGCAACTACTAAAAATTACTAAAAACAAGCACTGCTAAGAAGCCAAGAGAGGACATAAAATAGATACTTTAAAATATTTGGTTAATTCACTATTAAGAAAATAGTAAGAGAAGCCATGGACTGGAAGCACATGTTTCTAATACATATGTATTTTTTTAAAAGGGTATAAATATTAATATAAAGAACTCTTACAACTTAGTGATAATCAGACAAACAATTCAAAAAAGAAATGGGTAAAGTATTTGAACAGGCAAAAGAAGCAATACAAATGACCAACAAGCACATGAAAAGGTGCTCAAGATCACGAGTTATCAGGAAAAAAAAAAAGGCAGTGGCTAACTATCTAAGATTATGGATAGGTTAAGTAGCTTGAACGTGGTGATTATTTTATAATATATATGTTTATCAAATTGTACACTTTAAACATACATGTCTTAATCGTCAACTATATTTCAATTTTTTTTTTGCTGTACCCGGGCCTCTCACTGTTGTGGCCTCTCCCGTTGCGGAGCACAGGCTCCGGACGCACAGGTTCAGTGGCCATGGCTCACGGGCCCAGCCGCTCTGCGGCATGTGGGATTCTCCCAGACCGGGGCACGACCCCGTTCCCCTGCATCGGCAGGCAGACTCTCAACCACTACGCCACCAGGGAAGCCCAATATATCTCAGATTTTTTAAATCACAATGATATACCACTTCAAACCATTCATATACCTAATATGTGACCCCCAAATTCTGCTCCTAGGTACTTAAAAGAAAAGAAAATATATATTCACAGGAACACTTGCATGTGAATGATGATAGCTTTATTCATAATAATTAAAAACTACAAATAACCCACATATACATTAATGAGAGAATGGATAAGCCAATTGTGGTATATTCATTTAATAAAATACTGTTCAGCAATAAAAAAAAAAGAAAAACTGAAATGTGCAGCAACAAGAATCAATCTCAGCAACATTATACTGAATAAAAGAAGCACAAAAGAGCACATATTTTGTGATATCATTTATGTGAGATTCTAAAACAGGCAAAATTAATTACAATGATAGACATTTGAGCAGCAGTTGTTTGGAGCTGAGGGTGCTGGTTACTGACTGCAAATAAGCACAAAGGAAATTACTGGGGTTGTGGAAATATTACACAGCTTGATAAAGATGGCAGTTACACAAATGGTTAGATTTGTCAAACCTCATTGAACTGTACACTTAAAACATATGCATTTTATAGCATGTAAATTATACTTTGATAAAGTTGATTTTAAAGTAAAAATGTGCCCTGAACGAGATATTTATAGTAACAATTCTTATCCATGCTCCAACAATAACTGCATCATTTTAGCCTCCTCAAGTTTCAGTGTCCTGATGTATAAAATGAAGCATCAGTGATTTGTCCCTTCCATCTGGACAGTTTTGAACAGTTTCAAATGCTAAAATCAATCTAAGTATAGTCCATAAACTTCCTGTACCTAGAAGTTATCTGTGTACCCAGACATACATACACACACACGCACGCACATACACACAGAGTATAAGAAGCTGCCTTTTTATCTGATATGCTAACTTAATGGTATTTACATTTTAAAATACAAAAAAAAGTTTTTATTTCGTAGTTTCGAGGCTGCCATAATGTTAAGTGATCTTCACAACTACTGTGAGTTAAGAATTGCTTATTGTTACTGTGTTATTATTAATAAGACCAATTTGGGGTCCTCTAGTATCCTTATGAGTCCAAATGAGATCATACTTTCTGCAGAACAGTCTTCTTTTTTGAATTTATTTTATTGAAGTATAGTTGATTTACAATGTTGTGTTAATCTCTGCTGTACAGCAAGGTGATTCAGTTATACATATACATTCTTTTTTATATTCTTTTCCATTATGGTTTACCACAGGATATTGAATATAGTTCCCCTGTGCTCTACAGTAGGGCCTTGTTGTTTATCCATTCTCTATATAACAGTTTGCATCTACCAAACCCAAACTCCCAATCCATCCCTCTCCCACTCCCTTCTCCTTTGGCAACCACAAATCTGTTCTTTATGTCTGTGAGTCTGTTGCTGTTTCATAGATAAGTTCATTTGTGTCATATTTTAGATTCCACAAATAAGTGATATCTTGTGGCATCTGTCTTTCTTTTCCTGACTTACTTCACTAATCTCTAGGTGCATCCATGTTGTGCAAATGGCATTATTTCATTATTTTTTATGGCTGAGTACGATTCCATTGTATATACGTACCACATCTTCTTTATCCATTCATCTGTCAATGGACATTTAGGTTGTTTCCATGTCTTGGCTAGAACAATCTTCTTGAACAGTCCTGCTGCTTAGAATAAGCGAGCACCACATGTTGCCATTGACTTTTCAAAATCACAAGAAATATTTAGCACACTTCACCCTGGTACTTTGGTGTTACATGTGTTCACCACCATCACTAGTCTACTGAGGACACAATTCATAAGACACCAGAGTGAAATGAATCCTAGAACATTAAAGCGGTGATGCCCGAACTTGCTTGTTTATAAGAATCACTTGCCCCATCCCACAACAGACCTAGTGAATGGAAATCGCTGGAAATAAGGACTGGGATCTATATATTTAAGCAAAACCCTCCGTCACCCAACCCCCCACACAGGAACTGTAAAGATCAGGCAAGCGCAGGAAACAGTGGCTTATCGTGAGAAGCCACAGAATTTACTTGAGTCTCAGCGGTTCACTTCCCAGAATATTTGACAAATTTAGTGGGCTCAGATTTGGATTGTCTATTTCTCTCAAGCCTCACTGGTAATTAGAGAAGAGGAGATGGGTGGTAAATTATAACTAGATAGCCAGATTCTGAGGCCAAGGGTGAAGTTACCATGGTGTTGTTTTGTGTTACACATAAGTGTACCTGGGGCCATTTTTATCAAGCTGTCACCTCCACATTGAGCAGATATTCCAACCTGGACCCTGAAAATCAAAATCAATCATGGTGAGACAGGCCTGGGACCTGGAACCCTTTGCTGCAGTGCTGCAATGCTTGTACCTGGACACACCTCTCTTCAAGCAACAAAATACAAATAAACTATATAGGACTAAAAATAACTGTGTGCGTGTGTAGTTGGGGCAAATTCTGGACCAAAAGATACAAAAAACTTAAAAAAAAAAAGCAACTAAAAAAAACCCTGTCACTTCTGAAGAGCCAGGAGCAAAAAAAATGGTGTTGGGAGCAAAAGCAGTGTACTGAGCATGGCCCCTGCACTCAACACCACCTAAGGGGTCGGCAAAACACGTAAGCCTCCCCTCTGGCCTGACCCCTGGACACACCCCTACCCTCACCCCATATAAGGAACAAACTTGCCCCTCCTCAGCCAGCCAGTGAGCAAGGGAACCTGTTACTTGTTTTCACTCCCTCCTGCAGCCAGTGCAGGAGCCCCTGTAAAGCCTTATCTGAATTTCTTGTCTGGCCTCTAGTCAATTTCTATTGATTTGGGAAGGCCAAGAACCCTGGTTGGTATCAATGGCATTTCTCACTCAAAATATCCAGAATGTGAGTTTCCAAAGCAAGGGTCCTAATGTGCTGGCAGATGTTGGATGTGTATCTGATAGCCAAATGCTAGAGTTCTGCAGAGCAGCTACTGCAGGCTGAGTGACAGGTCCAGAAGATGGCTCATTTAAAACATGCTTAAAGGCTTAAAGACAAGACGCAAATGTAATAACGGTAGCTGTCATCTCTAATTTAAGAGGCAGGCAGTAACCTCATTTTACAGCCCTCCTGTCATTAGATGGTTGTTTATCTTTTCACAAATCAATGACCTAGCAGCATCCAGGTTTCCTCAGAGGTCTGGAAGGCATATTAGTGAGCAGGTAAACCAAATCAGGGAGGGTCAAACTTAGTCCACTAGTCCAGTGAGAATCAGTACAGCTTAGTCTCCCCCAAATCACCTGTAATCAGTTTCCTATGTCAGTTTACCAGTGAATAAGGAAACAGGAAGTCACTAGAAAGTATTAAGTCTCTCCAAAGAAAATATATGTGCCATTCTGACCAGTGTCAGTGGGGTTGGAGTGCAGAAGGAAATTTGAATACTCTGAAACTGACATAGGAAAAATTTGACCACAATCCAAGCTCTCCCTTTTCCTGGTTTACAGATGGACTGTTTCAGAGGGGCCAGCTGGTCCAGTCCTGGGAAAACTTCAAAAACATCATACCAGGAAATGTAGACAATATCCAAAATATTATCTGTGGAATCAGCTGAGGCATTTTTATTATAAAAGTTCTGGAAATTCTTCAGTAAATGTGTTAGTGACATTTTTTAAAATATCTAAACCTGTTGAATTTTTCCTACTTCTGTAATTGTTGGTTAGTCAGAATTCTCTAATTCAATAATTTCCAAGCCTAACTGATTGCCAGATCTTTTTAAAAATATATATTCCAAGTCCCACCTTAATTCTGTGGTCTGGGATGAGATCCAGGAATATGTGTAATAAAAATCTTCTAACCTGACAAAATTATAACTGGCATTCGATTTGTTCAGTGCAAAAGTTGCAGAAATCAAGGAATCAGAAAAGATATGGCAGGTGGACAGCTTTAAGGTACAACAGTTTAAAATGGAACTAAAATATATAAACATATCCATTTGCTACACCTGTGGAGTAAAGAATTTTTTTCTCCTATAGGCCTCCTGAATGTAGAGTAAAACCATCTTTCTTGCACATTTCACACCCACAAGACAGGGTGTACACTTTCTGGTTTTAGTTTCTTTAAAATAGAACAAGGACTTAAAGACATTTGGAAAGAAATCTGAACATACGCCTTTAGATAGTTACAATATTTTCCATCACAATTTCCTTGTCCACATACAATAATAAACATTGTCACTCTCTCCTCAGTCATATTTTATCAGTTTACATTATTGACACTATCATTAGTAGGATTAGGAACTAACAACACAGCTCTGGAAAGCACATACATCAAATGGCATGTGCGGAAGAGCTTTGGAATATTCGAGAATGGGCTACAAGCTGAGAGCAGTCAGCTTGCTGTGGTCAGTAGCCAGGATGTTTTACTGAAGTAAATGAGAAAGATTTTTAAACCAGAGAGTGAGGTGAGTAAAAACTCATTAACTGAATCTCTACAGTATTTCTTATGAGCTCTACACACAGGTGATTAGGACAATTATCTGAGATTGGGAAATCTCACCCTGAACCAGAGCTTCTCAAACTTGAATGTGCATCCAAATCCCCTGAGAGTCTTGCTAAAATGCAGATTCTGGTTCTGTATGTCTGGGCTGGAGCCCAAGAATCTGAATTTCTAACAAGATCCTAGCTTGTTGGCAATCTGAGGGAGATGCTTTAAATGAGATTTTTATTATGTCACATGAAGTTTTTGATGAATAGCAAAAAAAAAAGAGAGAGAGTCAGTATGGCAGCAAAATTGTAGTTGAAAGTGGATATTCTTACACTCTAATTTTTTAAATCTTGTTAATAATATTAAATAACTTATCTTAAACAGAAGAGCTTATGAACCAATCATTCTCAATATCATGATTTTTTCCCCAACTATTGTGGGGACTAAAGTTTCTGTTTAACAGAAAGAACTTTTAGGGAGCAGTAGCAAAATGAGTTTTCATTTTCTGTTGATGTCCACATTAACAATTCTCTTCTTTTGTCCTCGCAGTGAAATAGAAATTCAACTCTTTGCTCTTGTAAGTTTTGGCTTACAGGCAAGGAAATTCTATTTATATAAAACTTCACCAGGATACCTTCTTCTAACTGTCTTCCAATACTTGCTGTACAGTTTGGGTTTAGCCAGTGAGAGTAGCTAACACAAAGCCAAAATCAGTGATTTCTTGGCAGTAAATATCTCCTTGATGAATCACCTTAGGAAAGAAAGCAGTGGAATTTAACAGTAGGATGAGGAAAGAAAGTAGAAGCAGGTTTGCTCTTACTGCAAGTGGTTTATTTCAACTGTCAATACCTCACAAAAGAAATTTTTAATCAGAGTCCCATTTCCTCCCTCTGTATGGCTCCTATCATGATTGACACTTGATTGGACATATTTTTGGCAATCCATGGCGTGACTCTAACACCAGCAAGCATGCTCTAATCACGATATGTTCACACGTTGGACAGGATATGGGGACTGGTATCTCTACAGAAGGAGCATTTGCTTCATGTGGCCTGAAGGGAAGCAAGTCTGAACCCACATGCAGGGAGGGAGAGGCTGGTTTCTATAGAGTTTAGGAACGCAGCTCTTCATCATCAGTAAGCCTTCTGGCAGCCCGTGTGGTAACCATGCAGAGCAGGTGAGCATAGCTGGGCTCTCATTACGAGCCAGAACACTCAATGCCTCATCTGTAAAGGACATCATTTACTACTGACAATTCACATCCAAGACTTTAAACTCCTACTTAGATGAAAAGTGTTACTCTAGTGTACACAGAGCAATTCCCTTCAAAATCATGGCAAGCATTTTAGGGAATAAAAGAGATGTAATAATAAGTCTACAAGGACTGTTATTGGTTAAGCGCAGCATGACAGTCATGTCCACATTCTCATGCATTCTAAAAATATCCATACATGAGAACTTTGAGGTTTTTTATGTTGAGAGATGAAGATGCTACTTGCAATGGACACTGCTACTTCAGCAGCGGCCCAGCTTTTAAAATTCTACTTCACTATAATTTGTAATAAAGGTTTCTCTGTGATCTCTTAACTGTGCAATTATCAAAACACAGTTCTAATCTCTTAGAGGCCAGAGATCCCCTTGAAAATTAATGGCATCTGTGGGCCATTTTTCCCAGGACACAAAAATAACCTGCATACAACTTTCAGGTGTTCATAAGATGCCCTCAAGATTTTTTTCCTGTACATGGCTACCAGGTTACTAATTCCTATTCTAATATAATATAGATATTCTCTGAGCCTTTTCAAAGAAAGCGATGCATATACTAAACCCTGTAAGCTCTGGGTAAGAAGTCCACCAACTTCTATTTCACTCAAAAATCTGTCGGCTGTCAGCCCCCCACTCCAGGAAAACATTGGGGAGGTAACAGGAATCACCTACTGTGAAGTTCTGATAGCCACCGGCTTCCTGTGCTGGGTCCAATGGCCCAGGCTTCAGTTATCCAAGACTGTTCATTTGGTGCCAACAACAACCGGTTTAATTGTTCAATGTCTCCAAGTTCGGGAACTCCTTCTCAACCACTACCTGTGGCGTCATTGCCATTCTGAATCATGCAAATGAGGATGTCACATCCTCTGACTCAGAAGGCTTTATTTCATTGAAAATTATTTTAAGAACTTCAAGCAGAGAATTGGTCTTTGCTTAGATGTGATTTCCAAAAGACATCACTTTGTCTTTTGTCACAGGGATCCACCTGATGTGGAGAGAGACTGGGAAGTGTGCAGGGGGAGATCCTGTGGATCAGAGCTTGGAACCACAAACAATTGCCAGCAGAAGAATGCACCTCTGCTGAAAGGCTGTGATCCACAGTCCTTGCCAAATTTGGTGCAGCAGCTAATAGTACATTTCCGTGTGTGTACTTTTCTCCCTATTTTCCCCAAGGAAAGGGCGAGTCAGGATATGCACACATAGCACGCAGGACTGAAATAGCCTTGATTAAAGTAGTTCAGTGGCTATTCAGTGAAGTTACTTGGCTTTGTCCATTTCGAGCACCAAAATCTATTCAGCACTGGACAGGCAGTATCTCCCTAGGCCAACAATCTTTGTACTCTTGTACTGTGTACTGAAACCCTAGGCAGTAAACATAGTGATTATAAAAAAAAGACATTCAAAATAAGATTTGAGTCCCAATGGGCTAGCTGTGTGAATTTAGGCAATATACTGAGACTCTCTGAACCTCAATTTGCCCAGTGACAAAATGGGGTGGTAACGGCACTTATCACAAAATTGTTGTGAGGATTAAATGAATTAACATAGTGCAAGTAAAGTTCCTAGGTCAGTGTGTCACATGTATTAAGTACTATGTGATGCTTAGCTGTTATTATTACATGTTATCTGTGAATCATCTCTTTAACTCAGAATTAAGCCAGAAGAAACATGCGTTGGTTTTAGTTTACAGAACAAAAGACAATATAGCATAGACTTTGGAGTCTGGTAGCTCATCATACTGGAAAATACTGTAGCAGTTCCAAGTCATTCAAGTTCAAAAATTGTCTCTTACCTGAGTGACCTTGAGCTCAGTGTCCTCAACTATTAAGTAATACTAACAGATGCTTCCTACTGGGATTTTATTGGCACTTAAGTCAAGCAAAGCAGATAAAGCACTTAGCCCACAAGGAGTAAGTGTGCATTTAATGTTGACCATCATTATTACTAAAAAGTAACATAAGCATAAATGTATACAAACTATAGAATATAGGCAGTAGACACCCATGCATTTTAAAACTATTGATATTACACTGACTCTGTGCCAGGTATGGTTCTTCACACTTTATTTTAAAAGAAATCTCTTGCTTAGTCCTCCTAACAACTCCAGGAAGCAAGTACTATTACTTCACCTTATTTTAAATATGAGGAAACAGAAGCCATGCCATTGCCAAGTTGCAGACTCAAAATTCAATACTAGGTTCCCAAGACAATGCTCTTCCAGAGCCATCCAGTAGAACTCTCCACAATAAAGGAGCTGGTCTGTCTGTGCTGTCCAGTACTGGTATCACTGAGCCCATGTGGCAATTGAGGCCTTGATGTGGTGAATGTGCCTGAGGAAAAGAAGTTTTATTTTATGTAATTTAAATTAATTTAAATTAATGTTAAATAGCCACCTGTGACTAGTGGCTACCATATTGGAGAGCACAGCCTAGACCACCATGTTGCATTACTTTACTAAAGGGTTAATTCCACTAAAGAAGCTAGTGGAGACCCTTATCCACACTGTTTTCTTTCTACACCTGTGTACACTGGTTTCAGTTCCTTGACTCAGAAGCTTTATTAAATATCTTCTTTTTAAAAAACTGGACTTTTCTGATAACACTAATTATCCTCAGTAAATGGAGACACTGCCTCCAAAACACCCACTAATAATGGCTCATTGTTTACCTTTTTACCGCTTGCTCTGAGAATGACTTCTTGTTGTGCTTGCTCAATGCCAGACACTAATCTTCAGCTACTCTGAGGACAGTTTTCTGCATGTGCCCATCGCCTGTTCTCTAGGTAGGGTAGGAGTTCTATTTTGCTCTCTTTTGCAGAACTAGCAACTTCCTGATCGGTGTCTGAACTGAAAATGGAGAGCTGATGGACAGGAACAGACATCATGACTTTCTATGTAACACCACGAAATGTGGATTTCCTTTGATCCTCCAAATTATGCTCTTGCTTTTGCTTCTATATCATAAAATCGGCTTCCCGGAACATGCCTGTCTGATTGCAAATGACCAGTCCTCACCTCCTCAACCTACATCTCTTTATCCCCACTGCTGTGATTTAGCCAAGTGTGACCTGTCCAAGTTCAGAGAGACTCAGAAAAAAATCAAAAGGAGGAGCACATTTTTCCCCTGGGTTAAATTTATATTGCAATGGAGAAAAAAATTCATTTGAATAATAATCTATGCATCTTGCTGCCCAGTCTTATTTTGGCTTCATCGTTTTATTCAATTATCTGTGCTCTATCCAAACAAGCACTGTTCCAGTTATAAGTTGGACTAAGAGTATGAATCTGTCACTTTTACCGAAATCCCTAGTATAGCACCACTCATAATTAGCATTTTCAAAACTGCATTTCCAAAAATCACTACTGGGATCACACATGACACAAACTTGAAATCCTAAACAAACTTTTCAAATATGGTATTAATGGTTATCCAGTGATTTCTCAAACAGAAGTCAGTGGCATCTCCAGGTAGTTCAGCCTGCGTTGCTGTGCTCAGAATCAACAGAGAAGTTCATGAGCAAATCTCCTGCTAAGTCATTTCCTCTCTTTGTTTTCAGATTGGATATCCAAGCAGAATATTCATATCTTGTTCTTAACACACTGACTCAGCCTTGCTACAGTTCTGTGGGCAAAGTGGGTATGTGTATTGTGGGTTTATCTTACTTAATTTTTAATGATATCAGGGTGGTGATTTTGAGAGCTTTTCATTACTCTTGTTTTCTCTGGATTCTCTCTTCTCTCCCACCTACATTCCTATTGATGTGTTCATAGGTTATCATTTGCGTGATTTTTGAGATACAATGAATCAGAGGGATTAACAGATCATTGTGATACACAAATTGTTTTCATAGATATAATAGAGGGCACTTGGGCTAGCACTTATCAGAAAGAAAAATAAATAAAATTAAAGGAAAGTTTTTAAAAAACAAAAAATGAAGCTCACTGTGGAGCTCTCAAGATACCCGAGAACCCCATCATCAGTGTAATACTTGTCATCTGGCTGCCACCAAGCTCCTTTCATGCACACAAATGCCTCTCTCCTCTGCTTGAGGTTAGCAAAGACTTTCAGTCAAAACTTGCATTTGTAACTCATAAATGTCAAAAGCTGATGAACGTTCCTGCTCGGTGGGTTTGTATGGGTAGGTAGAGGTGAACTTTAAAACACTGTAGAATTTGTCTGGGAAGCTAAACTAGGTAAACTCATCTAATGTGAGTTCAAAATTATGAAAAAGAAAGATACCAGTGTTACCCTCAAGTGTTTTAGTTTGAAGCATTTTAATGTAAGCATTATTGTTTATAATTACTGTTAGTGGAAAAAAAATCCTCTGTGCTCTTGATCTAATTTGGTTTGTATCAGTACCCTCCATATCAATCAGAAAGCAACTCCTTGGTAGGAGAGAAATAGAATTCAGAGACAGAAATTAATTGATTAAAAAACATGGATTTTTGTTATTGATCTCTAAGAAACAGTAAAAAGTAGCCACAAGTTTTGAGTGCTATTTTCTGCCATGTTTTATTTATTTTGATATTCCTGAAATCTAGAACATGTGTTCATTCAACAGACAGGCAACCTGATAGGTAGTGGGAATACAAGAAAAAAATAGCTATAAACCTTGCCCTCAAGAAGCTCACAGTCTGCTTATGAGGTGTAAACATACTTTTTTAAAGTCTTAAGTGCAATGATAGGGATAGAATCAGAGAACACAGAGAGACATCTGACCCATCAGGCTTCTTGGAGGAAGTGGAATCTGATCTGTGATTGGAAGGCTACATAGAAAGTAACAGTGTAGAAAAGAGGTGGAGGGAGAGCACAGGGAAGTGAAGGAGGAGCATGGTGCACAAGGAGAATGAAAGCATTTCCACATTTCTGTAGAGGAAACTATAAAGTAGAAATACGCCTGAGAGGTCAGAAGAGGGGGCCAGATCTTGAGGGCCCTGTTTACAGTAGGTGATAGAAAACATTTTAGGATTCTAAGGAAAGGAAAAGAAATGTCAAATTTGTTTAATTTTATTTTTTGTCAAATTCTTTTTCTGCATCTATTAAGGTGATCAGGTGGCTATTCGCCTTTATTCTGTTAATGTGGTGCATTGCATTTATTAATTTGCATATGTTGAGCCATCCTTGCATCCCAGGGATAAATCCCACTTGTTCATGGTGTAAGATCTTCTACAGGCAATTCTGGCTTCATAAAATGAGTGTGGGAAGTGTTTCCTTCTCTTCAATTTTTTGGAAGCATCTGATAAGAATTGGTGTTAAGTCTTTTAAAATATTTGTTAGAATTTACCAGTGAAGCCACACAGTCCTGAGCTTTTCTTTGTTGGGATGTAATTGATTACTGATTCAACCTCCTTACTATTTACAGATCTGTACAGAGTTTCAATTTCTTCATGATTTTAATAATGTATCAGTTAGCTTGTGATGCACAACCAACAACCCCAAAACCTAGTTATTTAAAAGAATGACTATTTGGTTCATGATCCTGAGGGCAGTTCTTCTGGCCAAGCCAGCTCATCTGATTCTACTTGGCTCTCCCATGTCTGTGAGTTAGCTGGCAAGTTGACTGGAAGCTAGATGATCTAGGATAGTATCACTCACATGATGGATGGAAACTATCCACACATTCCTTGGTTTTCCTCCATGTGGATTCACATCCACCAGCATACTAGCTTGGGCTCATTCACAAAGTGATCTTAGGTTTCCCAGGTCAGCAAGAACAAAAGTTACCAGGCCATTTGAGTCTGAAGCACACAGTGTGGAAAATGACATGACTATTTCTAAGTCTTTCAGGTATCTAGGAAAGGAATTGTTCATGAAATGATTCATAGATTTGAGAAAGGGTTGAATAAGCATGTAGACCCTGGAAACCATTGGAATCAAGCTAAAGTGGAATCAAGGGCTGTCACCATCCAATGGAAACATATTCACTCTAAATTTAGTTCATGTATCTCAGGATCCATGATTTTGTAGAAATCTAGCTGCCTGGAATGTCTTCTCCCATCACCACAACTACCAAGCACTTCTGGGAGTCCCTAGCAGGTGTCTCATGAGGGCTCAAAAACAAATCCAATCAGCTAGAACTCACTTGGTATTCATTGGATATTTCTATTTTACCTGTCCCAGCTGCCTCTGGTTTAAGTAACATGCTAGCCTCTAACATCCCTGCCTTTTATTCTGGGTACATCCATTTATGATTAACATTTCAGCTTCTACCTGATATCTCCACTGAAGATTATAGCTTCTACCAAGGCCAATCACAATGCCAAATATATATGGCGTTCTGACATAGAGTTAGGGAGGATATATCTCCATTTCTTTGATATGCTCAGGCGGATACTAAAGGATTTATACACTACCTCCAAATATTGTACATTTTATTGAAAATATTTGTAACACAATGTACTATTAAGAAAAACTGACTTGTTTGCACTATAAAGAAGAAAAACTGGGGGTGGAGTCAAGATGGCAAACTAGGAGGACGGGAAATTCACGTCTCCGCACAACTAGGACACCTACCAGCACTGGTGGGGGACCACAGACACCTAAGGGGACAGGACCCCCCAGCACCTGGGTAGTATGTGGGCATGGGGAGAGTGAAAGGGGAGGAGAAGGGATCCCACACCCGAAGGAGGAAATTAGGGGACCATTGGGAGGGCAGAGGATCAAAAGGGAGCATGGCCAGGTTTCCCCTGCCCACTTGAGCCTGCAGGAGGCTGCTGAGATCCTGGGCTTGATCCTCTGCCCACCGAGGCCCCCTCCAGCCAAGTGGGTCCTGAGGGAGGGGGAGGGAGGGAAGGGGGATCAAAAGTAAAGGCCAGATCTCTGGGACTGGCAACCCTGAGGGATGGCTGGGAGAGGGGAGGGGTTCCTACACCCAGCAGGACCCACCCATGGTTAGGGGTTCAGCGGGGGGATAGGGAAGACACTGGGGGAGACCCTGGAGGGGGGCCCAGAGGAATGGAAGGGAATGTGGCCAGCACTTTCCCTGTCTAATTAGGCACCAGGGAGCATGTTGGGCTCCTGGGCCTAATCCTCTGCCCTCAGAGCCACCCTTCTGCCATGCAGAGCCCAAGCACCGACCCTACACCCACACCCAGGGCACTACCTCTACACTCAGAGACCCCCTCCAAAGTTCTGGGCCTAAATCCCACCCACACACCCTCACCCAGAGCCTTACCTCCAAACTCTGGAACTCCACACTCCAGAGGCTGCCCTTTGAATGTGCTGCCTCTCTGCTTCTGCGCAGGTCCTAAGCAGAGGCCCAGACCTATGCTTGACTGTCACGCCACCTAGGCCTCACCCCCAAGGCATTTTCTGGTTGTGTGGGTTCTGAGCCTAGGCACCACCCCACCCTAAACCCTGCCCCTGCCTAAGTTCCACCCCCGCCTAAATTCTGCCCCACATAGCCAAGGCTTATTTTTTTTTCCTCTTTTAGATTGTGGTTCTGTTTTACTTTGTTGTTGATTCATTTATATTTTTATTTTTTCTATTAAATCATTTATTTTGCTAATTTTATTTTATTTTTCATACTTTGTTATTGTTCTGCTCCTTTTCTCTTGTTGCCTTATTTTTTTTTCTGTTGTAGTTTTGTTTTACCTTCTTGCAGTTGTTTCAATTATATTTTTATTTTTCCTAATATATTTTTCATCTTTCTAATTTTATATTGTTTTTTATTCTTTGTTATTATACTGCTCCTTTTTTTTTCTTTTTTCCTTTTTACCACACAATGCAGCTTGCAGGATCGTGGTTCCCAAGCCACAGGTCAGGCCCAAACTTCTGTGGTGGGAGCTCCAAGTTCAAACCAGTGGATTAATAGAGAACCTCAGAATCCAGGGAATATTAATCAGAGTGAGGGCACCCAGAGGTCCTTGTCTTGGCACCAAGACCCAGCTCTATACAAATGCCTGCAAACTCCAGTGCTGGATGCCTCAAGCCAAAGAACCAGTAAGACAGGAATACAGCCCCACACATCAAAAAAAAAGAAAGAAAGAAATGATAAAAAAAAAATATGTTATAGATGAAGGAGGAAGGTAAAAACCCAAAAGAGAAAATAAATGAAGATGAAATAGACAACCTTCCTGAAAAAGAATTCAGAGTAATGAGAGTAAAGATGATCCAAAATCTCAGGAACAGAATGGAGAAAATAAAAGAAACATTTAACAAGGATCTAGAAGAATTAAAGAGCAAACAAACAGTAATGAACAACACAATAACTGATATTAAAGGTATTCTAGAAGAAATCAATAACAGAATAACTGAGACAGAATAATGGATAAATGAGCTGGAAGATAAAATGCTGGAAATAACTGCCAGGGAGCAGAATAAAGAAAAAATAATGAAAAGAATTGAGGACAGTCTCAGAGACCTCTGGGACAACATTAAATGCACCAACATTCAAATTATAGGGGTCTCAGAAGAAGAAGAGAAAAAAGGGTCTGAGAAAATATTTGAAGAGATTATAGTCGAAAACTTCCCTGACATAGGAAAGGAAATAGTCAATCAAGTCCAGGAAACACAGAGAGTACCATTCAGGATAAATCCAAAGAAAAACATGCCAAGACACATATTAATCAAAATATCAAAAATTAAAATACAAAGAAAAAATATTAAAAGCAACAAGGGAAAAGCAACAAATAACATAAAAGGGAATCCTCATAATGTTAACAGCTGATCTTTCAGGAGAAACTCTGAAAGCCAGAAGGGAGTGGCAGGACATATTTAAAGTGATGAAAGGGAAAAACCTACAACCAAGATTACTCTACCCAACAAGGATCTCATTCAGATTCAACAGAGAAATTAAAATCTTTACAGACCAGCAAAAGCTACGAGAATTCAGCATTACCATACCAGCTTTACAACAAATGCTATAGGAACTTCTCTAAGCAGGATACACAAGAGAATAAAAAGACCCACAAAAACAAACCCAAATCAATTAAGAAAATGGTAATAGGCAAATACATATTGATAATCACCAAGAATGTAAATAGATTAAATGCTCCAACCAAAAGACATAGACTGGTTGAAGGGATACAAAAACAAGACCCTTATATATGCTGTCTACAAGAAACCCACATCAGACCTAGGGACACATGAAGACCAAAAGTGAGGGGATCAAAAAAGATATTCCATGGAAATGGAAATCACAAGTAAGCTGGAGTAGCAATTCTCATCTCAGGTAAAATAGACTTTATAAGAAAGACTGTTACAAGAGTTAAGGAAGAACACTACATAATGATCAAGGGATCAATCCAAGAAGAAGACATAAAAATTATAAACATTTATGCACCCCACATAGGACCACCTCAACACATAGGCAAATGCTAATAGCTATAAAAGGAGAAATCGACAGTAGCACAATAATAGTGGAGGACTTTAACACCCCACCTACACCAACAGACAGATCATCCAGACAGGAAATAAATAAGGAAACACAAGCTTTAAATGACACAATACACCAGATAGACTTAATTGATATTTTTAGGACACTCCACCCAAAAGCGGAAGAATACACTTACTTCTCTAGTGCGCACAGAACGTTTTCCAGAAGAGATCACATCTTGGGTCACAAATCAAACCTTGGAAAATTTAAGAAAATTTAAATCTTACCAAGCATCTTTTCCAACCACAATGCTATGAGATTAGAAATCAATACACAAAAAACACAGTAAAAAACAGAAATACATGGAGATTAAACAGTGCACTGCTAAATAACCAAGACATCACTGAAGAAATCAAAGGAGAAATTAAAAAAAATACCTAGAAACAAATGACAACGAAAACATGATGATCCAAAACCCATGGACACAACAAAAGCAGTTCTAAGACGGAAAGTCATAGCAATTCAAGTTCACCTCAAGAAACAAGAAAATCTCAAATAAACTATCTAAGTTTACACCTAAATCAACTAAACAAAGAAGAACAAAGGATATCCAAAGCTAGGAGAAGGAAAGAAATCATAAAGATCAGAGTAGAAATAAATGAAATAGAAACAAAGAAAACAATAGCAAAAATCAATAAAACCAAAAGCTGGTTCTTTGAGAAGATAAACAAAATTGATAAACCTTTAACCAGATTCATCAAGAAAAAAAGGGAGAGATCTCAAATCAATATAATTAGAAATGAAAAAGGAGAGACTACAGCTGACACTGCAGAAATCCAAAAGATCATAAAAGACTACTACAAGCAACTATATGCGAATAAAATGGACAAACTGGAAGAAATGGACAAATTCTTAGAATGAACCAGGATTGAACCAGGAAGAATTAGAAAATATAAACAGACCAATCACAGGTAATGAAATTGAAACTGTAATTAAAAATCTTTCAGCAAACAAAAGTCCAGGACCAGAAGTCTTCACAGGAGAATTCTATCAAACATTTAGAGAAGAGTTAATACCTATCCTTCTCAAACTCTTCCAAAAAATTGCAGAGGGAGGCATGCTCCCAAACTCATTCTATGAGGCCACCATAACCCTGATAACAAAAGCAGACAAAGATACCACAAAAAAAGAAAATTAGAGAACAATATCACTGATGAAGAGAGATGCAAAAATCCTCAACAAAATACTAGCAAACAGAATCCAACAACACATTAAAAGGATCATACACCATGATCAAGTGGGATTTATCCCAGGGATGCAAGGATTCCTCAATATACACAAAACAATCAATGTGATACACCATATCAACAAATTAAAAAATAAAAACAATATGATCATCTCAGTAGATGCAGGAAAGGCTTTTGACAAAATTCAACACCCATTTATGATAAAAAAAACTCTCCAGAAGGTTGGCATAGAGGGAACCTACCTCAACATAATGACAGCCATGTACGAAAAACCCTCAGCAAACATCATGATTCAAAACTGAAAGCATTTCCTCTAAGATCAGGATCAAGACAAGGATGTCCACTCTCACCACTATTATTCAATATAGTATTGGAAATCCTAGCCACAGCAATCAGAGAAGAAAAAGAAATAACATAATACAAATTGGAAAAGAAGAAGCAAAACTGTCAGTTTGCCAATGACATGATGCTATACACAGAAAATCCTAAAGATGTCACCAGAAAACTACTAGAGGTAATCAGTGAATATGGTAAGGTTGCAGGACACAAAATTAATGCACAGAAGTCCCTTGCATCCCTATACACTAACAATGAAAGATAAGAAAGAGAAATTAAGGAAATAATCCCATCGCAACAAAAAGAATAAACAATCCCATCGCAACAAAAAGAATAAAATACCTAGGAATAAACTTACCTAAAGAAGAAAAAGACCTGTACTCAGAAAATTATAAAACACTGATAAAAGAAATCAAAGATAACATAAACAGATGGAAAGATATACCACAATCCTGGACTGGAAGAATCAATATTGTGAAAATGACTATACTAACCAAAGCAATCTACAGAGTCAATGCAATACCTATCAAATGGCATGTTTCACAGAACTAGAACAAGAAATTTTACAATTAGTATGGAAACACAAAAGACCCCGAATAGCCAAAGCAATCTTAAGAAAGAAAAATGGAGCTAGAGGAACCAGGTTCCCTGACTTCAGACTATACTACAAAGCTACAGTAATCAAGACAGTATGGTACTGGCACAAAAAAACAGAAATATAGATCAATGGAACAGGATAGAAAGCTCAAAGATAAACCCATGCACATATGGTCATCTTATCTTTGACAAAGGAGGCAACAATATACAGTGGAGAAAAGACAGCCTCTTCAATAAGTGGTGCTGGGAAAACTGGACAGCTACATGTAAAAGAATGAAATTACAACACTCCCTAACACCATACACAAAAATAAACTCAAAATGGATTAAAGACCTAAATGTAAGTTCAGACACTACTAAACTCTTAGAGGAAAACATAGACAGAACACTCTATGATATATATCACAGCAAGATCCTTTTTGACCCACCTCCTAGAGAAATGGAAATAAAAACAAAAATAAACAAATTGAACTTAATGAAACTTAAAAGCTTTTGCACATCAAAGGAAACCATAAACAAGATGAAAAGACAACACTCAGAATGGGAGAAAGTATTTGCAAATGAAGCAACTGACAAAGGATTAACCTCCAAAATATACATGCAGCTCAATATCAAAAAAACAAACAACCCAGTCCATAAATGGGCAGAAGACCTAAATAGACATTTCTCCAAAGAAGACATACAGATGGCCAACAAATACATGAAAAGATGTTCAACATCACTAATTATTAGAGAAATACAAATCAAAACTACAATGAGGTATCATCTCACACAGGTCAGAATGGCCATCCTCAAAAAAATCTACAAACAATAAATACTGGAGAGGGTGTGGAGAAAAGGGAACCCTCTTGCACTGTTGTTGGAAATGTAAATTGATACAGCCACTATGGAGAACAGTATAGAAGTTCCTTAAAAATCTAAAAATAGAACTACCCTATGACCCAGCAATCCCACTACTGGGCATATACCCTGAGGAAACCATAATTCAAAAAGATACATGTACTACAATGTTCATTGCAGCACTATTTACAATAGCCAGGACATGGACCCAGCCTAAATGTCCATCAACAGATAAATGGATAAAGAAGATGTGGCACATATATACTATGGAATATTTCTAAGCCATAAAAAGGAATGAAATTGAGTTATTTTTAATTTAACTCACTATTTTTAATGAGGTGGATGGACCTAGAATCTGTCATACAGAGTGAAGTAAGTCAGAAAGAGAAAAATAAATACCATATGCTAATGCATATATATGGAATTTTAAAAAGTGTTGCTGATGAACCAAGTAACAGGGCAGGAATAAAGACGCAGATGTAGAGATGGAATTGAGGGCATGTGAGGGAAAGGGAAGCTGGGATGAAGTGAGAGAGTAGCATTGACATATATGCACTACCAAATGTAAAGGGATGGCTAGTGGGAAGCTGCTGTATAGCACAGGGAAATCAGCTCAGTTCTTTGTGATGACCTAAAGGAATGGGAATGGGAGGGTGGGAGGGAGGCTCAAGAAGGAGAGGATATGGGGATATACGTATACATATACCTGATTCACTTTGGTACAGCAGAAACTAACACAACATTGTAAAACATTTATACTCCAATAAAGATGTGAAAAAAGAAAAACTTGTTCTTATTTATTTATTTTTATTTATTGCTTTTTTTTTTGCTTTCTTTTTGTTTGTTCTTGCTTTTACCTTTCTTGTTTATTTTGTTTTTGCTGATGTAAACTTACAAATGAATAAAAACCTCCACCTGCACCAACCCAGAGGAAGATGCCAGCAATTGTGTTTTTAAAAGTATAACCTCTCCTTCTCCCACAACTTGGGGGAGAGTACACAGCTTTTATATTTCAGGTCCACAAAGATAGAATAAGTCAGGAAGAGGGATAAAAGGGATGTTTGAGCTAAAGAGAAAGAATTACCCAATCTCTAGTGGCTTCCCTGAGTTAGAAGGAATTCAGTGATTACTTTCCTTGAGGAATGTAATTGTGCCCCCCCCCCCACCTTCCACCCATACTCAAGGGAAGCAGGACCTCTGGGAAAAGGTTGGATAAAGGCTTGAGGACTGATCATTTAGAAGTCTTCCTAACCAGATCACAGAGCCACCTACTTTTTAATGGAACAGGGAGCCTTAAACATGAGCAACTCAGAAAAGACAGTGATGGACTGAAGGGTTTCCATCCTTTCTAAGATGAGAAAGCCTCTTGGTTGCTGTAAAGACCCTAGCACAGGGTGAACAATCACCAAACCATGACCGAGTTTGAAAATCCTGCAAACCTGGATGGATAGAAACTGAGATTGATTTACTTCACTCAGCAAAACAAATGTGGTGGTTTTCACATACAGGTGAAGCAAATACAGATTACACAACTTCTTCAGTTTTTATCACCAAATTTCTCTTTCTCTCCCTAGGATCCAGGCAGCTGGCACTGGGCCAGGGAAGAATTCAAAACCAAATATTAAGCCATATCCACAGCAACCATTTCCCTCACACAACCACCTCTTTGTTATCACACCAAGCTATCTTCCTGGATCTCTGTGCCTGAGGATAAATTCTCTCCCAGAACATTGAACAATGTCTAGTGCAAATAGATCTCTAATGTATCTGCCATATCTTACCCAAATGTGGCCAGTGAGTTCTGAATTCCAGAGGTGGGTACACATGGGACTCAAACCCTCACACTGGTGCTCAAAGGAAATATGAAGCTGAAAAAGTCAGGTCCCCCAACATATTATTAAACAGGTCATATTTATAACCTGGACTAGAATTTGCCAAATGTTAAAATGAAGCCCATAATCAGAGTGAATAAACACATTAAGAGTTTATTACTTGCTCACGTCACAATCAGATGGAATCAGCAAGGGTTTCTGCTCCATACAGTCATTCGGGGATGCAGTCTTCTGACATCTTGTAGTAGCACCATCTTCCCAGGCTTCATCCTTCTCTGCATGAAGCCAGTGATAGGGTGAAAGCCAATGATGTGACAAGAGCATGTGAGAATGTTCCATGGACCAATTCTTGAAGTTATATGTAGCACTTATCTCCAAATTCCACTATGACAAATTCAAGCTTATGGTCCCCACACATTTTTGTTCACTGCAAAGAAAGCTGGGAAATGCATGCCCAGGAATCACTGGAAATTAATTTAGTAAACATCTAGCCAGTCTCAAGTCTAAGCCACAAGAATCATAGCTCTTTTTCCCTCCTTATGTTTCTCCATTTTCCTGGGTTAGATGTGCTACTGACTGAGGAAATCACAGAAGAAAGTTTTAAATTATTACTATTTTCCAATGGCCTCAACAATTTACAAAAATCTTGATTTTTTGTGTGAGAGTTAAATTCTAGAAATATGTAGATGGATAAACTCCTTATTTTAATAATTATTTCATGGTGATTCTCTAATTTATTCTGGTGGATATGGTGACCAGGCAATGTAAAATACAGGAAATCTAATTTTTAGTTCCTCAGAAAGGTACAAACATTGCCTTGCTCCATAATTTTACTAATGTGATGGGAAATTGGCATTTGCACTCAAAAGCCTCTCCAGGCTGAGGTCACTGCTATGGCCCTGGAGACTTGGCTTCAGGAGGCCAAACCGCAGATCTGAATGCTCCCTAGTGAGTTATGGGAATGGAATTGAATATGCAGATGCTTGGGGTGGGAGTGTCCTCATCAAGGAGGCTACTGAGTCCCTGCCTTCTGTGGAAGACTGAGAAGTAAGTCTATGAGGCTAGACAGGTAATCTACTTGTTCTCCCCCTGGAAGTGCTGGAGACAGGGCACACTTTCCTGCCAGACTCCCTTTCCAATATTCCACACTGCATTGCCCTTTTACTGACTACATTCACCCACAAGGCTACACCAGGAAATTAGTTTAGGGAGGGTCTCACATAAAACTACTCTTTCTTAATATTCTATGAATTCTGTCTATCTTCAGTCAGCCTCCAATTTCTAATGAATTCCTTCTTCTCTAAATATATTTCAATTCTTTCCATTTATCTCACTGTCAATTTTTGTCCAAGATCCTGTTCTGTTAAAGGCTGCCTTACATGAGGTAAAAATAACTTTAAAAGTTTCAGAGACATTTTAAAAGGTTTAGGGATTCAGAAAAGTTGACACAAATTTCAAAGGAGAAAGGATCAAAAAGAATTTTTCATGATGTGGTCCCCTGAATGTCTACAAAAAATCACCTGGGCTACTTTTATTTTACAATGCAGATCTCTGGGCCCCACTAGAGACCTACAAATTCAGACTTTCCAAGGAATAGAGTCAGGATTCAGAATTTTTAAACGAATTTCCTAGGTGATTCTAATTCACATTAAAACTAAGATTTACTAAACTAAAGGATAATTAGGTTCCTTGATAAAGTACATTTATCTTATCTCAAGAAAAAAGTTCAGTATATATTTATGGAGATTTGCAACCTGTCTATATCATTATTATATGAGTAGCATAATGATGACTATGAAGGAAAATTAAGTGCTCCCCATTTCACACTTACCCTTTACCCCAGCAAAAGCCTGATGTACAAATAGATACACCATAATCATTGAGCTGGATGATTCATTCAAGAATATCCTGAAGGCACCATGACCTCTCCACCTCACTTTCTTTGTAGAATACTAGAGAGGGAGAGGAAGACAGGAGGAAGCTATTGCCTCTTTCTTAATCCCTCCCTGGGTTGTGGGGGTTGGGGAGGAAAAGGAACATTGAACTTGTCCTTCCTCCTTCAAAGGTTTGACCAAATAGACTCTCTCATAAGGTGTTTTAGTTATCTACAACTGCATAACAAACTAGCTCAAAACTTAGTGGCTTAACAATATGTTATCTCCGTGGTTCTACCGGTTGAGTAATTTCAGCTGGAGAGTCTTGCTTGGTATTTCTCATGCAGTATCCATCAGGTAGCAACTGGATCTGGAGATTTCTGAAGGTTCATAGGACAGGTGTGCAAAATCACTCATATTGCTAGAAATTAATGCTGGGTGTCAGCTTGGGGCTCAGTGTGACCTCTCTCTGTGACTTGTGGCTTCTCACAGCATTGAGATGGTGTGGGAGGTCTGAGAAGGACTGGTCATCCCAGAGCAAGCATTCCAGGCAGAAGCTGCAAGACTTCTCATGTACTAGCCTCAGAAGTTCCAGAACATCCCTTCTAATTCATTCTATTGTTTGATCAAGTCACTTATGGAAATAGTCTTCTTGTTATGATGGGGGTGGTGATAAGGTCTCATTAAAGAAGAACATGAGGAGTGAGAGATAATCTAACAGCCGTCTTTGGAAAATACAATCTTCCATAGAGGGTGGCTTGGAAATACGGTACAGAGCTTGCTTTTATTTTCTACCAAGGGAACTTGGAATGGAATGAAGAAGGTATCCAGGATTCTGGGGATGGGATAAGATAGGCCCAGTAGGTGATACAGAAGGTAGCATTGGGAAAATTCTGAGAGGCCAGCCAAGCCCAGATCCCTGTGTTTCAGCATGCCTTGGTGTTACAGAAAAGGGAACAAAGGAAGGGAGTATTCATTACCTATAAAAATATGCCAGGGGTGAGGATTTGGGGGGGTGCAGAAGCCCACACTGCACTGCTTCCACATGGAGTGAATAGACAGCACAACTATATGTACACATACCCCATGCTGATGACAAAAAACAACACAAATGTTCTCAAACAATCCTTCCTCCTCAAGCATGGGATGGGATGCACTGGGCAGTGCCCAGAATGCACACAGGCATGAGGGACAAGAATAAGAGGGAGTTACTGAAAGAGAAAGATGGCCTTTCCTTCTTCTTTACTAAGTTCCTTGAAGTTGGACAGAAGATAGTTACAGAAGACAGTGATTCTTAAATATGAATGAATATGTGCTTCCATGAGACTGAGAGCTTAATAATGAGATTAGAATGCAAAACACTATTCAAGGCTGAATTTATCAGCATGGATACCTTAATGGTATTTTATACTTTTCTTCTATGTACCTCCTCCCCACCTACCCCCTGAAGGCAGGAACAAGGGGTTGTGAACTTGAAAAATTATAATAACAGCTTAAAAAATCCACTCCATGTTTGAGTACTATAAAATGCTCAAGCAAACTTTCTATATGCAAACACTTCTTTGAAATAAAAAATTTGACTTACCCTCCAATAAGAAGATCCTGAAAATTAGACCTAATTTTTATGTCAGAGCAGGTTCTCTGGCAAAAAGGATGTGAAATGTAGGGTGTTTTGGGTTCCATAGAGATACCTGTTTCAATCCGGGAATAGTGCCATGTGGTCATTTACAAATGTCTGCACCTGCCATTAGTCTGTAAGCTCCCTGAGGGCAGGAGACCATCGACTGTATTTCTATCATCCAACATAGTACCTTGCACAGGAAGGTATTCAGTATTTGTCGAGTGAATGATTGAGTTGAATTGAAGAGTCAAAGAGGCACAGAACTCTAAAGGTAAAAGAGACTTTTGAGACCATTTAATTCAACCTTCATCTCCCAAATTATGATTCTGATTCCATAGAGCTTGAAGAACCTACTCACCATAATGATGAATGTTGGTGTCAGAGCAAGGACAGGAATACATGTCTCTTGTCTCTGCATCCTGGGGTTTCCCAACCAAATACATTTCCTTCTCCACACTGTGGTGACCCAGGAGAACTGGGTATTAATCACATGGGTTCAGTCTGGTTGTGTCTCCAAGTTAATATCAACAATATTTCCTTGCTTTTCCCCTCTCACTTCAAAGGCATATAATTTAATTAAAAGAAAAGGTTCATAAGTAGAGAAAAATGTCCACGAAAACTAAACCCATCTAGAAGGAAGAAATAAGGGCAGAAAAGGGGTTCTTCTCTGACCTGATTTTGCAATAAGTACATGGTATATCAAAAAAACAAATCATATCACCTCACTGAAAAAAATCTAAATTCATTTATTCATTCAACAATATCTATTGATCACCTACTATGTGCCAAACACTGTTTTAGGAGTTGAGGAGCAGCAGCAAATAAGACAAAGTCCTTTCTTCAAGTACATTACACTCTAGTTGGGAAGGCAGAAGTAAATACACAAACAGGAGAATTTCTGAGAGTTATGAGTAATCTGAAGTATAGCAATATCATGCTGGGTTATGGGACAACTGCTGGATGAGAGTTTCCTTTGGTGTGGATGGCCAGGAACAACCTATGAAGAGGTGATATTTCATCTGGGATTTAAACAATAAGAAGGAACTTGCCATGCTAAGTGCTGAGGAAATATTGTTTCGAGCCAAAGGAACAGCAAGTACAAAGAAGTAGAGGCAGTATGATTTTGAGGAAAGTGAAGAGGGAAATGGAGGCAGGGGAAACAGCTTGAGAAAAAGCAATATAATAACAATAATAAAATTTTTAGTATGAAAATACATGACATGTTTGGAAACAAGCAATTCAGATGTGGCTGAAATAGGATATGGATGGGAATGAGATTGAAAACAAGGCTGAGAAGCAGTGAAAGGCATTTGAGAGTCTAGACTTTATTCTTCAAATAATAGGAAATAAAGGGATTTGTTGGAACGGATGAAAACTGAGACTGGGTGGAAGCATGAAGAGACTAGAGGCAAGGAGTACAGATAAAAGATATTGATTAACATGGTCCAGTTAATACTGGGAAGCAGAAGTAGTAGAGTGGCACTGGTCTAGGAAAGGAGGAGAGAGAATTAAGGGACATTTCAGGGATGGGATTATAATATGTGTAGGTACCAATTAGATATAAGCATTGAGGGAGGGGAGGGATCAGAAAACTTTATGGTTTCTGGGTAGTGGTGGAGGGGGAACCAGTAGTTAACATACATAGGAGCAATTATTTGAGATGAGTTCAGTGTAGGTCATATCTAGAGGGTCAGACATCTGTGGAATAGCCAAGGAGAGCTGTCTGGCCAGCTATTGGGAGATGAGGTCTGGTTTTGAGAAGGAAGGGGTAAAGATGCAGTTGTGGATGTCATAGGCATATAAATGAGAGTTAAATCCGTGGGAATGGATGAGGTTACTTAGAAGAGGAAGGGGGTTGAAGAAACAGAACGTTGAGGAGAAGAGGGCAGGAAAGACGAGTAGAAGAGAACCTTAGGAGAAGATTTCATTTAAGGCGTAACCGAGCAAAAAAGAGTCAGTGAAGTGTACTAAAAAGGGATGTAGAGTGGTAGGAGGGAAATCAGAAGAAAGTATTGTGTCAGAAGTAATTGGATGAAAAAAGAAGGGAATCAAAAGTGTCAAAAATACTGTCAAGAAGAGAGTAGACCATAGCTGGAGTTTTATAATTATTATTTCTGTAGATTGACCGAATTCTATCCAGAAGGATAGTTAAGGATACATTGCTATTCTGAAAATAAATATAAATTGTGCCAAAGTGCATAGTTTTCTGCTCCAATGAAAGCTTTGCCCACTTTCAAATATGAGCACTTTTAAATTAAAATAAGGACCAAGTTCACAGTTAGAAGTATTCCTTCCTCCCTCCCTTCCCCAATTTCATGTAAATGATGAATAAATAATGTAGCAATTTAATAAGTAACTGTACTTTTGAACTTACCTTTAATAGGAATCCACCAGAAGGGTGATTTTAAAGAAACACTATAAAAATATTCTGCTTATGTTTAGTCAAATTAAGTCTTTTAGGGAGATAAATGAAGGAGATAAATAAGAGGAGTTTACTAAAAATAGGGTACTTTGAACAAAATAGAAAGCGGCATGCATGTCTTATGTATACAATTGATACAAAGTAGTGTCATTTTGTTTCTAACCATTGTTACCTGAATGGATGATCATCTATGAATTTTTAATTGCAAGTTGCAATCTGAGCTCAATCAAAATTAATACCTATCAAAACAATAGATTTCATTTTTGTCTGCACAGTATAATTACCACATTGACGTAGTACCTTGCATGGCACGTTATCATGAAGGTCAGACCATGGTCTTTCAAACACATCATTTTCCTTGGACTCTATCTTAACATCAATCACTTCAGAGGACCTCTGCTAATGACATTACAGAGACTTAGAAAATGAGGTCTGCCACGTTATTAATGTGCCATTATTTTGCAAAAGAGAAAAATCTAACAGGAATTTAAAGAAAAGAGGTAGGTGGGAATGGGAAGAAAAACATATCAAAATGTGAAAATCAAGGAAGACAACTTGTTCAGATTCCAACAGTCCACAACACAGTACATTATACCTGTCTCATAAATTTTCCTTTAGCTTGGGGTAGAAAATTAAGTTACCACATTTCTGTGATTTAAGATCTTTGAATTTGATTTGAATAACTGTGTCTCTGAGGTTGTTTCACTACATTTTTTCCTAATAAGGTAAAGCTTTTTTATTATTTCAAGAATTATTCACACCACATTTTTGATCCTCTAAGATCTTAAAATGCAAATAGTGTTTACTGATTTTATTAAAGCATTAAAATGAATGCTAGGTAATTGTCATAGATACTGTTGATTACCTACCCAACAAGTCTTCCTACTTTCCTATAAGAACCATGATTTTATTCAGCCATTCACCCTCCCCTCTTCCCTGGAGAAATCCTAATTAGCCTAGCCTAATGGTGAGCCTATCATTGCCCAGGAAAATGATATTGGTCCCAGGATGAGCCTATGACCTAAGATGGCCCAATCAAACTGGAGAGGAGGCTTATACTCTCCATCTTTCCCCTAATAGACACCAGCAAAGAAAATAATCTCCCAAATGTCACAGAGAGCCATCTTGGTTCCCCTGAGAACCATTCTTCGGACCAAGAATGGCAGAGCAGAGTTACAGAAAAAAACCCTGAATTTTCAATGACTCCATTGAACTATGGTTTATTATACCTGGACCCCACTTAACCCTTTTGATTACCAAAAATGGAAGAAAATAAATGTCCTTTCTGTTTAAATATATTTGGCTTGATATTTTCTGCTATATACAGCCAAAAGCATCTCAAGTAATTTTGTAATTTACCTAAACTCTTAAATTAAAACAACACTGTGTATTCACTTTATTCTTTCCTCACATATTTAGGTGACGTATTTCTAATGTATTTGAGGATATAGAGGCATGCTAAAGCCAAATTATGTACCAAATATAATCTAACTAAGTTATGACTAAAATTCCCAGGGCCTAACATGCCAACAACACATATTCCTTTAAGATATGTCATTTCCTTATGGCACCAGTAACAATTTTAGTCTTACAATCAATAAGATTTAACATTCACAAGCACCCCAAATTCCTCTAATTTGCAATATTCCTCTAGTATCACCTTAATCCAAGTTACCATAATAATCCCTCACCTGAATCCCTATAATTATCTTCTAGCTGCTTCTACTGCTGCTGTCTCTAAAATTTGTATTATACTTCCCACAGCAACCAGAGTGACCTTCCTAAAACATAAACAAGATCATATCACTTACTCAATACCTTCTAATGTTTTCCATCACACTCAGAATAAAACCCAATCCCCTTACCCTGGTTTACAAACCCCTAAGTGGTCTGTTCCCTTCCTACCCCTTGGACCATGTCCGAACACTCTTTCCACACTCACTAGACTCCAGCTACACTAGACTTCTTTTCTGTGCCTCAAATGCTCTCCCCTTGTATCCAAGTTAAGGACCTTTGCCCTAGATATTCATCGCTCCTGGAAATTTCAACACATAATCTTTTCATAGCTAATGTCTTCCTTTAATTCTGATCTTTTTAAAATTTTTTTTTAATTTATTTATTTTTTTATATGGCAAGTTCTTATTAGGCATCCATTTTATACACATCAGTGTATACATGTCAATCCCAATCCCCCAATTCACCACACCATCACCCCCACCCCCACCACTTTCCCTCCCTTGGTGTCCATAGGTTTGTTCTCTACATCTGTGTCTCAACTACTGCCCTGCAAACCAGTTCATCTGTACCACTATTCTAGGTTCCACATACATGTGTTACTATACGATATTTGTTTATCTCTTTCTGACTTACTTCACTCTGTATGACAATCCCTAGATCCATACACGTGGCTACAAATGACCCAATTTCATTCCTTTTTATGGTTGAATAATATTCCACTGTATATATGTACCACATCTCCTTTATCCATTTGTCTCTCGATGGGCATTTAGGTTGCTTCCACGATCTGGCTATTGTAAATAGTGCTGCAATGAACATTGGGGTGTTTTTGTCTTTTTGAATTATGGTTTTCTCTGGGTATATGCCCAGTAGTGGGATTGCTGGATCATATGGTAATTCTATTTTTAATTTTTAAGTAACCTCCATACTATTCTCCATAGTGGCTGTATCAATTTACATATATACCAACAGTGCAAGAGGGTTAAATTTACTCCACACCCTCTCCAGAATTTGTTGTTAGTAGATTTTCTGATGATGCCCATTCTAACTGGTATGAGGTGATAACTCATTGTAGTTTTGATTTGCATTTCTCTAATAATTAGTGATGTTGAGCAGCTTTTCATGTGCTTCTTGGCCATCTGTATGTCTTCTTTGGAGAAATGTCCCTTTAAGTCTTCTGCTCACTTTTGGATGGGGTTGTTTGTTTGTTTTTAATATTGAGTTGCGTGAGCTGTTTATATATTTTGGATATTTATCCTTTGTCCGTTGATTTCTCAGCAAATATTTTCTCGCATTCTGAAGGTTGTCTTTTCATCTTGTTTATGGTTTCCTTTGCTGTGCAAAACTTTTAAGTTTCATTAGGTCCCATTTGTTTATTTTTATTTTTATTTCCATTACTCTAGGAGTTGGATAAAAAAGATCTTGCTGTGATTTGTCAGAGTGTTCTTCCTATGTTTTCCTCTAAGAGTGTTATAGTGTCTGATCTTACATAAGGTCTCTAATCCATTTTGAGTTTATTTTCGTGTATGGTGTTAGGGAGTGTTCTAATTTCTTCTTTTACATGTACCTGTCCAGTTTTCCCAGCATCACTTATTGAAGAGGCTGTCTTTTCTTCATTGTATATACTTGTCTCCTTTGTCATAGATCAGTTGACCACAGGTGCGTGGGTTTATCTCTGGGCTTCCTATCTTGTTCCATTGATCTATATTTCTGTTTTTGTGCCAGTACCATATTGTCTTGATTACTGTAGCTTTGTAGTATAGTCTGAAGTCAGGAAGCCTGATTCCTCCAGCTCTGTTTTCTTTCCTCAAGACTGCTTTGGCTATTCAGGGTCTTTTGTGTCTCCATACAAATAATAAGAATTTTTGTTCTAGTTCTGTAAAAAATACCATTGGTAATATGATAGGGATTGCATTGAATTTGTAGATTGCTTTGGGTAGTATAGTCATTTTCACAATATTGATTCTTCCAATCCAGGAACATGGTTTATCTCTTCAACTGTTGGTATCATCTTTAATTTCTTTCATCAGTGTCTTAGAGTTTTCTGCATACATTTCCTTTTTCTCCCTAGGTAGGTTTATTCCTAGGTATTTTATTCTTTTTGTTGCAGTGGTAAATGGGAGGGTTTCATTAATTTCTCTTTCAGATTTTTCATGATTGGTGTACAGGAATGCAAGTGATTTTTGTGCATTAATTTTGTATCCTGAAATTTTACCAAATTCACTAATTAGATCTAATAGTTTTCTGGTGGCATCTTTAGGATTCTCTATGTATAGTATCATGTCATCTGCAAACAGTGACAATTTTACTTCTTCTCTTCCAAATTGTATTCCTTATATTTCTTTTTCTTCTCTGATTACCGTGGTTAAGACTGCCAAAACTATGTTGAATAATAGTGGTGAGAGTGGACATCCTTGTCTTGTTCCTGATCTTAGAGGAAATGCTTTCAGTTATTCACCATTGAGAATGATGTTTGCTGTGGGTTTTTCATGTATAGCCTTTATTATGTTCAGGTAGGTTCCCTCTATGCCCACTTTCTGGAGAGTTTTTAATCATAAATCGGTGTTGAATTTTGTCAAAGCCTTCTCTGCATCTATTGGGATGATCATATGGTTTTTATTCTTCAATTTGTTAATATGGTGTATCACATTGACTGATTTGCATATATTGAAGAATCCTTGCATCCCTGTGATAAATCCCACTTGATCATGTTGTATGATCCTTTTAATGTGTGGTTGGATTCTGTTTGCTAGTATTTTGTTAAGGATTTTTGCATCTATATTCATCAGTGATATTGGTCTGCAATTTTCTTTTTTTGTAGTGTCTTTGTCTGCTTTCGGTGTCTGGGTGATGGTGGCCTCATAGATTGAGTTTGGAAGTGTTCATTCCTCTGCAATTTTTTGGAAGAGTTTGAGAAGGATGGGTGTTAGCTCTTCTCTAAATGTTTAATAGAATTCGCCTGTGAAGCCATCTCATCCTGGGCTTTTGTTTGTTGGAAGATTTTAAATCACAATTTCAATTTCATTACTTGTGATTGGTCTGTTCGTATTTTCTATTTCTTCCTGGTTCAGTCTTGGAAGGTTATACCTTTCTCAGAATTTGTCCATTTCTTCCAGGTTTTCCATTTTATTGGCATAGAGTTGCTTGTAGTAGACTCAGGATGCTTTGTATTTCTGCAGTGTCTGTTGTAACTTCTCCTTTTTCATTTCTAATTTTATTGATCTGAGTCCTGTCCCTCGTTTTCTTGATGGGTCTGGCTAATGGTTTATCAATTTTGTTTATCTTCTCAAAGAACCAGCTTTTAGTTTTATTGATCTTTGCTATTGTTTTCTTTGCTTCTATTTCATTTATTTCTGCTCTGGTCTTTATGATTTCTTTCCTTCTGCTAACTTTTGGTTTTGTTTCTTCTTCTTTCTCTAGTTCCTTTAGATGTAAGGTTAGATTGTTTATTTGAGATGTTTCTTGTTTCTTGAGGTAGGCTTGTATAGCTATAAACTTCCCCCTTAGAACTGTTTTTGCTGTATCCTATAGGTTTCGGATCATCGTGTTTTCATTGTCATTTGTCTCTAGGTATTTTTTGAGTTCCTCTTTGATTTCTTCAGTGATCTCTTGGTTATTTAGTAACGTATTGTTTAGCCGCCATATGTTTTTGATTTTTACGTTTTTTTTCCCTCTAATTGATTTCTAATCTCATTGCCTTGTGGTCAAAAAAATGCTTGATATGATTTCAGTTTTCTTAAATTTACTGAGGCTTGCTTTGTGTCCCAAGCTGTGATCTATCCTGAAGAATGTTCTGTGTGCACATGAGAAGAAAGTGTAATCTGCTGATTTGGGATGGAATGTCCTATAAATATCAATTAAATCTAGCTGGTCTATTGTGTCATTTAAAGCTTGTGTTCCCTTATTAATTTTCTCTTTGACTGATCTGTCCATTCTTGTAAGTGAGGTGTTAAAGTCCCCACTATTACTGTATTGCTGTCAATTTCCTCTTTTACAGCTGTTAGCAGTTGCCTTATGTATTGAGGTGCTCCTATGTTGGGTGCATATATATTTATAATTGTTATATCTTCTTCTTGGATTGATCTCTTGATAATTATGTAGTGTCCATCCTTGTCTCTTGTAACATTCTTTATTTTAAAGTCTATTTTATCTGATATGAGTATAGCTACTCCAGCTTTCTTTTTATTTCCATTTGCATGGAATGTCTTTTGCCATCCACTCACTTTCAGTCTGTATGTGTCCCTAGGTCTGAAGTGGGTCTCTTGTAGACAGCATATATATGGGTCTTGTTTTTGTATCCATTTAACAAGCCTGTGTCTTTTGGTTGGAGCATTAACCCATTCACGTTTGAGGAAACTATCTATATGTATGTACATATTACCATTTTCTTAATTGTTTTGGGTTTGTTTTTGTAGGTCTTTTTCTTCTCTTGTGTTTCCCACTTAGAGAAGTTCCTTTAGCATTTGTTGTAGAGCTGGTTTGATGGTGCTGAATTCTCTTAGCATTTGCTTGTCTGTAAAGTTTTTGATTTCTCCATCAAATCTGAATTAGGTCCTTGCCAGGTAGAGTAATCTTGATTGTAGTTCCTTCCCTTTCATCGCTTTAAGTATATCATGCCACTGCTTTCTGGCTTGTAGAGTTTCTGCTGAGAAATCAGCTGTTAACTTTATGGGAGTTCCCTTGTATGTTATTTGTCATTTTTCCCTTGCTACTTTCAATAATTTTTCTTTGTCTTTAATTTTTGCCAATTTGATTACTATGTGTCTTGGCATGTTTCTCCTTGTATTTATCCTGGATGGGACTCTCTGTGCTTCTTGAACTTGTGTGGCTATTTCCTTTCCCATGTTAGGGAAGTTTTCAACTATAATCTCTCAAATATTTTCTCAGGTCCTTTCTCTCTCTCTTCTCCTTCTGGGATCCCTATAATGCAAATGTTGTTGTGTGTAATGTTGTCCCAGAGGTCTCTTAGGCTCTCTTCATTTATTTTCATTCCTTTTTCTTTATTATGTTCCACAGCAGTGAATTCCACCATTCTGCCTTCCAGGTCACTTATCCGTTCTTCTGCCTCAGTTATTCTGCTATTCATTCCTTCTAGTGTATTTTTCATTTCAGTTATTGTGTTGTTCGTCTCTGTTTGCTTGTTCTTTAATTCTTCTAGGTCTTTGTTAAACATTTCTTGCATGTTCTCGATCTTTGCCTCCATTCTTTTTCCGAGGTCTTGGATCGTCTTCACTATCATTATTCTGAATTCTTTTTCTGGACAGTTGCCTATCTCCACTTCATTTAGTTGTTTTTCTGGGGTTTTGTCTTGTTCCTTCGTCTGGTACATAGCCCTCTCCCTTTTCACCTTGTCTATCTTTCTGTGAATGTGGTGTTTGTTCCACAGGCTGCAGAATTGTAGTTCTTCTTGCTTCTGTAGTTCTTCTTGCTTATGTTCTTCTTGCTTCTGCTGTCTTCCCTCTGGTGGAGGAAGGCTATCTAAAATACTTATGCAAGTTTCCTATTGGGAGGGACTGGTGGTCCCAATCATTTTTTTTAAATAAAACATCCTCATTGGGGCCTCCATCAATCACCCAAGCCAAAATAATTTCTCAGCCAACTCTTTATCACTTTTGCATAAACCTTCATACCACTTGACAATTTTCTTGTTTGTTTAGTATTTTATTTGACTAAATGAATAAATAAATGAAAGCATCCCTGCTTCAGTAGATATCTTAGGCCCAGGTAGATGTACTCTTTTGTGCTTAGATCAGGCATATGATAATGAGTTTGGAAATCCCAAATGTCACTGGACTCAGTCTAATGTATGTACCAGCAATAGAATCAGATATCATGGAAAAAAATGCCTAAGCCCAAATGATCATTAGAAAATATGGTACCATGATTAACAAAAAAAGAAAAATTAAAAGAAAAAAAAATGTCCAAACTAGCTTATCCTTTGGAGTCATTAGCTTTAAGTCAGAAAGACCTATGAGATAGGACATCCCCAGACATTGACTTGCATTGGAACTGTGTTCACCACTTGGAGTTGTTGACCAATGAATGGTATTTAAAAGCGATTAACAAAAATCATGTCATAATTATGGAGTGAGCAGAACATAGAGCAACCATGAAGAGGAAGATCAGATGAAACTCTGTGAAAATATGTGGGTTTACTTCATAGAAGATTGCAGTGATCTCACTGTCTTACTCTAAGGCTATCAAAACAGGTCCTCATAGTGAAAGAGGATCAAATTAGCTATCTATCATGATCATTATCTTTATAAGCCATCAATTTAGTAATTTTAAAAAGAGCCAGACATTTTGTGCAAGTAGGAATCATCTCTGCCTGTATACACTCTGAAAAGCAGATATGTCCAGTAACTGTTTCCATGGTTATCTGCAGCAATTTCTTTCTCTGCTTCACTACTCACTTTGGAAGGGAAAGAGACTGAATGTTAGCCTCAGACAAATGAGGATCTTTTTAATAATGGAATATGCACAAAAATAGAGATCCCTGAAACTACTTTTTTCACCCTCACATCAAGGAAATCCTGAAGATTTTTTCCTGAACAGATGTTCTCTCAAGTAGAACTTGTCAGGACCACCTTCCATCCATTTAGAAGAAATAGCTGATTCACTTTTTTATACAACAGCAACTAACAAACACAACAATGTAAGTCAATTATACTCCAATAAAGATTTTTTTTAAAAAAAGGAAAAATATAATATACACTTTTTAACCTACTCCTCTTAACCTTCCATTTTTCTAGAAACCCAGGTTTGCCCAAACCAAAACCTTACCACAGGTTCAGACATATTAGAACAAGTAAATAAAATCTGCTTGCAATTCATAGTTTTAGTATAAAGTGCCCAATTTTAGAAAAGTGTTTCTGCATGTTAGGTTGACATTCTAGGTTATATGTTCTTTGCAACAGAATTACTGTAGGTTTCTGAGAGCACAAGTTTGGCAGCCTAAAATTCCTTATACCAAGGATATGAAATGCTTAATATATATAAGCCAATTTCCAACTGCTTACTTCATTATCTACTTGGCCCATATGTAAAAGATATGTACTTGATGAAAACATTGTCTTTTACTCTCATCACTCACCTCATGCTATATAAATATCCATCTTTAGAGTTTACTGAACTCACCTGGAAGCTAATTCATTTTGAATTCAAACATTTGCCAAAGAACTTCAATCAGTAGACAGATACTACAGAAAAATTACAGGTGTTCCTAAAGCACATTTTGGACCTAATATGCCTTAGAAATATCTTTTTTTCTCTTTTGAAATATTGAGTCAAAATGTTCTATGTTGGGAAATACACAGGTTCTTTTCCTTCCTGTACTTGTCTCCTCTATTTTTCACCAATTTCAGTGAGTACAAAAGTTCTTCACTTGAAATTTGTTTTTGACAAACCAACACAGGGAGGAAAATGAATGAATAAAAACTATTTGGCTAGATGCAATTGCTTGGAAGCATGATAGTGCCTAAATGAATAAAAATTTGCTATAAATAAAGAAAAAAGTGAATCTGACCCTAAGTCGTTTTTAAAATAATCCATTTGAATTCATCAAAGAGGGTAGGGGATATGTTTTCTTTTCCAAATCCATTGAATTAAAAATTCTTTGTGGACAGGAAGCAGCTTAGACCAGTGGATAGAACAGATTTGAAAATAGATAAGAATAGTAGCCCAGGTTTTAAACCACCTTGTTAGCTCTGTTAGGTAACTTATTCTTTCTGGGCGTGAAGTTCCCATCTGTAAGATAAGGATAATACTATCTATCTGATAAGGGTTGTGGTGTGAATTGAAAATCTAAGCATCTGATTCATGGTAAGTTCTCAAGAAGTATTTGCTCTCTATGGATTTCCCAGCTCAGGGTTTTAGATAGTTCTTACTCAATGGATGTTTCCTGAACAAAATAAAATTGAAACTATATCCACACTGTGAAATATGTACTATTACATAAAGAATTATGACAATTACTGGGGCTTTTTTCAACTTTAGATTCTTCTGAACTTTAGATTGCTTCCAGTTTCTCATTTGTACTTATTCTATCTTCCCACTCAGTCCTACATCAAAATGGAAAATTAGTGTATCATTACAATCTTTTTAAATGTATGAAAAGTCACATTTTATATACCAATCTGGGTTTAGTCAGAAAAACAAGGTCAACAGCAACATTACAAGGAAATAAATGAAATATAGAAATTAAGAGTACACAAATATAAAAGGATGCAGCACTGAAGCTTTTAGAAGATGGTGGGAAAAGCCATCAATCCCTAGGAAATTTGAGAAGCTGCCACAGCTATGAAGTGGGACCTTTTAGAGAGATCTGGAAACCACTTCCTCTGCCACAACCTAGAGAAATCACAATCTGGAGAAGTCAAAAATAGTTCCAGAACGACCAAGTGGAAGCTTGTAGAAAGGTCTAGACACCAGCTGCATCTAACCATCAAGACCTTCCCAAGATAAAAGTTTTACTTCATTTACACCTCCCAAATATCACTCAAGTTCTTCTTATTGGTAAGTTCTAACCCAGCACCAGGTAAAGGGATTCAGGTAAATGTGTTTCACTGCCTCAGAAGGGGCTGTTAGTGATGGTGCCAAGTTGAAACAACCACAACAAACCCAACAGTCCATACAATATCCTTGTTAACTGATTAACTCAGCATCCATCCTATCACTATAACTATCTTAAACTTCCAAATGAAGAGAATGACGTCATGCTTCCACCTAAACTAATGCAACTAATCTTCATACAACCAATGACATTCTAATGATCCAATGGAAGAGGATATAGACAAAATGTCCACATCACTGCTGATACTTTTTTTAAATTAATTTTTATTAGAGTATAGTTGCTTTACAATGTTGTGTTAATTTCTAATGTACAGCAAAATGAATCAACTATACATATACATATGTCCCCTCTTTTTTGGATTTCCTTCCCATTTAGTTCACCACCATGCATTACATGGAGTTCCCTGTGCTATACAGTGTGTTCTCATTAGTTATCTATTTTATGCATAATATAAATAGTGTATATGTGTCAATCCCAATCTTTCAATTCTTCCCACCCTCCCCTTTCCCCCTTGGTATCCATATGTTTGTTCTCTACATCTGTGTCTCTATTTCTGCTTTGCAAATAATATCATCTATATCACTTTTATAGATTCCACATACATGCATTAATATACAATATTTGTTTTTCTCTGACTTACTTCACTCTGTATGACAGTCTCTAGGTCCTTCCATGTCTCTACAAATGATCCAATTTCATCCCTTTTTATAGCTGAGTAATATTCCATTGCATATATGTACCACATCTTCTTTATCCATTCATCTGTTGATGGACATTTAGTTTGCTTCCATGTCCTTGCTATTGTAAATAGTGCTGCAATGAACATTGGGGTGCATGTGTCTTTTTGAATTATGGTTTTCTCAGGATATGCACCCAGTAGTGGAATTGCTGGGTCATATGATAGTTCTATTTTTAGTTTTTAAGGAACATCCATACTGTTCTCCATACTGGCTGTATCAATTTACATTCCCACCAACAGTGCAGGAAGGTTCCCTTTTCTCCACAACCTCTCCAGCACTTATTGTTTGTAGATTTTTTGATGATGGCCATTCTGACCAGAGTGAGGTGATACCTCACTGTAGTTTTGATTTGCATTTCTCTAATAATTAGTAAAGTTGAGCATCTTTTTGTCTGTTTGCTGGCCATCTGTATGTCTTTTTTGAAGAAATGTCTATTTAGATCTTCTGCCCATTTTTTGATTAGGTTGCTTGTTTTTTTGATATTGAGCTGCATGAGCTGCTTGTATATTTTGCAGGTTAATCCTTTGTCAGTTGCTTCATTTGCAAATATTTTCTCCCATTCTGAGGGTTTTCTTTTGGTTTTGTTTATGGTTTCCTTTGCTGTGCAAAAGTTTTTAAGTTTCATTAGGTACCATGTGTTTATCTTTGTTTTTATTTTCATTACTCTAGGAGGTGGGTCAGAAAAGATCTCACTGCAATTTATGTCAAAGATTGTTCTGCTTATGTTTTCCTCTAAGAATTTTATAGTGTCTGGCTTTACATTTCTGTCTTTAATCCATTTTCAGTTTATTTTTGTGTGTGGTGTTAAGGAGTGTTCTAATTTCATTCTTTTGAAATACAAAGTAGAGGCAATGTAAAGCAAGGACTTCTGTGTAAGAAAGACTTTTTAATTTCAAATCCTGGCACTGCCTTTTGACCATTGTGTGACCTCTGATAAATTATGTACCTCTCAGAGCCTTAACTTCTCCAGTTGAAAACTTAGAAAACCTATTTTCTAATACTACTGTATTATCAAACATGAAATGTCTAGCTCATAATACGTGCTCAGCAAGTATTAGCTCTTATCAATATTTAAGTGGCATGGATAAGTAAACATTTCTTGCTGATAACATTTCCTGATGCTCAACAGTATATTAAATTGTTTTCATACCCAACTATGTATATGTTTGCATATTGCATAAACTTTCTAAAAGAAACATTTGATGACATTTCCAAAATTAAATGATCAATTTCTTGTTCCTGGTTAGGTAGTCTAAACATAAAGATACAGAAGAGTGTGATTAAACAGTCAAGAGTTGGCAGCAAAATCTAAAAAAAGGAAAGGCTAAAGATCTGGATCATATACAAATTGCAAGATCAGCTCCTGAATAATAAGAAATTAACTGTTTACTCAAAAAATCAGCAGTCCTGTTGTATCTAAATTATGGCAGGGGTGACTTCAGGGAGGAATTAGCTTTCCCTATTACAAAGATCTAACCCATAGGTTTGTAACTTAATGCTCTGACTTCATGTCAGAGGAGAAAAATCTCAACTCAATTATCCTACCAGAAAACACAAATTTGTTTACACTGGCAGGCTACATCATGAAAAATTATAACTGGAGAAAAAGACCAAAAAAAAAAAATCTGTGGCAATCAGAATATTTGAGATGTATCTCTTCATAGCTTGGATGGTTATTCTTTTATTTGGACAAAGCATACTGAAGGTTTTTCAATGTTTGTACTGCAACTCATCCATACTTATGATATAATATCCAAAAAAGCAGCCAGCAATCCCAATTTTTAAGGCTGCCAACCACAAAAAATTACTTAGCACAACAAAGATCTTTCTTAACCATAAATGACATTATCTTAGGCCAAACTTCCTAGACAGACTTGGATTGAAACAGTTCTTTACCCCAGGGCTATTGACTGTGTAACAGGCATACTGAGGGGGGAAAGGCAAACACAAAATGTAAGTGAATTAGATTAACTCTTCAAATACCTCAGATTTTGAGTAAATGAGGACATAGACATTTTGAACAGCAGTTCTTTGAGTTAAGCCATTTCTTGCTATGTGTGCTCTGTGTGCAAAAATCCTGGAAAGTGTAGAATGCTTAAAATCATGTTTATCATTCAAAAAAATCAAGGTTCCAAAAATATAAACTGTATAAATAAATATCACCTAACCTCAATATGGCATTTGGCTCTAACACTAAAATAACAGGACTTATGAGAAAAATAATATTAACCCAAACACTTTGAAACCAGAGTTTCTCCTATGGTAACCGAAACCCTTTCATTTTAGGACATTTCTAATGGCTGCAAACTTTTCCATCCATAGCGAAGACATACATATCTACCTCCCACTGTTTCTAATTTTACTTCCTAGAAAACTGAATAAAAGTATTTTTCTATTTGATAAGAACTCCCGAAATGACACCATGTCTTCTTTCATCTAAGCTAAATGCATGCAATTTTTCTTAATATTATTTAGGTTTCAAATCCCTTCTATATTCTGCATGCCTTTCCTTGAAAAACTTTCAGTTTATCAGTATCACCTTCCCAGTGTGACATCCAAATAGTGTGACAAACGATGTGAGATATGGTTAGTGGGTTATTATTACTCTACCTGTCACCTCCTTGTCACTGTGGCTACCTAACTACCTATGAAATCTAAGGTTGAATTAGGTTTTAGGCAGACCCATTACATTATTGACTTATGAGTTCATGGCTGACAAAAAATCCTCAGTCCTTTTCATAGAAATTAATGTTAAGGTACATCTTGGCTAGTCTATATTTGTTCAGTTGATTCTGAAATCATTGTAACATCTTTCTTTAATCCTATTACATTTCACCTTGTTAAACCTGGTCCTTTATTTCAACCTGATTCGGGATCCCGATTCTGTCATCCTATATAAAAGCTAAACCTCCAAAGTCCATGTTAACTTCATGTTTCCTTTGCACATCCACAATATTGAGTAGGCAGAGTCTTAAACACCTGTGGCATGTAACCAGAGACTCTCTGACATTCAAAGATACTGATTACTTTTCATAGGTCAACCTAGTATTCAAAGATCCTGACCACATTTTTCTTTTTTGTCCACAAAGTTATTATCTCTAAACCATAACAAGCTGGTATATCTGTAATATTTATTTATTTATTTTTGGCTGCGTTGGGTTTTCATTGCTGGGCGCGAGCTTTCCCTAGTTGCGGTGAGCAGGGGCTACTCTTTGTTGTAGTGCACGGGTTTCTCAGTGTGGTGGCTTCTCTTGCTGTGGAGCACTGGCTGTAGGTGCGTGGGCTTCAGTAGTTGTGGCACACAGGCTTCAGTAGTTGTGGTTCACAGACTCTAGAGTGCAGGCTCAGTAGTTTTGGTGCATGGGCTTAGTTGCTCAGTGGCATGTGGGATCTTTCCAGACTAGGGCTCAAACCCATGTCCCCTGCATTGGCAGGAGGATTTTTAACTACTGTGCCACCAGGGATATCCTTATATGTAACATCTTCTTCCTCATCAATCAACCTATAAGCTTTATTAAAAAAAGGACTTTTGGATATTTGAAAAGCTTATTCTAAGTGATTTTCATAATCACTTGTAGCAGGTACTTCCGGTTTTCCAAAGGGCTCAAAAGAAATCTTTGAGTTAATCTGTTGGAATATTTTGTCCCAAATTGATAATCAAGCTCATCAATCCATAGTGTTCAAAATCTATTTGTTTTCATTTCAGGATGTTAGTATCTATTTTGTCAGCGTTCACTCATTTCTAGTTTTTTAGCACCTCTATCATTGTCCAAGACATTTCACAAAATGCCAGAAGAAGTTGGAATATAAAAAACTTAGTCATGGTATAATATATTGCTAGATTATATTGCCTAGGATTTTTGGTCATTTGTTAGTGTAAAATTGTACTGTACATTTTCATCCTTTGACTGGTTTGGTAACAAGGTTTGGAAAACTTCCATAAAATGAGATAGTTTCCCCATTACTATTTTTTGGAAGGATTTATGAATGACTGCAACTAAGTCTTTTTAAAATATTTGACAGAAATAGGGAAGACATGTGAGCCTGGAGTTGTCTTTGAAGGAAAAAATGTATAATTCTGAGTCAAGTGTTTAATAGTTAAAAGACCATTCATATTTTCTACTTTTTTAGAATTAGTTTTAGTAAATTGTTTTTTCTAGGAATAGGCCCATTTCATCTAAATTCTCAAGATTATTGGTCTTGAAATACTCAAAATATTTTTATTGCCTTTCTAATGTCTGATGGATCTATAATAATATTTTCTTGTTCTTATATGACATTTATTATTTGTGTCTTCTCTAATTTTTCCTGATAAATCTTCTGAGGGATTTACCAACTTTATTAATCTTGTCACAAAAACTAACTCATGACTTTCTTAGTTTTCTCTATTATATTTCTATGTGATTAATTTCTGTTCTTATCTGTTTTTTTTGTTTGTTTGTTTGTTTGTTTTTTTGGAATTTCTACCATCTTTGCATTTTACTTGCTGTTCTCTTTCTAGCTTCTTGAGATGATGCTTAATTTATTAATTTTCATATTTTCTTCTTTTCTAAAATATTTAGTTGTCTCTACATATGCCACTAATAACCTTCAATTTAGATATGAAATGTTTCATTATAATTTCATTATCATATCATTCACTTTCAAGTATATGGTGGTTTTCTATTTTTTTATTGGTTTTTAAGTTAATTACATTGTGATCAGAGAATCTTTACTTTTCAGTCTTTCTTGAGAAGAGCTCATCCTCAGTATCTTCCAGTTATTTCCTGGTTCTAAAGAAGATCTTCCATTCATGTTTCCCCTCTACTTTGAGGACCCCTCATTTCTCTAGCCCAGCACTACCCAAGAGAACTTCCTGTGATGACAGAAATGTTCTATATCTGCACTGTACAATGCAGCAACCAGTAGCCTCATGTGGCTATTGAACACTTGAAATGTGCCTAATAAAACTGAGAAACTGTGTTTTTAATTATATTTATTTTTAAATTAATTAAATTTACATTTAAGTAATTAAGGTGACTAGTGGCTACCATATTGGGTTGCACACCCAACCAACTTTTCTTCTGTCTGTTAGTTAGGATCCAGTCAGGAAGGAGTTATCTAAACAGAGAGAAAGTAGCATAAATAATTAACTATAAATTTGTTAAGTAGAGAAAGAAAGAGAACTCTTAGGCAACACAAAAGTAGCAACTGCAGGAAGCAGCTTCCATTCCTTACAACTGAGGGAGCAACAAAAACAACAAAAAGACTCCAGAATATGTAAACTTAGAAGTTTGGAGGAGAGGCCCCCATGAAGAGGGAATAGGGGTGGGCATAAAGGGACCACATGATGAAGCTGGTTTGGCAAGTGTGGGAAAAACTTCAAATCGTATTCCGCTGTCATGTCATGAAGGAAGTGCTGCTGTCAGGGTGAAGGAGTGTTGCTTAGGCCATGCTCACAAGAACTTCAAGCAAACAGGAAACTGGTGGGAACCAACAAGAAGCAAACCCCTTCAGCCTCCTCCAACCTTGTGGTCCCTCTCGTGCCCCTCTTTGTGCTATCTGCTGGCAAAGCCTAACAGCACAAGCAAAAGGTGGCTTGCAGAGTCCAGGTTCCAGCATCACCAAGCCTACTATAGAAGAGGGTAGTTTCCAAGCTGAGAGCCAAAACTGACACACTCTCTTATTTGCTTCTCCCTTCTCCTTGTCTCTCTTGCTTTCTCCAAGCCCAATCTTATATAGCTTTTGGAAGAAAAAGCAAACCAGCAAATATACCTCTGAGAACCTTTCAGTACTAAAACTAATCAACAGTTTCTTAAATCTTTGTTTCAATTCCAGTGAGAGATAGGGGAGAGAAATTAGCCCTCAATGGAGGTGAGAGAAAAGGAGAAGAGAATCCACAAAGAACAACCTGACTTAAATACTGCCATATCTTTACATACGTTTAAAAATTTTTATTCGGGTATAGTTGATTTACAATGTTGTGTTAGTTTCAGTTGTACCATACTTTTTATACAGATACCAGTAGAGATAAATGTTTTCTACTGAAAAAGAAACAGTGAGTGCAGTAAGTGGGGACTGACACCTGACATCTAAAGTGTTAGGAAGCAGCAGGAATTGGCGGGGACCATGGAAAGTACATGCCTGTCTAAAGGGGGCAGTAGCTGCCCAACCAGCCAGAGACTGCAAAGTGGTAATATGAGTCCATTTCCCAGATATCCTAATTTTCTGAGAGATGCCAGAAATCTGGATTTTTATGTGAAAGCTTCCAATTTCAAAATGTTGGCTCACAGAAGTTTTAAACATTGTGTAAGCCAAATGAAACACTGAGATGGGCCAAATCTAGCCTGTGGCTGTGGTTTGGGACTTCTGCAGTGCAGCATGCAGATGAAAGGGGATCTGCGGGAATATAGGGACCTCAAGTATCACATCACATGGCCCACAGGAAAGAACAGCCTAGTTCAACATTATGTGATAACCCAAATTTTAATGCAATGTTGGCTTCTCATGTAAGGTTTTTTCTGTTCTTTCTTTTGTTTCCTTTTCTTTCTTTTTTTGGTTATGGTCATTGATGACATTAAGACCAAGTCAACCTAACCTATCACTGTCGACCACTAAGATGATCACTCCCTTCAATGTGGAGTTAATTTAAAATGAACACTCTGGGAGAAATAAACTGTATAAATCAAATATTTAATCATTATTCTGAAGTTTTGGAATTTACTTCAAGAGAGTTGGCACCTCTTTAGTTTCACCATGAGAGAAATGGTCAATCATTGGGATATCTAGTAGGCTATGTAAACTGGAGACAAATTGAAATAAACATCAATATATATACACATATACATGTATGCGTTGTACATATAGTATAATAATCCATTAAATCTCATGGTCTTTGGCAGAAACTTCTGTACAGCTCTATTACAAAATGACAAAGTATATTGCAAAATAAAATATGTAGACATTAAAACTAGAATTCAGAGTGCTGTGATATTTGTCAAATGTTTCAGTAGGTTCTTTGATGGTTGATTCTTTTTGTTTGAATGTCAGAAAATCTTTTTTACCCATATGGAAGCTGTACACATTTTCCTAAGCCACATGGAACAGACGTTTTGACTTGTATGCAAAAGATCTGTGGTCTTTGGAAAGCCATTGTATTTTCTTGTGTGGTGCAGATGAAGCCATAAATAAATATACGTACATACATTGTATAAATTGTCATATGTTTTTGAATATCTTACTTGCTCTTACTCATCAGGAGTAAATCACTACATAGACCCACATTTTGAAGGAACTGTAAACAGTGGATTTCATCAAATACAGTATTTCTCTTCTGGTTTTACTTCCAACCAACTCAAGTAAGTATGTTACCTACATTAACTATCATCAACTTTACCTGCACAGCAGTTTGTACTTGTAAAAGAGGAACATTAGAGAGTATTGAAAACATGATTTTTTCCTCCTAAAATTTGTCTTTTTTTAAATTTATTTATGTAAGCTAAAGAGAAGAGATTATCACTCTGCTATAAACCTAGAAGACTGCATCTTCATGTCTTCCTCTATTATGCTCTATATTTTAGTAGATCCTTCATGTTTAAGTCTCTAATAATAATCATTTCAAAGGCTTAAATGCTCAGAAAGGAAAATAAAGTAGACCTTTAGATTATAGTAACATTTACATATTGAATGGGAGATTTTGATACCACAAAAAGATAAACTTCTTTTCAAAGGTTTACTTAAGTTTTAAATATTAATATTTACTTATTAGAGTAAAATAAATTCAAAAACCTAATTCCTTCTTATACCTTTAAATTCAACATAAAAAGCTTATTACTCCATTCATAACTCCAAAATAAATTAAGTCACTTTTAAAGAGACTGAGATTAATTTATAATCACATTTTTAAATTTACTTAGGTTTCTTTAAATATTTCTTAGTTGCATCTGTATATTTAGGGACTTAATTTTCCAATTTATAGGAAAAAAACTTTCTAAACGTTTAAGTAATTATTCTGTATGTAACAAATTAAACTTATACATATTATGGATATCATGTTCTTTTAAATTTTCCAATATTATCAATAAACTTCAAACTTTGACCTGAAAATCACAAGTCTAAATTGATTATGCTGATTGCACATTTTAAATTAGAATTACTTAAAGAAACTGTGGTTTCTTTAAAAAGAAATGCAATTTATTTATTTTTTCTCTCTTTTTTCTTGTTTTCTCCCATTTCTTCTGAGCAGTGTGGCTGACAGGGTCTTGGTGCTCTGGCAAGGTGTCAGGCTTATGCCTCTAAGAGTTCAGGACATTGGTCCACCAGAGACCTCCCAGCTCCATGTAACATCAAGTGGCAAAAGCTCTCCCAGAGATCTCTATCTCATGGCTAAGACCGAGCTCCACTCAACAACGATCAAGCTACAATGCTGGACAACTTATGCCAAACAACTAGCAAGAGAGGAACACAAACCCACCTATCAGCAGAGAGGCTACCTAAAATCAAACTAAGGTCACACGCACCCCAGAACACACCACCAGATGTGGTACTGCCCACTGGAAAGACAAGATCGAGACTAATCCACCAGAACACAGGCACGAGTCCCCTACACCAGGAGGCCTACACAATCCACTGAACCAAACTTACCCACTGGGGGCAGACACCAAAAACAATGGAAACTAAGAACCTGCAGCCTGTGAAAAGGAGATGCCAAACACAGTAAGTTAAGAAAATGAGAAGGCAGAGAAACACACAGCAGATGAAGGAGCAAGGTAAAAACCCATCAGACCAAACTAATGAAGAGGAAATAGGCAGTCTACCTGAAAAAGAATTCAGAATAATGACAGAAAAGAAGATCCCAAATCTTGGAAATAGAATGGAGAAAATAAAAGAAACGTTTAACAAGGACCTAGAAGAACTAAAGAGCAAAGAAACAGTGATGAACAATACAATAAATGAAATTAAAAATTCTCTAGAGGGAATCAATTGTAGAATAACCAAGGCAAAAGAAAGGATAAGTGATCTGGAAGATAAAATAGTGGAAATAAAGACCGCAGAGCAGAATGAACAGAAAAGAAGGAAAAGAATTGAAGACAGTCTCAGAGAACTTCTGGGAAAACATTAAAAACACCAACATTCGAATTACAAGGGTCCCAGAAGAAGAAGAGAAAAAGAAAGGGACTGAGAAAATATTTCAAGAGATTATAGTTTAAAATTTCCCTAATACAGGAAAGGAAATAGTCAATCAAGTCCAGGAAGCACAGAGAGTCCCATACAGGATAAATCCAATGAGAAACACACCAAGACACATCTTAATCAAACCATCAAAAATTAAATACAAAGAAAAAATATTAAAAGCAGCAAGGGAAAAGCAAAAAATAACATGCAAGGGAATCCCCATAAGATTAACAGCTGATCTTTCAGCAGAAACTCTGCAAGCCAGAAGCGAGTGGTAGGACATATTTTAAGTGATGAAAGGGAAAAACCTACAATGAAGATTATTCTTCCCAGCAAGGATCTGGTTCAGATTCGATGGAGTAATTAAAACCTTTACAGACAAGCAAAAGCTAAGAGAATTCAGCACCACCAAAACAGCTTTACAACAAATGCTAAAGGAACTTCTCTAGGCAGGAAACACAAAAGAAGGAAAAGACCTATGATAACAAACCCAAAACAATTAAGAAAATGGGAATAGGAACATACATATCGATGATTAACTTAAAGGCAAATGTATTAAATGCTTGAACCAAAAGACATAGACAGGCTGAATGGATACAGAAACAAGACCTGTATATATGCTGTCTACAAGACACCCATTTCAGACCTAGGAACACACACAGACTGAAGATATGGAAAAAGGTATTCCATGCAAATGGAAATCAAAAGAAAGATGGAGTAGCAATTCTCATATCAGACAAAACAGACTTTAAAATAAAAACTATTAAAACAGACAAAAAGGAAAATAATAATGATCAAGGGATCAATCCAAGAATAAGATATAGCAATTAAAAATTTATGCACTCAACATAGAACCACCTTAATAAATAAGGCAAATGCTAACAGCCAGAAAAGGGGAAATTGACAGTAACATAGCCATAGTAGTGGACTTTAACACCCCACTTTCACCAATGGACAGATCATCCAAAATGAAAATGAATAAGGAAACACAAGCTTTAAATGATACATTAACAAGATGGACTTAACTGATATTCATAGGACATTCCATGCAAAAACAACATAATACACTTTCTTCTCAAGTGCTCATGGAACATGCTCCAGGATAGATCATATCATGGATCACAAGTCAAGCCTTGGTAAATTTAAGAAAATTGAAATCGTATCAAACATCTTTTCTGACCACAATTCTATGAGACTAGATATCAATTACAGGAATAAAACAGTAAAAAGTACAAACACATGGAGGTTAAATGATACACTACTAACTAACCAAGAGATCACTGAATAAATCAAAATATACCTAGAAACATATGACAACGAAAATATGATGATCCAAAACCTATGGGATGCAGCAAAGGTAGGTCTAAATGGGAAGTTTCTAGCAATACAATCTGAACCCAAGAAACAAGAAACACCTCAAATAAACAACCTAACCTTACACCTAAAGCAATTAACAAAGAACAACAACAACAAAAATAAAAACCCCAAAGTTAGCAGAAGGAAAGAAATCATAAAGATCAGATCAGAAATAATGAAAAATAAATGAAGGAAAAAATCACAAAGATCAATAAAACTAAAAGCTGGTTCTTTGAGAAGATAAACAAAATTGATAAACCATTAGCCAGACTCATCAAGAAAAAAGGGAGAAGACTCAAATCAATAGAATTACAAATGAAAAAGAAGTAACAACTGACACTCACAAATAGAAATGGTCATGAGAGATGACTACAAGTAACTATATGCCAATAAAATGGACAACCTGAAAGAAATGGTCTAATTCTTAGAAAACCACAATATTCCAAGACTGAACCAGGAATAAATAGAAAATATAAACAGACCAATCACAGGTACTGAAATTGAAACTGTGAATAAAAATCGTCCAGCAAAAAAAGCCCAGGACCAGATGGCTTCACAGACGAATTCTACCTAACATTTAGAGAAGAGCTAACACCTATCCTTCTCAAACACTTCCAAAATATAGCAGAGGGAGGAACACTCCGAAACCCATTCTACAAGGCCACCATCAGGTTGATACCAAATCCAAAGACGTCAAAATGAAAGAAAACTACAGGGCAATATCACTGATGAATATAGATGCAAAAATGCTCAACAAAATATTAGCAAACAGAATCCAACAGCACATTAAAATGATCATACACCATGATCAAGTAGGGTTTATCCCAGGAATGCAAGGATTCTTTGATATATGCAAATAAATCAATGTGATAAACCATATTAACAAATTGAAGGATAAAAACCATGTGATCATCTCAATAGATGCAGAGAAAGCTTTTGACAAAATTCAACACCCATTTATGATAAAAACCCTCCAGAAACTAAGCATAGAGGGAACTTACCTCAATATGATAAAGACCATATATGACACACCTACAGCCAACAATGTTCTCAGTGGTGAAAAACTGAAACGTTTCCACTAAGATCAGGAACAAGACAAGGTTGCCATCTCTCACCACTATTATTCAACATAGTTTTGGAAGTTTTAGCCACAGCAACCAGAGAAGAAAAAGAAATAAAAAGAATCCAAATTGGAAAAAAGAACTAAAGCTGTCATGGTTTGCAGAGGACATGATACTATACATAGAGAATCCTAAAGATGCAACCAGAAAACTACGAGAGCTAATCAATGAATTTGATAAAGTAGCAGGATACAAAAATAATGCACAGAAATCTCCTGTATTTCTATACACTAATGATCAAAACTCTGAAACAGAAATTAAGAAAACACTCCCATTTACAATGGCAACTAAAAGATTAAATACTTGGGAAAAAAACCTACCTAAGGAGACAAAAGACCTGCTTGCAGAAAACTATAAGACAGTGATGAAAGCAATTAAAGATAATACAAACAGATGGAAAGATATACCATGTTCTTGGATTGGAAGAATCAACATTTTGAAAATGACTTTACTACCCAAAGCAATCTACAGATTCAATGCAAGCCCTATCAAACTACCAATGGCATTTTTCACAGAACTAGAACAAAAAATTTCAAATTTGTATGGAAACAGAAAAGACCCCGAATAGCCAAAGAAATCTTGAGAAGGAAAAATGGAGCTAGAGGAACCAGGCTCCTGGATTTCAGACTATACTACAAAGCTACAGTAATCAAGACAGTATGGTACTGGCACAAAAACATAAATATACATCAATTGAACAGTATAGAAAGCCCAGAGATAAACCCAAGTACATATAGTCACCTTATTTTTGATAAAGGAGGCAAAAATACCCAATGGAGAAAAGACAGCCTCTTCAATATGTGGTGCTGGAAAAACTGGACAGCTACATGTAAAAGAATGAAATTAGAACACTCCCTAACACCATACACAAAAATAAACTCAAAATGGATTAAAGACCTAAATGTAAAGCCAGACACTATCAAACTCTTAGAGGAAAACATAGGCAGAACACTCTATGACATAAATCACAGCAAGATCCTTTTTGACCTACCTTTGAGAGAAATGGATATAAAAATAAACAAATGGGACCTAATGAAACTTAAAATCTTTTGCACAGCAAAGGAATCCATAAACAAGATGAAAAGACAACCCTCAGAATGGGAGAAAATATCTGCAAATGAGGCAACTGACAAAGGATTAATTTCCAAAATATACAAGCCACTCATGCAGCTCAATATCAAATAAAAACAAACAACACAACCCAAAAGTGGCAGAAGACCTAAAAAGACATTTCTCCAAAGAAGATATACAGATTGTCAACAAACACATGAAAGGATGCTCAACATCACTAATCATTAGATAAATGCAAGTCAAAACTACAATGAGTCATCACGTCACAGCAGCCAGAATGGCCATCATCAAAAAATCTACAAATAATAAATGCTGGAGAGGGTGTGGAGAAAAGGAAATCCTCTTGCACTGTTGGTGGGAATGTAAATTGATACAGCCACTATGGAGAACAGTATGGAAGTTCCTTTAAAAAATAAAAATAGAACTACCATATGACACAGCAATCCCACTGCTGGGCATATACCCTGAGAACACCATAATTCAAAAAGAGTCATGTACCATGATGTTCATTGCAGCTCTATTTACAATAGCCAGGTCATGGAAGCAACCAAAGTGTCCATTGACAGATGAATGGATAAAGAAGATGTGGCACATATATACAATGCAATATTACTCAGCCATAAAAAGAAATGAAATTGTGTTATTTGTAGTGATGCAGATGTGGATGGACCCAGCATCTGTCATACAGAGTGAAGTGAGTCAGGAAAAGAGAAACAAATGCCGTATGCTAACACATATATATGGAATCTACAAAAACAAAAACTGTTTCTGAAGAACCTAGGGTCAGGCCAGGAATAAAAATGCAGACATAGAGAATGGACTTGAGGACATGGGGGTGGGGGAAGAGTAAGCTCAAACGAAGTGAGAGAGTGGCATGGGCATATGTACACTAGCAAATGTAAAATAGATAGCTAGTGGGAAGCAACCGCATAGCACAGGGAAATGAGCTCAGTACTTTGTGATCACCTAGAGGGGTTGGATAGGGAGTGTGGGAGGGAGACACAAGAGGGAGGAGATATGGGGATATATGTATACATATAGTTGATTCACTTTGTTGTAAATCAGAAACTAACACACCATTATAAAGCAATTATACTCTAATAAAGATGTTTTAAAAAAAAGGCCAAACTCATATCATTAGAAAGTAGAATGGTAGTTGTGAAGGGCCAGGAAGGTGGGAGAAATGGGACATGTTGGCCAAAGTGTACAAACTTCCAGCTATAAGGTGAATAATTTATGGAGTCTAATAAACGGCATGGTGGCTATAGTTAAGAATACTGAATTATATACTTGAAAGTTACTAAGAAAGTTAATCTTAAGTATTCTCACCACAAAAGTGCTAATTTTGTGAGGTGATGAAGGTGTAAACTAATCTTTTTGTTGTAATCATTTTACAATATATATGTGTATCAAATCATCACACTGTCCACTTTAAACTTACACAATGTTATATGTAAACTGTATTTCAGTGAAACTGGAATAAATAAGTTAAACTTTATAAAAGTGTATCTTCCTACATATCGTTGAGGATTTGAGAGTTATTTGTTATCATAGCATGACCACACCTATCCTGAGTAATATATAGACCAAATTCTCTTAATTATTATAAATACTTATAATACCAATGTAACAGTCTTCTCAAGTGCAATACTTACTGTAGACTTGGCCCTATTAAACATTTCTATACTTAATTCTAAATTTTTCTTAGCCTGAAATATGTTTGCCCACTGAATAACTAATCATCTTAAATTTTTTTGAAGTTATCTCCTGCAGTAATATTTCAGGATATCTTCTCAGCTTACTGTGATTTCTTAACCTGAGAAAGAAAGAAGGAAGGACTGGATCCTCTTTATGTCCACTGAGATGGTAAATTTAATGTGACTGCTTGGCTGAACCACAGGGTGACCAGATATTTGGCTGAACATTATTCTAGATGTTTCTATGAGGATGTTTTAGATGAGATTGTCAGCGGACTCTGAGTAAAGCAGATTGCTCTGATTGGATGGGTGGGCCTCATCCAATCAGTTGAAAGCCTGAATAAAACAAAAGACTGGTTCTGCCCCACTCCACTCCTCAAGAAAGAATTTCTCCATCAGACCGCCTTTGAAACTTGTCTACAACTTCAGCTCTTCCTGATTCTACTGCACACTGCCTTTGAACTCAGAATGGAACTCTACTGGGTCACCAGCCTGTTGGCCCAGCCTGCAGATTTTAGACTTGCCAGCCTCCATAATAACATGATCCAATTCCATATCATAAATCTCTTTCTCTATATATACACATCCTGATCTCCCTGGTTTTCTGAAGAACTGATACACCTATGTTTTTCCCCCAATGGCCCTGGATCTTTGAGGTTGTTTCCATTTGTCTGAGCTTTGAATAGAAACAGATTGGAAATCAATTTCTTCTTACTCTGCCTCCCATCTATCTTTTTTTTTTAATATGTAGGAAAATGTGTGATTTTTGTGAGAAAATTATAGAATGCACTTTCTGCATTTAACTGTTCTATTCCCTTCAGAGTATAATATGAAGATTCTTTAAAGCAACTTTTTTCAAGCAATTTTTATTGTGCTCTTTATACCAGAAAAAGAGTTGAGGTTGCTAATATATGTCTTTGAATAATCTGGTATGCAAACATAAAAGGATTCTCTTCTAGGGATATTGTCTTCTTACAATGTTAGTGTGATAGGTAAATAGATTTAGGAACAATTTTGTAGATCAAACAACTGTTTTACACTGTGTTAAATAGAGACATGAAATGATAAGATCAGCTAGAGGAGATGGCTAAGAATCTGTTCTCCACTTAACCATTAAGGGAAGCAGAGAACAGATTGTCCCACAGATGTAGAATAGATTTGCCCAGGCTGTAACAAAAATTAAAAGGGCAGTAAAAAGCAGAGCAGGATTTTGTTTTTTGTTTTTTGTTTTTGTTTTTAGGAATAGGAGCTCTCTTTCTGTATTTAAATCCTGTTTACCACTCATCTAATAATAATGTGTACTCAGCAGAGATTATATTTATTAGTACTCATTCAATCAATTGAGCTTGCTATGTAGAAAAGAGATTGAGAGCTAAATCCATTTCAGAGATTTAAATAGTATGAGAATAAATCGGAAAAACTAGTTTTTATGCAGTAATTTAAGGATTTTAAAAATAGTATTTCTTCAAAGTAAGAGAAGTGATGAGGTGTGGAGACCAGACAACACAATTTGGAATCATAAAAATCTGTCTCCACTGTTGTTCCATTACATAGCTCTGTGATTTTACTAAGGTTCAACCTCCTTGCCCACAAAAGAGGATAATCATAATTTATCTGCAGGTTTGTTATTAGAAGTAAAGCTAATATCTGGAAAATGTCTCTGAGTAAGTCCTAAATAAACAGATGCTATTATTTTACACAATTTTAAAATTGTAACTTTACCCTGTGCAAGTTGCATCTCATTGCCATGAACTCATGGAATATGTAAAAATGTGTTGTTTTGTTGAATTTTTATTCTAATGAAGTGCTTTGCTGGAAATTGTATAATCTGCCTTCAGGTTTCTTGGTTAAAATGAAATGAAAAGCCATAATTTCTGTTTCCCTGATGAGGGAATTAGAAAGTGGAAAAAGAAATATTCTAGACCAAAACGGGGGTGGCAGTGGAATAAAGAACAAATATTGCAACAGATAGTCTTCTCTCAAGGAAATGTTGTACCCACATTTTACTGCTGACATCTGAAATCTTTCTGTTCTAGATGGAGATTAGGCAACTTGCTTTTCTAGGAGGAGCATTAATGTGGTTTTAAATAAAAAATGGTAGCATGTGTTGAAAACTTATAGGGGCAACAACAAAGTGGTCAAGAGAATAGTTTCTGAAGTTAGACTTCTCAGAGCTACGTCGTCTGGCTGTGTGGTCAATGTGAGTCCAGCTCTTCATCCATGAAATGAGGATAATAGTCTCTACTTCACAGAGTTGTTGGAGAATTAAATGAATTAATACATGGAAAGTAATTAGGATGACACTTGGCATATACTAACATTTATTATTAGCTGTTATTATTGTTGATCAAACAAACAGAAAAAGTGCAAAACCTTCTACTCTGTCTGGGGAAAACACACAGAGACCCTAAGGAAGAAAATTCAGAATCAAGACCAATTCTGAGAGTGTTCTAGATCCTGACTAAATCTCTTTATAAGCCAATTTTCTCCTTCTCTAGCATTTTCATGTAAGTTAAGTCAAAATAAAACAAACACTAAAGATAGCCTCGAATAAGTCTTCAAAAGGCATTTAAAAATCTGAGAGTAGTATGTTTTTGTCCCAGTTTAATATATGCCTCATTTACCTTCTTTGGTTAATTTGTATTTGTCAGTTTTTGCTGCAATAATATTGTATAAGATACAATCCCAAAATCTCACTGCCTTATAACAACTAACAGTTATTTTTCATACATGAGTCTATGAGGCAGCTGCAGTGACTATGTTCCAGAATATACATCTGGTTCCCTCATTCTAGATGTACAACATCCTTCACAGGCTGATGCACCCATGACTGCCTGGGATAAGTTCTTCTCATGGCAGAGGGCAGGAACACAAGAGATAAAGTCTAACAATATAAACAAAGTTAAAACCTTACTTGAACAGGAAGTATGTCATCCCATTGGCCAAAATCAATATTATAACTACATCCAACAACTTTGGAACAAGGAAGTAATCACCTCCTGTGCAGAGGATGTAGTATTTGCTGAACAATAATGAAGTCTATCACATTTGCCAAACTGCTAGAGTTCCATCAAGTGCAAGACCCAGACTGACCACTTCAATTAACCTTATTCTACTGATGTGAGTCGCAAAAGTCAAAATGCATCAAAATCACAGAGGAACTCATTAAAAATATAAATGACTTGGCCCTGCCACCACCTGTTATGATTTAATAAATTTGAAAACGGGACTCAGGATCTGCATTGTTACCAACCTCACCAGTAATCACACCATACACCAAAGTTTGAGAATCCCAGGGAAAGCTGTACATGGAGATCAGAGCAAGTCATGACTGACTGAAGTTGCCTCCCTCTTATGTCTTGCTGCCCCAGTGGAGAAGGAAGGATAACACAATGGCAACATTCCCACCTGCAGAAAAAAGAGACTGAATTGGGGTTTCTGATGGATTGAATTATTGGCTCCCAATTCTTCTCCTCTCCGTGTTTCCTCCACCCTGCCACTTGACTTTGCAGTTCCTCCTACTAAATTTTCCCACCTTGTTGATGTAGGACTTAGCCATGTGACCTACTTTGGGCAGTGATATATGGATAACAGAGTGCCAGTTTGGGCGGTGATATTTATTGAATCCAGGGATTTCATTTTGATTTTGAAACATTCATACATTTGAATCATTGTAATTATTTTTTTCCCTTGAAGTGCTTGATGTAAAAATATAATTTAAAAATTTTTTTTAATTTTTAAAAAATAACAAAGTGTTAGTTCCAAATTTAAATCATGTTCCTCCTTGCCCATCTGAATTTCATGTTGGAGAAGAGCATCCCCCAGTAGCTGTTATCTCTCCAGACTGAACCCCAGAATTAGCACTCATTGACAGACTCAGCCCAAGCAAGAACCCAAGCCCATCTGAACCCAAAATGAATCAGAGCTGCCTAGACAAGTCATATCCATCAACCTCCACCTGAAAATCATAGGTGTGCAAGAAAAAAATGCTTGCTATTTTGAGCCAATGCATGTTGGAGAAAAATTTAATTCACACAGAGTTTAAGAGTCACTTTCTGACACTATGTCTCTCTTCCCAATTCCAAAGTCATTTGGGTAGCAATAGTGGGAATCATGCCTCTCTATATTGAAATGAAGCTCAGACTATAAGCTAAATATTTTTTCTCTGAAACATTAAAGATGTATAGAACTAGGAAACATTTTCTTCTGAATTCATATTATGCTATTTATTTATTTGAATATACCTGAAGAAGAAAGCACGTGAATGTAGAACAGTGAAATAAGAGGGGGGGGGAAAGGAATATTTAGGTCATACAACAGCACCACATATTTTTTCAAAATAGAAACAGATTGTTGTACAGAATCCAGCAATTCTGGTGGAAATACTCTGCAATGGAAGCATGTTTTCCATTAACTTAAATACTGTGTTAACCTCAATCAAAAATACACTTTCTTAAACTGAATACAGAATTTATAGTCTTGAGAAACCGTGCCTGCCATCTAAATGTGCAAAAGTCTGATGCAAATGACTTGGTCCCACATGATTTTTAAAAATTATTTTGTTAAAAAGAAATAAAAACCTAAAGCAGCATTTATTCCCCCACCCAACCTAGCACTTTTGCCAAAAGTGGGATACCCAACCTGGCACTTTTGCCAAAAGTGGGATACCTTTTAAAACTCCCAAGTGTATTTTCCTTTCTTGCTGCTGTCTAATAGCTTCAGGTCTTAAGATTTCTCTCTATTCAATAAAACTACTCATGAAAAACTTCTCAAATATAGACAGGTTTTTATCACCCCAAAATTCATGGAAGCTGACATTATATTGTAATGATCTTTCTACTAAGCTAGTAAGTCCAGTAAGTGTAATGGAAAATCTCTCTTGTTAGAAAGTGATGTAACCAATTGTCGTTTGTGTCTGAGCTTCTCTCTGGACTTTTGGGGTTTGTGGGAGCACCTCGCTATGGAGGAGGGAGAAGCATCATCATATGGACCAAGGTGGAACCTTCATGAAGAGACTGAGGCCTCAGGGGTTGCAGCCAGCTTGGGTCTTGCCAGTGATTCATGTATTTCTCCTGTGCTTCACCTTTGCCCTTTGAGCGGCCCACCAGAATGTGGGAATTATTAAGCACATCTTGGAAAGAAATGAAAACAGGCAGTGGAGGGAAATAAAGGACTGGAGTAAGGAAAAGAGGGAGGGAAATAGAGGGCTGGAGTAAAGAAGAATAAAGGTCTAAACAAATCCTGTCTCAAAACTCAAGGCAAAATGTGAGCCCTAATTATGAGTGGAAGGCAGCAGGTTAATTATAGCACTTTTCCTCCCTTTGCAGGCAAACTCTTCCTCTGGTAACTGGAAAAGGAAGAGTCTCCTGTAGGTGCCCAGTCCTGGAGGTAACAAAGACTAACTCTGTATTCATTCTACATGAAATCAACAATTTATGGGATTAGATGAAGGTATTTCCCAATCTGAAATGCTGTGATGATAAATACCACCTAAATCAGCCGTCCCCAACATTTTTGGCACCAGGGACGGGTTTCATGGAAGACAATTTTTCCTTGGACGTGGAGGGTGGGGGTTCAGGTGGTAATGTGAGCAATGGGGAGCAATGGGGAGTGGCAGATGAAGCTTCACTTGCTCACCCGCTGCTCATCTCCTGCTGTGCAGCCCAATGCCTAACAGGACATGGACCAATACTGGTCCGCTGCCGCTGCCCCGATGTTAAGGACCCCTGACCTAGAGGACCGGCAGTGGGGGGAAGAAGATGACTTACCTACTGTTTACAATGTCCTTAGAAGACTCAGAGTGCTTAATGCTATTTCCCAAAAGGCTAAGTTTGGTACAGCAGTGCCAGGGACATCATCATTTCATAAATCTCATTTATGCTCTTAGTCACTAGGACCCTTGGCTTCTTTAATTACATTTGACAGCTGCTTCCACAATCATAAACATGATCCTCTGAATCATTTCCACTCTCTGAAGATGTTGGTTTTAATGTCACACAAATTTGGTCTTAGTACTAATATTTATAATTTAATTTGCAAAATCTTTAAGCCAATAGATGGTTTTTCTATCATTTCCCTGGAAATCAGAAAATTGCTCAAGTCTGTGACTTATTCATTCTACAGTGGACCATAAAAACTCTAGGTCCATCAATCATATGAGCAGTCATATCCATTCTTCATTTTTGTAATTGAAGTATAGTTGATTTACAATGTTGTGTTAGTTCCAGGTACACAGCAGTACACACAGTTTTATATATATATATATATATATATATATATATATATATATATATATATATATATATATTTATATTTTTATATATAGTAATATATATATATATATATGTATATTCCTTTTCAGAGTTTTTCCCTTATAGGTTGTTACAAAATATTGAGTATAGTTCCCTGTGCTATACAGCAGGTGCTTGTTCGTTATCTATTTTACATACAGTAGTGTGTGTATGTTAATTCCAAACTCCCAGTTTATCCCCCCCTCCTTTCCTCTTTGGTAACAATAAATTTGTTTTCTATGTCTTTGGGTCTATTTCTGTTTTGTGTATATAAGTTCATCTATATCATATGATATTGCTTATATGTTGAATCTTTAAAAAAATGATTCATATCCATTTTTCAAGGTGCACATTGTTTTTCAAAGAGCAGAGCACAGACATTAGAGTAGTCCCTCTTGCAAAGCAAACTCCCAAGATGGAAGCAGAAGCTCAAATTATTACCATTCTTATTACTATTACATTTTAAACATTTTCTAGTTCTCTTTCACTCTTTAAAACAAATTTTAAATCATTTGGAACTTCCTTTCCTCGAGTCCTGTCCTCCACAAAGTCTCTTCCTCTGGCTTTCTCCCACTTTCAGCCTCACTCAGATTGACAAGTGCCCCATGTAGCAACCTATAGGAGATGCTATAAATCACTGAGACACTAAATCTCCACTAGAAATTTCAGAAGATGGAAAAAACAGCATTTTCCAAGGAGAGGACTGCATATGTTTAGATGAACTGTATTATTTGTGGCCAGTGAAGGCTCTAGGTGAGTCCTAGAATTAGACATAGGTGCTGTCAACTGAAAAAAAAAAGCACAGCCTAGAAGTTGAGAGTTATGTTTTATTTGGCAGACATTCTTAGGACTTCAAACCCAGGAGACAGAGTCTCAAATAACTTTGAGAAGCTGCTCCAAAGAGGAAGGGATCAGGATATATAGGAGTTTTTGCAACAAAACCAGGTAGTCAAAAGATTACTATTAATAAAAGAATATCGTAGGGCTTCTCTGGTGGCTCAGTGATTGAGAATCTGCCTGCTAATGCAGGGGACACGGGTTCGAGTCCTGGCTCGGGAGAATCCCACATGCTGCAGAGCAACTAGGCCCGTGAGCCACAACCACTGAGCCTGCGCGTCTGGAGCCTATGCTCCACAGCAAGAGAGGCCGCGATAGTGAGAGGCCCGCGCACCGCAAAGAAAAGTGGCCCCCGCCTGCCACAACTAGAGAAAGCCCTCGCACAGAAACGAAGATGCAACACAGCAAAAATTAATTAATTAATTAATAAACTCCTACCCCCAACATCTTCTTTAAAAAAAAAAAAAAGAATATCGTATATCTCTCAAGTTAAGGAATTTAGCACTTTTCTGTGTTTGGGAAGATGCAAGAGTCTGGGCTCACTGAAATCATTCTTTTGATATGCACCTCAGCTATCTGAGGCCAGTATCCTGTGTTTTGTCTTCCTGAGTCCCCTTCGGGGGCACCGTTGGGGATGGCTGCAGTGGCTGACTGCCAGATGGGCTTGGCAGTGGACAGCCCATTTATCTCTATCCTGAGCTCTCTCAGGGCTCACCATCCAGGTGACTGTAATGTGATGGCTTGATGGCTACAACATCCTTTGTTTATTGACATGGCAGGCAATATTTTAGTTCTCAGTGCTTATTCAACCATGCCCCAGGCGGTGCAGGGCTCTCGTTTGGTAGAGGAGGACAAGGAAGTTTGGGGCCAGAGTTAAATCCCCTACCAATAGAGAAGAGAGTGAACTCTGCCACGAGGTAGCCCTCCTCCTCTGTCATCCCCCAAGCAGTATTCAGCCCCTCCTCTAAAATAAATATAGGACAAATATTTAAAGATGAGTGGTGTAAGGTGCCACATTACCAGCCTGTCCAGGGCACCCAGGTGGTTCAAGGCACCAGGATGTCCTGTTTTATTTTTTCTCTCCTTGGCTCCTGCTCTCTCTTTCCATTTCTCCCTGTTTTTCTTTAATTAAAGAAATTAAAACCCCAAAGCTTCTCTCACAGATGTGTACTAAATCTCAGCTGTTCCCTTAATCTCACATTTCCTGATTCAACTGAGCAAACAAAGCTATCTCCTTTATAACTAGTTGACCCTGGCTCTTTTATTGCTCCTTCCACACACTAAAGGCAAAGAAGAAGGAGTAGGAGGACGAGGGGAAAAAAAGAAGAAAGAAAAAGAAAAGGGAAGAAAAGAAAAAATAAAGATCATCTAAGTGTTTTACCATTTAAGTCAGATCCCTCATTACTATTTTCTCCAATCAGAAATTTGTCTGACACTATTTCTCTATTGTTGTTGTAAGTGGATTTAAATCCACTTTCTCACTCCAGAAATGAAGTTAAGATACACTGGTACCCTCAGCACCAGACCTAACTCAAACGCTTAGCTCAGATACAAACCATTTATATCACTTAAAGAAACTAGATAAACGGAAAAAAAATATGAAAATGCAAGGTGTCTTTTGCATCATGATTGCTAATGTCTTTCAAGACTTGAAGAGAAAACATTCATTAGCCTTACCCACTCAGATAACTTGAAGGATACCTCTGACCAGTGACCTCAAACATGTAGGATTCACAGGAACCTAACTCATTCAGGTAGGAGAACAGAATGATTCTCTGAGTAAGATTGTCAGGCCCCTCTAGAGATAAACAAGAGGCTCATCTACCATGTAGCTTCTTGTTTACCCACTTGCATTTTTGTAGTCTTTTTTATCACCAGATTTCAGCACTTGAGAATTCTTTACGATACCTAGTAACTCTGAATGAGTCACTAACAATATAGGGCCCTGGGAGCTAGACTGCATTGATAAATTATAGGAAGCTTACACTCTATGTGTGATTTTAGCCTGTTTATCAAATGCTTCAAAACAATTGGCTGCTCCTCCATGTCTTCCACGTGTAAGAGGATAGAACAGGTGGTTACTCTAGTTTTATAGGCAAGGTTCACAGAAGTTAAATAGTAAACTTTTACTGCCATAACCAATATATTTCTCTAAATGTGATGTTCCAGACAGAAAATTGATAGGTCCCAAATTGGCAGATGTACAAATTATGTCAGGAAGACCATAGTCTGATTCATCCCACCCCAGGGTCCATCTTTCAGAAAACCTATGTTTTATTTAGCTGTTTTTAAGTGTCTTGAATATCCAAAGTGACTGCCAACAAAATTGTCAGTGGTGGGGGCAAGGTATCCATCACTGACAAAGAACAGAGAGCAAGCTGAACAGAAATACTACAAAACAGAAACAGATGTAATACATTCCCAATCTCGCTCTGGACGTGACTTTACAATTATAAGGATGGCCCAGTGGTTAAGACTGGTGGTCCAGTGGTTAAGACTCCATGCTTCCACTGCAGGGGTTCGGGTGCGATCCCTGGTCAGGGTACTAAGATCCCGCATGCTGCACTGCGCAGCCAAAAAGAAAAAAGAAAAAAAGGATTAAAACGATTGATGATGCATTTTAGAGGAAGTAGGTATATATAACTTTCTCCTCCCAATCTCAGTATCAATTTGGGGTTTATTTATGGCTTGCTTTCCAACTAATAGGGTTGATTTTCAGGGATGGATAATCTAGTTCGGAGCCAGGAAAGGCACAAACCTTGGACATAAGTCCATCCTTGGAGACTGACAACAGAAAGTTGAAAACTCATCTTATTTCTGTGGTATTGGAACATGTGCTTTTAACTTGGATCCAGAGAGAGTTTTCCTCACCTGCAGAGAGGAGAATAAAAATAATACAGAATGTTACATCTCTGTTAGCAGTTCCTTGCAGGGCCTGGAGCTGCAGCGGGAAGTTTCTCATTTGCGAGTCTGAGGTGCCTTTTTTTCCAAAGCCAGCTCCTCCTGCAGGGTCAGCTGGACACTACACTGCCTTCTGGAACTCACTCTTAATACAAAATGGAATGTTACAAGGCTTAACCCCAATTCCAGTGTGTGAGCTTTCAGAGTCAGGTCCAAAGCAGCAGCAACAGATCAAGGAGAGGAGTCAGGCAGGTAGAATCGGGAACAAACTTAACTGTTGCATTCGTTTTCTAGGGTTGCGTTAACAAAGTACCACAGACTCCATGACTTCATCCAAAGAAATTTATTGTCTCACCATTCTGGAGGCTGGAAGTCCAAGATCAAGATGTCAGCAGGGTTGGTTTCTTCTGAAGCCTCTCTCCTTGGCTTGTAATGTTTGCCTTCTCCTGGTATCTTTCTACGGTCTTCTCTCTATAACTGTCTGTGTCCTAATCTCTTCTTGTAAGAATATCAGTCATATTGGACCATGGCCCACCCTACTGACCTCATTTTAACTAAGTTACCCCTTTAAAGACTCTATCTCCAAAACAGTCACATTCTGAGGTACTGTTAGGACTTCAACATACGAATTTTGAGAGAACACAATTCAGTCCATAGCACTTGGAATCTCCAGTGGGCCACTAACTCACCAGAGTTCTAAGTCCCCAGGTCAACTTCCTTCCCCACCCTGATGACAAACTACCTGTGGATCTGACTCAATTCTACAGGGAATGGTGCTGGGAACTTGACTGGTCATGGCCTTTGTGTCCCAAAAGCAATAGTACCAGCAAGGGAAGGAAGTTGAAGGACAACAAAATCAATCACTTCCCAGGAAGTCACAAAGAGCCAGAGAGGTAACTCCCACTTTCTTGTAAATTTAGCAAAACGCTGTGGTAAAGGGAAGAAGGAAAAAATGTACTAAGGGAGCAGAAGACTTAAGAACCCACTGACTCTCAAAATTAGACATCACCTGTAGTTGCAAACTTACTTAAGTTAGTTAGGTCCTGCACTCTTAGATTCTTGGATACCAAAGAAGGCTGAGACAGCAAGAGTATTCTCCCACACCTGGCTATGCAATTTTTAATTTTTTTGGTGGGGGTGGGCACACTGCTCAGCATGCAGGATCTTAATTCCCCGACCAGGGATCGAACCCTCGCCCCCTGCAGTGGAAGTGCAGAGTGTTAACCACTGGGCCGCCAGGGAAGTCCCATGGCTATGTGATTTTAATGAAAACAAATCTCAGTCCAAATTCCATCATACAGACAGACATCTATTAATAAATACTTACCAACAGAAAGTGTAAAAGAGTTTATACAACTTGTTCTACACACTGGATAAAGCCCTTTTAGTGGTCTTGCTATGAAAAGTTCACCTGAAGCAGACTCAGCAAGATTTGGAGGCAGGATTTTATGTCCAGAGGGCACCATACAGTCGGAAGTCCTCCTAAACCAGTGTCTGGACTGAGAACCCATTAAGGAATCAGACATGATTGTCATCCCAAAGACTAGTGCAGACGTCTATGGAGGCTTATACCCTGTTCAAAAGAGTGGAAGCCAATCCATATGTTCAAAATATGTTTGATTTCATCCGTGAGAGCTAAAGTCTATTTCTGACAAACATCATGCTAATGAACAAACACAGGACTCAGCAATGGAAACCCAAATTTGGAATCAATGTGCTAATTCATAAAGCATCCACAGTTAATCAAAAGGATATAGAACGAACCGGAGGGTAAGACAGGGGTGGGATAAATTGGGAGATTGTGATTGACATATACACACTACTATATATAAAATAGATAACTAATAAGCACCTACTGTATAGCTCTACTACTCAATACTCTATAACGGCCTATATGGGAAAAGAATCTAAAAAATAGTGGCTATATGTATATGCTTAACTGATTCACTTTGCTGTCCACCAGAATCCAACACAACATTGTAAATCAGCTATACTCCAATAAATTTTTTTTAAGTCATTTACAGATTATTTTTTTAAAAAGGATAGAAGCTGCTTCCAGAGTGGATCCACTCTCACATAACACCACCTGTCACTATGGATATCCTTCTAGCAGTGTACCTGACCACAGGGCTAAAGTTAAAAGCTAACTAACTGGCACATACCAAATGTCAAGAATGGTAAATACGGTGCTCGCTTCGGCAGCACATATACTAAAGAATGGTAAATACTTTAAAGTAAATTACAGAGATTGTAATGTCTATTAATGCAAATTCATGCCATAGCAATAGAGAATGCACTGCACCAGGGCGTAGGCCACCTGGATCTGATTTCAGAGCTGCCACATTGGATGCACCATCTCTTTGGGCTTCTATTTCTTATGCAGAAAAATTAAGGAATTGATAGATTGAATGTCTCAGATTTGTCCTACAGGATCTTAGGGTTTTATGGAGGAGCTCCAGGAATTCTACAAACTTGTGATTCATATTTTCATGTAGTTTAGCTATTTGTAATATATTTTTTAAGAAAGAAAGAAAAGAAAATACTATGTGTCCACAAGCATGTACACATTCACCAAAATTAAACAGAGTAGAAACTAATGCTACCAGAATAACTTGTTTTTATCCAGATCTTAGAATAAAGTTTCTCTAACCATATCTGTAAATGATATATAAATATATTGTAAACGTGATTGAGGAGATAAATCGTAGCTCAACATTTTTTTTAATTTAGAACTATGCATGTTAACTCATGTAAGAGTACGTTAGGAAGGACATGACTGCAGAACACATGTAATTCACTCAGATGCCAGGAAAGGCTTAAGGATAGAGAGGGTCTCACCACAGCATAACTGTTAGTTATGCAAGAGAAAGTGAATGTCCAACACTTTGGCACTTGTTGTAAGTTCTAGCTAAAGTTTGACTTTTTATTTTCATTATAGAGTTATTAAAAGTCTTGGGGTCTTCTTAGTTAACTTTTTCTTTTCCCCAGGTAAGAAGAATAAATTCCTCTAAAACCAAAAATGAATATGCATCACCAGCTAAAAATAAAAGTTATTGATGGCTATGATAAATTGATGACTCTCGAGTTAAAACTGTCCACATGTCCAATTATCACCAGCTGATTCTTCAACTAGGGTTGGTTTCAATCACAGCAGTATGTCCAATGAAAGCAGCATCTCTCAAATTTATACAATACATCTTGAAGACAACAAAGTGTGATGGTACATTGCCCAGGACTTCAGTGGGTGTTACACAGTAAAATTTTGCAAAATAATTTTGAATCCTAACGTGCTCCAGAATAAATCTGAAACAAAGTACAGTGAACATATAAAATAGAGTCTCAGATTTTTTTCTTCTTTTTCTTTTTTTAATTGAAATATCATTGATCTACAATGTTGTTAGTTTCAGATGTACAGCAGTGATTCAGTTATATATAACTGAATATATATATTCTTTTTCAGATTATTTTCCCTTATAGGTTATTACAAAATATTGAGTATAATTCCCTGTGCTATACAGTACATCCTTGTTGGCTATCTAGCTTATATATATAGTAGTGTGTTTATGTCAATCCCAAGCTCCTAATTTATCCCTTCCCCCCTTTCCCTTTGGGTAACCATAAATTTGTTTTCTATGTCTGTGGGTTTATTTCTGCTTTGTATATAAGTTCATTCATACCATTATTTTTTTAGATTCCACATATCAGCAATATCATGAGATATTTTTCTTTCTCTGTTTGGCTTACTTCACTTAGCATGAAACCTCTAGGTCCATTCATGTTGCCACAAATGGTATTATTTCATTCTTTTTTATGGCTGAGTAATATTCCATTGTGTGTGTGTGTGTGTGTGTGTGTGTGTGTGTGTGTGTGTGTGTTTGTGTACCTCTCATCTTCTTTATCCATTCATCTGTTGATGGACATTTAGGTTGCTTCCATGTCTTGACTATTGTAAATAGTGCTGCAATGAACACTGGGGTGCACAGATATTTTTCAACATTAATTGAATAGTCAATTTATAGAAGAGCATAGGCAAACAATATTTTTTTTAATTTTTTATAAATTTATTTATTTATCTAGTTATTTTTTATTTTTGGCTGTGTTGGCTCTTTGTTGCTGTGCACTGACTTTCTCTAGTTGCAGAGAGTGGGGGCTACTCTTCATTTCAGTGTGCAGGCTTCGCATTGTGGTGGCTTCTTTTATTGTGGAGCAAGGGCTCTAGGCACGTGGGCTTCAGTAGTTGTGGCACACGGGCTCAGTAGTTGTGGCACATGGGCTCAGTAGTTGTGGCACATGGGCTTAGTTGCTCCGTGGCACATGGGATCTTCACAGACCAGGGCTCAAACCCGTGTCCCTTGCATTGGCAGGTAGATTCTTAACCACTGCATCACCAGAGAAGTCCTACAAACAATATTTAAATACAACAATAAAAGTGCGTTAACATTTGTATTCACATACCGCTCTATTGCAAGTCGGGGAGAAACTATTAAAAACTGTTAGCTTATTATACCCTGGACTCTTGACATTATCAACATCAGGCCAGCTAGAATGCTGATGGTAGGGACTTTGGTTAACTGCTTATCTCCAGCAGCTAGAATAGTGCCTGGCACATAGCATGTGCTCAATAAATATTTGTTAAATGGATTAATGAATAAGAAGGTTGATACAAATATACTTAGCTTTATTATCAAATCTCAGAAAAGAATCCAGATATGTGCATTACACATACTCGTAAAACTTGTTCTAAGACTGAAATCTTTATGCTACAATTAAAGGAAAATATAGGTTTTTGTGGTTGCCTCTATTTTGTTTATTTTTGTCTGATATACTCATACAAATGAATACAGTGAAAATAATCTCACTAGCAAAATACTGAACACACACGCACACACCAGGGCTCTGCCAACTATGGCTCATGGGCCAAATCCAGCTATGCCCATTAATTTAGGTATCATCTATGTTCTTTTGGGCTACAGTGACAGAATTGAATATGGAGGTGATATGGCCTACAAAAATGAAAGTAGTTACTATCTGTCCTTTAAAAAAAAACAAAGTTTACCCACCTCTAGTGTAGATCAACTTTGATATACCAATTAAGTTAGCAAAAAATGTAATGGTAACTATACCAACAGGTAATTATAAAATGGCAGGAAAACCAGAGTATCAGCTGTTATAAAAGCTCTTGCCAAAGTGGATTCAAGCAGTCATATCCTAAGAATCCATAACCCACTATAAAGAATGCACCTTTAAAACCACTCTTAATTACTCCAAATCATGTTTTATTAAGACATGCTCTTCTATTGCAGATGTTTTAGAGTCACTTTCATTAATAAAAGCAGCAAATTCCAGAATTTACTTTTTCATACCTACATGTTTTACTATTCTTAGACAAAGTGAAAGTTCAAATTATTTCTGCTAAGAAAAAAAATAATATTTTTTTGTTTTTTCTCTAAAGAAAGGTAAACATTTTTGGTAAGTATCTTTCTAATATCACAAGAAGGCTCCAGTTTGCCTGTCTCAATGACTCATTAGCCTTTATATTTGTAAAATAAAAGACAAATACAAAAAAATTACACAGAACAAATGTATAAGGTAAAAACACCTGTGCAGGCAGAATTCTAAAGACATCCTTCTAGGATTCTGGTCCCCTAGTTATTCAATCAAATACCAATCTAGGTGCTGCTGTGACTTTGGAGATGGAATTAAGTTTCCTCATCAGCTGACCTTAAAATAGGGAGCTTATCCTGGATTATCAAGGTGAGACCAATATAATCATATGAGCCCTTAAAAACAGAAGAGGAAAGTGGAAGAGTTGCAGGGGAAGGAGAAATCAGAGCGATTCAAAGTGTAAAAAGAATGCAACCCACTCTTGCTGTTTGAAGATGGAGGGGACAATGGAATAAGGAAAGGGGGTAGCCTTGAGAAGTTGAGAGGGTCCCATGGTTGATGGCCAGAAAAGAAACAGGATCCTCAGTCCTGCAGCCACAAGGAACTGAATTCTGCCAAAAGTGTGAATCAGCTTGGAGACCTCAGATAAGAGCACAGCTGGCCAAGAACTTGATTTCAGCCTTGTGACCCATAGCAGAGAATCCAGTCAAGTTCACCTGGACTTCTGACCTACAGAACTGTTAGATAATAAGTTTTGTTGTTTTAAGCTACTAATTTTTTTTTTTTGGTAATTTGCTATGGCAACAATCAGAAACTAATACAATTCTTGAAACCCTCACCTGAGTCAAGAAATAGAGCTTTGCCAGCCATCTAAAAGCCCCTCCGTGCGGCCCAACCCGAACACAGCCACCTCTCTCTTGCCTTTACAGTAATTGTTTCCTTGCATTTTAGAGTCTTATCATGAACATGATAAGTTCTAAATATCTTCTATAGTTTAGTCGTAGCAAATTTTTTTAAAAACCAACATATCTGCTAAGTCACTTCCAGTCTACAGTGTCCCTCTTCATCCTCTTCTTTCAGTTTATCTGTGAAGAACACAGATACTTTAACCTGCAGAGTTTCCCTCAGTCTGAATTATGTTGATTGTGTATTCACAGTGCAGTTCACCAAGCTTCTCTGCCCTCTACTTCCTGCAAATTAGCAGTGGGGTCCAGAGCCCTGATCAAACTCAGATTCGAGCCATTTGGCAAAACTATAGGTGGTGATGAATTCTTTCATCAGAAGGTCTGTCATGTCTGGCTTTCTCTCTTGTGACAGCAACTCAACGCTTAGATCTGTATTTCATGTGTGTTGCTAACTGGTGATAATTCTATCAGTTCTTTTTGTTTATTCACTGGAATACACTTTATAAAGAGATGCTTCTCATCTACTATTTGTTATCGAGTGGAACACTTCATGTGGTAAAAACAATAAATGCTTGATCCTTCCCTTTTTTAAACGAGTTTTCAAGACAATGAATTGATTCTCTATTATCTTCCAAAAATGACCAATTATTTTTTTAATTATGAATTTAAGGATTGAAATATTTTGATGAGGTTCACTCTATGGCAATTTAAACCTTTATTAAAGCTCAGATTGTCTCATCCTTTACTAGTGAAGTGGCCTCTTCAAGTTGGCTCCTGGTGGTCTCTGGCCCTGGTGGTCCCTGATGGCTTCCTTGAATTTGGCACAAGTTGGTTAATTTTGTGCATATCCTGCCTCAGAACCTAGAATCAGCTATTCCTCCAAGAAGCCCTAGATTCCTAAAGTGAGAAGTAGGATTTCAATACCACAATCTAGGTGCTGGGATTAATGATATTTTTTAAAAATTGTAACAAGTTCAACCTGGCAATATACAGTTAGTGACGTTACTGTGATTCAACAATAGATAAAGTGTCAACAGTGATGTTAGAATATGAAGTTTGAACCCAACATGCAAAACAAATACATTTTGCTTTTATGAAACAACCTGTGAATATCTGACAAGACAACACTGGAGGTGGCTGAGATTTTTTAATGACTTTGTTGAACATTTCATACTTTTAAAAAATAATATTTATTTTTACCAAGGTAGTTTCAAATTTGCAAAAAAAAAAAATCATTCATCAACTCTCTCCAAGTTTCAAATTTTATCGTACAGGAATCCAGGATGTTGCTAAACATTACTCATGATCTGACTTAGGAGCAAATTTCCTATTACTCTTCTTTCAATCTTCCCAAATGGTTTAATCAAAGAACATAGTATAGAGGTTAAATATGCAAATTAAAAAGTCAAAATTATAGTCACTAGTTAAATCCTCTTTTAACTCAAAAAGCATATCATCCATATTATTCATAGTACCATATGACCCCTAAGACTCTTTTCAAACCTGAAATTCTATAACTCCATATATATTTTAAATTCATTTCAGCAAACAGTTGAGAGACTACTACTTTAGATGATACTTGCTAGCTACTAGTGGAAGGAGAAAAAGGGATGAAGAATAAAGCAAAGTAACTGCCCTCAAGAATTGCAGTTATAGGGGCTTCCGTGGTGGAGCAGTGGTTGAGAATCTGCCTGCCAATGCAGGGGACACGGGTTCGAGCCCTGGTCTGGGAAGATCCCACATGCCGCGGAGCAACAGGGCCCGTGAGCCACAACTACTGAGCCTGCGTTTCTGGAGCCTGTGCTCTGCAACAAGAGAAGCCACGACAGTGAGAGGCCCGCGCACAGCAATGAAGAGCGGCCCCCACTCACCGCAACTAGAGAAAGCCCTCGCACAGAAACGAAGACCCAACACAGCCAAAAATTTTAAAATTAATAAATTAATTTTTAAAAAAGAAAAAAAAAAGAATTGCAGTTATAATGTACAGAAAGATAACCTAATATTTAAAATAAAATATAGAGATATATATAATTATTAAAAATTCTATCCTAGAAATATATATACCATACATACTTTACTATAGGGAAAGTAAAGTAAAGATAGTAGAATATCAAACAGTATGCATATTTTGTTACTAAATTGGCTTTTTTAAACAAAGCCATCATAAAAGTAACCAGAGAAGTCTAAAAGATAAACCAAAATGTTAATAGTATGTTTTGATGTACTTTAAATATTTTAATGTTGAATTTTCTTTAATAAATTTTAAATGTGAATAATGTTTTAATTTTAATAAAATATACTTAAGTGTATAAAAATAAATAAATATTAAAAGTAAATATTTCATTCTAATACAATATAGTTAAATATATCACATGTTCCACACAAGAACTTGTACATGAATGTTTATAGCATTCATATTATGCAGCATAATGCATAATAGTCAAAAGGTGCAAACCACCTAAATATCCATTGACTGATGAATGAATAAATAAAATGGGTATATCCACACCATGGAATGTTATTCTACAATAAAAAACAATGAAATACTGATACACGTTACAACCTAGTGAACTTTGAAAACATTATGCTAAGTGAATTCTTTGTGGGGTGATGAAAATATGCTGGAATTATATAGTGGTGATGATTGCACAACTTTGTGCAAACACTAAAAACCATTGAAATGTACACTGATTTTATGGTAGTGAATTATATCTCTCCATTAAAAATGAAAAGATATGCATATCATATTTACTGTGAGCAGTAAATAAGTCATTCAACAAATGTGTAGTTTTTATAGAGATCTATACAAATGAGAAGTTGGAAGGAATCTACAAAGTATACAGAGAAGGTGGCATTTGTGAGGGCTCTTCAATGTGAAAGCATGACAACAGCTCCCCAAATTTTAGCAAGCATGGCAAATTACTAAAGCTAGTGCCATAATAGCAATAAGGACTTGGCTAATATGATTTGTAACATTTTTAACCTAACAAGGATTCACTTTTAAGCCAACCCAACTCGAGGCTAAAACTTTCTGCCAAATATCAGGTATCGATAAGCCCCCCAAGAAATGAGGAATTTTGTACACTTTATGTCTGTTTCTTAACCCAAATCTCTGATTCTCCTTCTAAATTTCTATTGCACAGAAGTAATGTCAAAATGATACCCAGGCATGCCAAAGCCTGCCGAGTGTAAATGCATTTTTATCTTTTGGAAATCACATCATTTTGTCTTAGCAGAACGTGCAGAAAAGCATGCCTTCTTTATCATGTAAAGCACAGTGAGCCTTCAGCAGTCCACTTGGTTTACATAATGGAATTTGCCTTGAGCATGGCTGCCACATGTTTGCAATCTCATCCATCTCGGATGCACATGTATCAATCACTTTTCATACGCTGTTAGAAAGAATGAAGAAAAGCTCTAATTTTGTCTCTTTTAATCAGTGTTTGTCTCAAGTAAAATTCAACATGGACTTTTCACTTCTTCATCCACACAATCAAAAGTGAAATGTTTTTCAAAATATTTTCAGAAAGTGTGCCCATTTAAAGATTGACTTACAAACCTAGAGGTAGTGGATGGTATGAACAAAACATTTAATTGTTACCAAAAATACAACTTCTCAGCTATTACGATGCAGTTACAAATGTATTTCCAAAGGTAGATTTTTCAACAAAGGATGCACTTTTTCAGCCATCGGCCTGGTCAACAATTTCTTGAGTAATTCCATTCCTCAAGCCTGATGAACATTTATACCAGGTACGTGCTGTGGTTCATTTTCTGTTTTCTTTCCATTCTTTTGATGGTCAATGTACGTCTTTGCCTTGAATTGTAGACTGTCCAACCTCCAAAATTTGCTTTGACCTAACTTGCAGGGATGTCTTAGGTCTCTGTGCCACCATATTGTTTAACTAGCATACACTTCATCCTTGAATACTCTAAGTACTATCAGAAAACAACAATGAAAGGTACAGGAGATCTTTTAAGATGGCACTAAGAAGTCATCCGGGCTTCCCTGCTGGTGCAGTGGTTGAGAATCTGCCTGCTGATGCAGGGGACACGGGTTCGAGCCCTGGTCTGGGAAAATCCCACATGCCGCAAAGCAACTAGGCCCGTGAGCCACAACTACTGAGCCTGTGCGTCTGGAGCCTGTGCTCCACAACAAGAGAGGCCACGACAGTGAGAGGCCCGTGCACTGCAATGAAGAGCGGCCCCCACTTGCCACAACTAGAGAAAGCCCTGGCATAGAAACGAAGACCCAACACAGCCAAAAATAAATAAACAAATGTGGGGTTTAAAAAAAAAAAAAAAGAAGTCATCCACATTATAAGCTCTTCTTAAAATTCTCCAGAGCCTCCCTCTACCACTTCTGATTAAAGTCTTAAATCCTTAGCATGGTTCAAACCAGCCATCCTCTGGCCTCTGCGTAGCTTTCTTGTCCTCGTGTCACTTTACTTGACACACTCTAGAATGTAGTTGTACTCACATTTCTCAAATGTTTAATCTCCCTTCTCTAATGTTTTTAATATTTTCTTCTCTCTGCTGGGATATCTATCTCTTCCCGGTTCTCTGAGTAATTCTTTCTTGCTCAAGATGCAACATTGGAAAACTTCATTCATCTTTCTTTCCTAATTAGCTGGTCTGAGTCAGATATGAAGGCCAATACCACAATCTTTTCTCTTATCTTTCCTTTGCTCAAGATATTGCTTTTGCTTAATATTTTTTCTAATTGAATGAATAATGAACTAACAAACATATATTCAGTAGCATATGTAGTTTTAGTGGCAGCATGGTTCTGGAACCAACTGAACTAAAATGCTTACTAGTTGTGCTGTTAGAACAGGTTTCTTCACCTCTCTTTGACTCAGTTTTCTCATTTATAAACTGGAAATAATATAAATTGACTGTCTCATGGCTTTAAATAAGTTTAAATGAGAAATTGCTCAAAGTTATGCTGAGCACATTATAAATAATTCATAAATGTTAGTCTTATTGGTATTGTAATTATAATTACTAGTATTGTAAGGTGTGTGCCAGGAATATGAAGACTTGGTTTCATCTCCTCAAGGAACTTAAAATTCTTGTAAAAAAAAGAAAAAGGAAGACAAAAACAAATGAGGAATGATTATAAAATGTTGTAACTAATACAGGAAATGAACCAAAAGCTGTAAGTAGGATCCAAAAATTGCAAGCTCACAAAAGCTAAGATTGAATTATTGCAAAGTTAATGAAAACCAATTTTTTCCACTTTATCTTCTAGTAACTATTTGAACAAAAATATTTTTATTTTATTAGATGTGTCATAAACAGACCAATTATTTTTTAAGGCACTGAATCTTAAATACTTACCCCAACCAAACCCCACCCCATGGGTGGAGAATGAGAGGCCCTAGCCAAAACTTACTGTCTCGTGGTTTTGCTGTATTCTTTATAAAGTCAACCAAAATGTAAGTATCCAAGTGAGTTTTTTTACCTCTGAAGTGTTCACCACCTAATATTAGGCACATATTTTAATCCATACAACGATTGCTCAGAATATTGTTGGAATTCATTTTTTGAAATGGCCTTCAGTATAACTTTATAAACAACAGAAGAAAATATAAAATTTTAGTTAAAATGAACTATTTAATAAAATAGCATATGATACATCCTATACTCTTGAGAAGTTAAAGCTTGAAAAAAAAATTTTAAGCTTGACTAACAGACAAATACCAAATGTCACAAAGGCAGTAAGTACTTTAAAGTAAATTACACAGATTGACTAGAAATGAGTGCTAGGCATTTCCAAATTTCAAACCACCCTCAAAGGACTGAGACTACAAATGATGTTCACAGACCTTTGATTAATGTTGGAGAAGTTGAAAAACTTATCAAAAAGACATCTGCTACTCAGAGACTAAAAATATGGATAAAATTGTTTTAAGGAGCATTTTCAGTCTAAATGGAAGAGTGAATCAACAGATCTCAGATAAATTGAATTCAAGAAAGTACACACACACTCACAAGGAGTACGCTTACTCTAGTGCAGGAAATGTTCTTTTAAAATTCATTTCTCAAAGCTGAAAGAAACTTAGGAAGTCAAAGTCAATGGATGTTTACCACAGAGAATCCTGAAACACAGTGAAATAAAAAAAGATTATGATGGCTGTGGCTGACCCTACAACCACCTTTAGGAAAAATATGCAATACAAAAACTTCCTCCAAGGAAGATTCTGAAGGTAATAAATTGGCCAGAATTTACAGCTAAGTGGATAAGCCTGCTGAGTTTGCGTATTTTTTAGAAGGATTTATAGGTACCAAACAAAAATAAGAAAAGAATGAATGTTTAAGTACCATTAACATTTTGAGGTTTGAGAAAGGTAAAAATAAAATTACATACACTGAACTTTAGCCCTGTTTCAGGTCTTATCAAATTTCAGAGAAATTTGTCTGCCAAAAAGATATCATCAGGAAAAGGATGGAGAGCCAAAGGCAGGCATGTAAGTTTTTCGTTAAATGTATTGAAGGAAAAGTTTGCAAGCACAAACACGTCTGTCCTCTTTTCAAGTCTGAGGTTGCTCACACTGTGCAGGAACAGATAGGTCAAATAGGGTTTGTCATGCCCAGTAAAACAAGAACTGTAAACACTTGGTTCATGTGCCAGGGATCCTCACTCAAATTAATTTCATAGAATCTTCCTGCTACATCCCTAAAATACTAAGCAGGTTCTCCATGTTATTTAACTGTATTTACTAGGTTAATACCAATTTCTTTCCCCCAAAACATCTAAATGCTAAATTAACCAGTCATTGATCCTTAAAGTGAGAAAGAAGTAGTGCCACCAGCTCCTGGCCACTAAACTGTTCGAGCCTGAGAAAAACATCATGGAAGAGAAGGTTGTCCCTAGGGTGTCTGTAGCCCTTTTTGGTCTCCTCCCACCAGAGGACCAGCGTCACCTCCAGGGTGTAGCTTTTCCTGACCTATTCCTCCTTTGTCCCTGACTTTGTTCTCTCAACTCTTCCACTGTTAAGACAACTGTCCTCATTATGATCAATCGTATTTGAAGTGTTGATTATATTTAGCTTTCTCAAAAAAAAAAAAAAAGAAAGAAAGAAAGAAAAAAAAAAGTGGGCATGGGGGGAATTTCCCTGAAGAATCTCTGGCTGAACAGAGTGCCTAGGGTAAGGTATAAAATAAGCATTATTATCCTTGTTTTCTAGATTAAGGCTAAAGGAAGAGGAAAGCCCACCTCATTAAGCACCAGTGTGTCAGGTATCATATTGGATGTCTTGCTTTCTGTTTCTAATATAGTCTTTACAATAATCCTAAGTGTCGGTGTTACTGACACCACATTACAGAGGAAGAAGCCCAGTGAGGAATTAAGTACCTTACTCATCTTTCAGCTAGGAATGAAGAAAAGCTGACATCCAAACCTCCTGACTTCTGTTTTATTGCTCTATCCAATGGTCCAAGCTAAAGACAGCTCTTTCCTGTGGCAATTTCCGCTACACTGCACTTCTTACATTCCCCACCCCCTGCATTTTAGTCAGCATCCTCCTGCACAGAACAAACATGGTTTTTATAGAAGTACATTCACCCTGTGTAAAATTTATTGGATACTCTAATTCAGAGCTAGTTACATTAAAAAAAAAAATCACAGTGTAATAACATTATATTTAATGAGGTGTTACATCTTTTTCATCCTTCTCTTGGTATTTCAGGCATTATTCTCCTAGGTCAGGACACCGGTATTTTACCCCATGTTCATGGGTCAGTGGATTATTTGGTCATGGTTAATGGTAATTGACATCATGAATCTATGAAACGGTGTCTGCCAATGTCACCTTATAGTAAAAAATACTCTCCAAAGTATTATTTGGGACTTTAAGAGACAGAAGAAAAAGAACCCTCCACATACAAATGTCACCTGGAGGACTGAACTCATGGAGGCTTCTCATGTCTTGGAAATTAACTAAGTTAACGGAATCTTCCTAGAACGGTAGAAGGAAGACAGGACTAGGTTAAAATGCTGACTTTCTATAAGCTAAACCTAGTTGGGGAGTATAATTCAGACCACATAGAAATTCTTTTCCTTCCCATTCTGGTTCTTTGTCAGCCCTCCAAATTGATCCCTCTTGCAATTAAACCTCCTTATACACATGAGGCAATTTCTAAGGGCCCTGAGACTTCAAATACAATATGCAGCTTCTTAAAGTTTTTGCTTTCCTTGCAAAATTTATATTGGAAATTTATATTGCATCTGGGACACCATCTGGATAACACAATTGATTAGGGATGTAGCTCTAAATTCCTTGCTTAGCAATTTTACTACATGTTATATTCCTTTTACCATGATGTTCAGCATGTTCTAGGAGGTTTTGGCAAATAATTATTCCCTTTCCACTACAGTTATGAAACGCAAGTAGGCTTTGAATGGACACAGTGGGGAAAAGTTGTCTAAAAAATCAAATTCTTTCAGGTAAGCCTTATTTTCCCCCCACTTCCAGCTGTCATCTCCTAGGAAAACTCTTGGCCCTAAGAGGCACTAAAAATTACTCTTAAGTAATGAATACCAATCATTTAAAATAAATGGCTTTAAATAAAAGTCAGTGACAAAGTATACAAAGTTTCAAAATAAAAATGCTAAATGTAAACATTATCCTGGTCCCCATACCAGGTGGAACATGTAAAGGCAGTAAGCACTGATGTTTTCAAATCTTGGCAAACTTCATGGCTGGCTTCAGACTGCTTTGGTACTTCTAATTTTACACCCAGAGTCATTGCCTTATTCCCTGTTCACTGCTGCCACCGTTTGTATGTTCTGGTCTTCGGCCCTAAGGGTGAAGAAAAAGAAACAGCTCTTCTCTCTCCAAGCAGCTTAGAAATTGCTGTTTCTTTTCTTTTTTTGTGTCCCACCTTGACCTTTCCTCTACCACTGTCCTACTATGGGGCCAAAGCTTTAAAATTAACAAATAATTTTTAACATTTCTTAGGATCCATTCTCCTCTGTAAACTAAATTTTTTTAATTGAAGGATAGTTGATTTACAATGTTGTGTTAGTTTAAGGTGTACCCAAAGTGATTCAGATATATATATATATACACACACACACACATATATATATATAAGAATATATATTGTTTCTCAGATTCTTTTCCATTATAGGTTATTACAAGATATTGAATATAGTTCCATGTGCTATACAGTAGGACCTTGTTGTTTATCTATTTTATATATAGTAGTGTGTATATGTTAATCCCAAACTCCTAATTTATCCCTTCCCCTCCCTTCCCCATTGGTAACCATAAGCTTGGTTTTTATGTCTGTTTTGTAAATAAGTTCATTTACATCTTTTTTTTAGGTTCCACATAGAAGTGATATCATATAATATTGTCTTTCTTTGTCTGACTTCACTTACTATGATAATATCCAGGTCCTTCCATGTTACTGCAGTCCTTCCATGTCACTGCAGATTGTATTATTTCATGGTATTTACTTCATTCTTTTTTATGGCTAAGTAATATTCCATTGTATATATGCCACATCTTCTTTATCCATTCATCTGCTGATGGACATTTAGGTTGCTTCCATGTCTTGGCTATTGTGAATAGTGCTGCAAAGAATATTGGGGTGCATGTATCTTTTACAATTAAAGTTTTTGTCTTTTCTATATATACGCCCAAGAGTGGGATTGCTGGATCATATGGTAACTTTATTTTTTGTAAACTAATATTTATTATCTCTTGATCTTAAATAACCACAATAAATTATTTAGTTGATATAAGTAATTTTTAAGACTCCTCATTACTTCTCTTCCCTTTTTCCACCAGAAGAAAGGCACAAATTTAGAATGATTTTCCCATAAGACTGATTTTCTTCTTCACTCACTCTGATATAGACTTAAAAATTGGTTCCAAAGAGAACTTCATGAAAGAAATAGAAAGGCAACATGTGTCTCGCTGACTTCCTATTTTATTATTTGGACAGCTGATTTAGATGGAGTATTATTAGCCCACACAATAGTGTACCTGAAGAGAAAATAAAGAGCTGGCAGTTAGGTTATCAATTTCAATCTTGCTATGTTCATTTTCCACTGTAAAAAATTACTATAAAGTTAGGTCTAAGGCAACACAAAGTATTATCTAACATTTCTTACATTAGAAGTCCAATCAGCGACAATATCAAGGTGTCTGCAGGCCTGCATTTCTTTCTGGAGGCTCTAGAGATAAATCCATTCCTCACCTTTTCCAGCTCCTAGAGGCCACCTGTATTCCATCACTCATGGTCCTTTCCTCCATCTTCAAAGCCAGCAATATTGCATCTCTGACCATTCTGCTGTAGCCACATCTCCCTTGCTTTGACCAGAGCCAGGAAAGATTCTCTGCTTTTAAAAACCTGTGTGAATGCAGCCACTATGGAAAACAGTATGGAAATTCCCCAAAAAATCTAAACATAAAACTACCATATGATCCAGCTCCTGGGTATATATCTGAAGAAAATAAAAGCACTACTTTGAAAAGATACATGCAAAACAATGTTCATAGCAGAATTATTTACAATTGCCAAGATATGGAAGCAACCAAGTGTCCATCAACAGATAAATGGATAAAGAAGATGTGGTATATATATATATATATATATATATATATATATATATATATATATATCATATCTATCTATCTATCTAGACCTGGAGGGTATTATGTTTAGTGGAAAGAGTCAGATAGAGAAAGACAAATACTGTATGTTATCACTTATATGTGGAATCAAAAAAATAAAACGAATGAATATAACAAAACTGAAACAGACTTACAGATATAGAGAACAAACTAGTGGTTACCAGTGGGTACTGGGAAGGGGGAAGGGGCCCGATAGGAGGAAGGGATTAAGAGGTACAAACTACTATGTATAAAATAAATAAGCTACAAGGATATATTGTACAACACAGGGAATACAGCCAATATTTTATAATAACTTTAAATTGAGTATTATCCATAAAAATTTTGAATAACTATGTTGTATCTGAAACTAATATTGTAAGTCAACTATACTTCAATAACAAAAAATATATTCTTTAATATATGCAAATCAATGTGATACACCATATTAACAAACTGAAGAATAAAAACCATATGATCATCTCAATAGATGCAAAAAAAGCTTTTCACAAAATTCAACACTAATTTATGATAAAAAGAAAACTCTCCAGAAAGTGGGCATAGAGAGAAGCTACCTCAAAATTATAAAGGCCATATATGACAAACCCATAGCAAACATCATTCACAACGGTGAAAAACTGAAAGAATCTCCTCTAAGATCAGGAACGAGACAAGGATATTCACTCTCACCACTCTTACTTAACATAGTTTTGGAAGTCCTAGCCACAACAATCAGAGAAGAAAAAGAAATAAGAGGAATACAAATTGGAAAAGAAGAAGTAAAACTGTCACTGCTTGCAGATGACATGATACTATACACAGAGAATCCTGAAGATGCCACCAGACAACTACTAGAGCTAATCAATGAATCTGGAAAAGTTGCAGGATACAAAATTAATGCACAGAAATCTCTTGCATTCCTATACACTAACAACAAAAGATAAGAAAGAGAAATCAAGGAAACAATCCCATTCACCATTGCAACAAAAAAAATAAAATACCTAGAAATAAACCTACCTATGGAAGTAAAAGACCTGTACTCAGAAAATTATAAGACACTGATGAAAGAATCAAAGATGACACAAACAGATGGAGAGATATACCATGTTCTTGGTTAGGAAGAATCATTATTGTGAAAACGACTATACTACCCAAAGCAGTCTACAGATTCAATGCAATCCCTATCAAACTACCACTGGCATTTTTCACAGAACTAGAACAAAAAATTTCACAATTTGTATGGAAACACAAAAGACCCCGAATAGCCAAAGAAATCTTGAGAAGGAAAAATGGAGCTAGAGGAACCAGGCTCCTGGATTTCAGACTATACTACAAAGCTACAGTAATCAAGACAATATGGTACTGGCACAAAAACAGAAATATTGATCAATGGAACAGGATAGAAAGCCCAGAGATAAGCCCATGCACCTATGGTCAACTAAGCTATGACAAAGGAGGCAAGTATATACAATGGAGAAAAAACAGTCTCTTCAATAAGTGGTGCAGAGAAAACTGGACAGCTACATGTAAAAGAATGAAATGAGAGCACTCCCTAACACCATACACGAAAATTCTAGACTCAAAATGGATTAGACACCTAAATGTAAGACTGAACACTATAAAACTTTTAGAGGAAAACATAGGAAGAACACTCTTTGACATAAATCACAGTGAGATCTTTTCTGACCCACCTCCTAGAGTAATGGAAATAAAAATTTTAAAATGGGACCTAATTAAACTTAAAAGCTTTTGCACAGCAAAGGAAGCCATAACCAAGACAACCGTCAGAATGGGAGAAAATATTTGCAGAAAAATCAACAGACAAAGGATTAATCTCCAAAATATATAAACAGATCATGCAGCTCAATACCAAAAACACAAACAACCCAATCACATATGGGTTGAATGCCTAAATAGACATTTCTCCAAAGAAGACATACAGATGGCCAACAAGTACATGAAAAGATGCTCAACATCACTAATTATTAGAGAAATGCAAATCAAAACTACAATGAGATATCATCTCACACCAGTCAGAATGGCCATCCTCAAAAAATCTACAAACAATAAATGTTGGAGAGGGTGTGGAGAAAAGGGAACCCTCTTGCACTGTTGGCGGGAATGTAAATTAATACAGCCACTATGGAGAACAGTATGGAGGTTCCTTAAAAAACTAAAAATAGAATTACCATATGACCCAGCAATTCCACTACTGGGCATATACCCAGAGAAAACCATAATTCAAAAAGACATGTTCATCCTAATGTTCATTGCAGCACTTTTTACAATAGCTTGGTCATGGAAGCAACCTAAATGTTCATCATCAGGGGAATGGATAAAGAAGATGTGGTATATATATACAATGGAATATTACTCAGCCATAAAAAGGAACAAAATTGGGTCATTTGTAGAGATGTGGATGGACGTAGAGACTATCATACTGAGTGAAGTAAGTCAGAAATAGAAAAACAAATATTGTATATTAACCCATATATGTGGAATCTAGAAAAATGGTACAGATGAACCAGTTTGCAAGGCAGAAATAGAGACACAGATGCAGAGAATAAACGTATGGACACCAAGGGGGGCAGGGAAGGGGGTTGGGATGAATTGGGAGATTGAGACTGATATACACTAATATGTATAAAATAGATAACTAATGAGAACCCACCATATAGCACAGGGAACTCCACTTTGCTATACAGTAGAAACTAACACAACATTGTAAAACAACTATACCCCAATGAAAAAATAATAATAAATAAAAAATAGTAAAAGTGTAAATAAAAATATAAAACAAAAAAAACAGCCCTAATTAATTATAATTTTAAACCTATTAATTAATTTTTTAGAAACATTAGCTTAGGCCCACTTGGATAATCCAAGATAAATTCCCCGTCTGAAAATCCTTAATATCACATCCGCAAAGTTCTTTTGGTTTCTTGTTGTTGTTGTTGTTATTTTATGCCGTGTAAGGTAACATATTCACAGGTTCTTTCTGGATATTAGGATATAGATATGTTTGGGAGGCTGTTATTCTGCTTATCACACCAGGTATCAGTGCTTCATTCCCTACAGGCATAGTCATAGGTTAATTGTTTTACTTTGCAGTAAATCTAACTTTTCATAGGAAATCTCAAATCTGTCTCTAAATGCCATCTATTTTCACATAGAAGAGTTCCTTGGTGTATACCTTTGAGCATTCAAAAGCAGGCAGTTGCAACCACAATAACATTTAACCTGTTATGCAATGTTTGGTTTCCACTTGAAAAATATCTAAAGACTGCAGGAACTGGTTGTATTTCTGAGAAATTGCTGGTGCTTGCTAGTTCTCAATCACGTGCTGCTCGTGCCTTACCTCACCCATAGACTGAAGAGAGGTACATATTGTTGGGGAAGCTAGTAAAGTAGTCTTGTTCAGGCTTCAGAGGTGGCACCAAGCCTCTCTCTGACCAGACAATGACGTTAAAGCTGGCTGCATGCCAAACTGCTGAGCTACACCCAGGCCAGCAAGGGATGGCGCCAGCACACATATATACAATAGAATATTAGCCATAAAAAGGAATGAAATTGGGTCATTTGTAGAGATGTGAATGGACCTAGAGACTGTCATACAGAGTGAAGTACGTCAGAAAGAGAAAAACAAATATTGTATATTAACCCATGTATGTGGAATCTAGCAAAATGGTACAGATGAAGCAAGCGGTTTGCAAGGCAGAAATAGAGACACAGATGTAGAGAACAAACATGTGGACACCACTCGATAAAATGCTAGATAAGACAGAGAGTTAGTCATGGGACTTCTTGCACCTTGAGGGTCTGGCCAGACCCCAGAGATCAAGAACATTCCAAAACTTACAAGTTAAAACCAAGGCATTTATGACAACAACCAGAGCTGCAAACTTGCAAGTAGGCTGATTGTTATCAGCCTGCAGCCTGGTGCTAAAACCCAGGCTCCTTTGAATGTCAAACTGAAGTCTCACCCATGGGATGGACGCACAGCCCAGGACCTTCCCAACTGGGGCTCCAGGTTGCCGTTCAAGGGACTTCCCAGCGCTGCTTGGATCTGGATGTAGGTGATTCCCCAATTCAGTGATGTATAAACCTCTGTCTTTACTATTCTTTCTCAGTTAGTTATACTATTTTCTTAATTATTACAGTATTCTGTAATCTTTGTCAATTCAAAAAACTCCCTCTAAATTCTTGTTTAACTGAGTGTAGAGTGGCTATTTTGCCAGCGAATCTTACGAACCTTGAAATGGAAAGCAAGACTTTCAGCAAAATACATGTACAATTTGGCCATCAGATGTCTCCACGGGTGTCAATTTTACTCATCCTGGAAGCAGGAAAATTTAGCTACTTTCATAAATTTTCTTTCTTACACTGTTAAATTTTCTCTAAAATTTTGAGGTCTCATTCATCTTTGAAAGTTCAGAATTTTCTAAACTTTTTAAGAACTAGATGACTTTCCCAGACTTCACACTAGTTTTTTCTCTTTATGGCCATTACCACCACACAAAAAGAAAGGCTTGTATTTTAAGGATAATTAGCCCAGCTTAAAAAATTATTATTTGGAGGCTAAATACTGAATTTTTAGATACTTATCCTGAACCACAAATGTTAAACTTGACATTACTCTTTGTACCATACTATTACTACTGTATTTTCTTGCTGTTATATGTATCCTATTCTACCTTGGAACTCTAAGCCTGTAGGAAATTACTCTATGCTCTAAAATAAATATAAATATCCCTGTGAGTGAAGGAAATATAACACAACCCTTGGAAGAAGTAATTAATCATGTGCACAAAGAATGTAGAATGATATCTGGATTCTCCAAAGTCCAACACTTCTCAAACTTTTTTGGTCTCAGCATCCCTTTACACTCTCAAAAATCACTGAGGATCTCAAGGGGTTTTTGTTTATATGGGTTATGTTAATTGATATTCCTTGTATTAGAAATTTAAGTTGAGAATTTTTAAAATATATTTATTCATTTAAAAATAATAATAAACCCATTAAATGTTAACACACATGATATTTTATGAAAATAATTATAGTTTTCAGAAACATATATTGAGAACAGTAACATAGTTATACATTTTTGCAAGTCTCTTTAATGCATGGCTTAACAGAAAGCAACTATATTCATATCTGCTGCTGCATTCAATTTGCTGCAATCTGTTGTTTTGGTTAAAATATGCAAAGAAAATTCAGCCTCATGCAGAGATGTAATTGGAAATGGGAGGAATATTTTAGTACCTTTTCAGATAACTGTGGATATTCTTCTTTGATACTACACCAAAACTCAGCAAGCGTATGTTTCAAAGGTTAGTCGCAATGAACTTTGCATACTCTGTGCACTCATGAGAGAATGTAAACCAAAAAGGAGTAAATAATGTCTTAGTATTATTATGAAAATAGTTTTGACCTCCCAGACCCTCTGAATTTCTCTCAATAACCCCTGGAGTTCCCAGACCACCCTTTAAATCCCACTTCTATAGTCTGCTAGCTGCAGTGGTTTGATAAGCAAACTCAAGCTTCCATTTTGTGACTCTTCCTTAAGTCAAAATAAGTCAGGACAGGGTGAAGGAGAATCACTCCATGTAAATAAAGATTTCTTCCTATATTACCCCCCCCCCAAAAAGAGCATATGGACACAAAGAAACTTTTGGAGTTGATGGGTATGCTTGTTACCTTAAGTTTGGTGATGATCTCATGAGTATAAGCATATGTCCGACTCATCAAATTGCATACATTAAAGATGTGCAGTTTTTGTATATCAATTATATCTCAATAAATCTGTAAAGGGAAATTTACAAAACAAAGAAGAGTTACAGAATAAACTTGATATAACCCATAATAAAATAAAGATATTAGTCCTTTGAGAATCTATAACAACAAAAATAATTCTGGAATTATCAAAAAAGGATGCTGGGACTTCCCTGGTGGTCCAGTGGTTAAGAATCCGTGCTTCCAGTGCAGGGAAGCGCGGGTTTGATCCCTGGTCGGGGAACTAAGATTCCGCGTGCCGCACTGCACAGTGGGAAAAAAAATGGCCAAAATATTTTTAAAAGGAGGGGTGAAATGCTAAAAGTAAGTCATAGAAATCTGTCGTTCCTCATACAAAACTGGCTCATACACCTGGAATATTGTGAGCAATTCTGAAAACTGCCCTATAAAAAGGGTTCTAGCTTTACCTAGTCTGTTTTCCTCTTTTCAGCCCTCTAAGGAGCTCTCACTTTTGCTAAACTGATTCTTTAGGGCTTTCTTTAGACAGAATCAGGTGAGTGGCATGGGAGAAGTGGGAAATTGGAGTGTCTGGGGCTAGGGAAGGAGTTTTCCCAGGTGAAGGACATTTGAAAAATAAAGGCCGATGCATCATGGATGGGAGAAGGGTGGGAAAAGGAATTTTAAAAAGCATTGGTTTCCAGAGATGTAAGGGATTTAAGTTACTTTGGAGCTAATTTTGGTTTTGGTACTGTGTTCTTTTGACCACAATATGCCTCTAACATAACCAACCACATTTTACAAACATTCTCCCTGTGGGCTCATCCAATAATGCCCCTTGGGATTCCTTGTTAAAACACCTAGAATTCTTGGTTAATATTCCTGCTCTACCACATGACACTTTTCAGTATAAAGTGGTTAAATTAAACTCTTTGGAGAGCCTCATAAGTTAGATAACTGGAGCACAAGGAAGAATCTGTCATCAGATGCCTTTCACTAAGTTAATTATAGATAAAACAAACATGAAGTGGTTAGAAACAGAGGTTAAAATTTCACTCACTTGGACTTTGCATAATAATGAATTAAACTGCTGGTCTGGATTGGCATTCTGCTGGGAATATGATTTGGAAACAGGAGAACCAGCCAATGAGTGGTCTGATTTTGTTCTTGAAAGTAATATAAAGTAACACAAGTCAACCAAGACTTTCACCTCCCTTTGCTTTTAAAATGTTATTTGTGATAGGAACCATGCAAACAAATAAGAGAATCTATATATGTTTTCTCCATATGTGTATGGATGACAAATCACCTAAATACTTTATACTGGTTTGGCCGAAAATTTCATTCAGGTTTTTCCATAACATCTTACGAAAAACCTGAAGGAACTTTTTGACCACCCCAATAATTTGGACACTGTGCAATCCCATACTGATTCGTTTCCTGAAAAATTAATATACTTTGCAAATCCAGAAATCACATCACCTTAAAAAGCAGTCAGTACCAGGGAGGAGGAATAAGCGTAGGAGTGAAAAGGGGCTTCCCTGGTGGTACAGTGGTTGAGAGTCCACCTGCCGATGCTGGGGACACGGGTTCATGCCCCGGTCCGGGAAGATCCCACATGCCGCGGAGCGGCTGGGCCCGTGAGCCATGGCCACTGAGCCTGCGCGTCCAGAGCCTGTGCTCCGCAGCGGGAGAGGCCGCGGCAGTGAGAGGCCCACATGCCGCAAAAAAAAAAAGGAGTAGGAGTGAAGAGAGAACACAAGGGAAAAAAATCAGAGGATAGTGAGTGCTACAAACATATGGAAAATGGAATGAAAAGAACCAGTTTTCTCTTTCTTCTGCTGGGAAAAATTCAAATAAGCTTGCTTCCATGTATATGCTTCACATAAAATACATTTGCTATTTTTTAAGGCTTTCAGATAACACATTCCTAAACCAAAGCCATATCCAAATTCCAAGTTCTTCATTAAACAGGCTTTATGTTATATTGTTCATGAGAAAATTCTCCTTTTTTAACCTTTTTTAAACTATGTGGTTAATGCTTCCCATACTTCATGATAAGATTTTATAACCCCTTCCTTGTGCTGGTGGCACTTTCACACTAAAATCACTCAGACTCCAGAGCCTTGTTATTTTTCACTTTTCTTCTGCAGCCACTATAAACTCTAGACCCTAATTTTTAATATGTTCATATTCAAATATATTAGCTAAAAACTCTAGGTACATTTAATTTAAAAAAAGAAAGAAAAAACAGGTCCTTACTACTCTTCCCTCTGTAGTAGCCTCTTTTCCTTCTCAGATACATGTCCTCTTAATTGTTTCAGAGGAGAAGGGAGAAGCTTTCACTGTTGCATATGACTTAGAAGTAAGAAAATATTCCATGTATATACAGAGGGCATTGCAGATATCATCAGTGCCTTCAGCACTCACTTTTCCCTATTCACCAACTGCAAATATCTGCAACTTCTGTATGAGGGGTCCTCTGGCTGCTGGAGTGTATTTGGCCCAGAAGCAGAGCAGGCCAGGGCAGAAGCACTGGGGAGTCAAGGTCCCTTGGAGCTGTCTTCAACCAACCACTGACTAACTGACATTAGAGGAAAATCTCTCCAGCATCCTTGCCTTCAGGTGCAATAGCCCTGAGAACTGTTCTGCACCAGCGGTCCCCAAATTTTTGACACCAGGGACCAGTTTCGTGGAAGGCAATTTTTCTACTAACCGGTGGGGTGGGAGGGGGAGGGGGGATGGTTCAGGCGGTAATGTGGGTGATGGGGAGAGGCTCACCTCCTGCTGTGCAGCCCGGTTCCTAACAGGCCACGAACAGGTCCATGGCCCGGGAGTTGGGGACCCCTTCTCTACACAGCTTCTCGGAGGTCCCAGAGAGAAGGAGCCCTGGGTGCCTGCAGGGGTTACCTGTTCAGTAACGTACCTCATACCAGCTTTCTTCCCTTCCCTGTCTCCATTCCCCACTCCATTCCCTCCCGAAATGGATCACTTGCACTCAGATCCTCATCTCAGGATCTGCTTCTGGGAGAGCCCAACTTAAATCAGAAAGTATCATCCAAATACTGTTAGAAACTATTGACCTAAAGGAGAAGACTGATAGGAACGACTTCACTTTAATGCAAGTCTGTCCATGAGATAAACTCACACCAGAACGAGGCAGGTTAGAAACAATATGACAGGGATCCAGAAAAGCTTCAGAGGGAAGGTAATGTTTCAAAGAGGGCTTGAAGGATGAAGATGAGTTCAGCTGGGGCAGAAGTGTTTAGAGGACATTCGAGGCAGAAGGACCAACAGAATAAAAACAAACAAATAAAAAAATACAATACACCCAGGGTGAGAAGGAAAATAATGAACATGAGGCAGGAAAGTGGTTCAGAATCTTGAATATGATGCTAAATCCTCAAAACATAAATTTCACTGTCTGGGGAGAAAAATAACTGTTTGACCAGGGGATTAATACATTGCAGCTCTTTAGAAACCTAAGAGCAAAACATACAAGACAGATTTTCAGAAGTAATATAAATAGTGTAAAATTTTTACCTTTCTTAAATTTATAATACAGCTAAATGAAGGTTTGGGCTAGTATAGACCAATTGTAGCAAAGCTAATATTTTTGTGTATGTGTTTGCATAGATACATGCGTATGAATCTTGATGCTCTTTCATGAATAAAAGTAAGTTGTTAGGCAAAATGTACATTATGTTTTCAGATTTGTGAACTATGTCTGCTTGTAAATAAGCAGGTTACTCTATAAAGCTGGTACTTTTCTGGTATTGCTCACTGAAATGAATAGCACCACCACATATACAGTTTCCAGTCGGAAGACCAGAGCTCGTCCTTAACATTTCCCTCTTCCTCAGTGGCCACACCAAGCCCATCAAAGTCCTGTCAGTTTCACCTCCCAGATCTCTCCATTTTTCTCAATTGTACATGTCACCATTCGGTTCAGCCACCATCAATCAGCTTTCACTGTAAGGACAGAAGGAGCAAACATTCACCCTTGCCCCTCTTTCACTCTATTCTCACAGCCCATCATGTCTCCCTTCCCAGCTTACAGTCCTTCATTGGCTCCCCACTACTCTGAGGATAAAGGTCCAACTTGATGTGGCTTCTGCCCACCTATTCAGGCTCATCTCTTTCAATGCCATCTAGCCACACTGGCCAACTTTCAATTCCCCAGAAAAACCCTTGATCCCCCAGTACCTCAAGGGCTTTGCCTGTACAGCTGGCCCAGTTAAGGATCATATGTGTCATTGTGAAGCCACTATGGGACCTAATCATGGCCCATATCAAGGTGGTGTATTCTTGTTGACAGTTCATTTCCTGCAAACTACCCCTTCAAACCACCTAAGGTTGCATTTACAGTAAGAATGTATCATCCAAATATTAAAAATAATGGCAGCTAGACTAGGCAGCTAGTCTAAAATCACAGTGATCTCCTGCTTTAACTATTTGTAAAGTTCTTTTTTTAAAAAACATCTTTGAGTATAATTGTTTACATTGTTGTGTTAGTTACTGCTGCATAACAAAGAGAATCAGCTATGTATATACATATATCCCCATATCCCCTCCCTCCTGAGTCTCCCTCCCACTCTCCCTATCCCATCCTTCTAGGTGGTCACAAAGCACCAAGCTGATCTCCCTGTGCTATGTGGCTGCTTCCCACTAGCTATCTGTTTTACATTTGGTAGTGTATATATGTCAATGCCACTCTCTCACTTTGTCCCAACTTATGCTTCCCCCTCCCCATGTCTTCAAGTCCATTCTCTACATCTGCATCTTTATACTTGTCCTGCCCCTAGGTTCATCAGACCCATTTGTTTTTCTTTTTAGATTCCATATATATATATGCGTTAGCATATAGTATTTGTTTTTCTCTTTCTGAATTACTTCACTCTGTATGACAGACTCTAGGTCCATCCACCTCACTACAAATAACTAAATTTCGTTCCTTTTTATGGCTGAGTAATATTCCATTGTATATATGTGCCACATCTTCTTTATCCATTCATCTGTTGATGCACATCTTGGTTGCATCCATGTCCTGGCTATTGTAAATAGAGCTGCAATGAACATTGTGGTACATGACTCTTTTTGAATTATGGTTTTCTCAGGGTATATGCCCAGGAGTGGGATTGCTGGGTCATATGGTAGTTCTATTTTTAGTTTTTTAAGGAACCTCCATACTGTTCTCCATAGTGGTTGTATCAATTTACATTCCTACCAACAGTGCAAGAGGGTTCCCTTTTCAACACACCCTCTCCAGCATTTATTGTTTGTAGATTTTTTGATGATGGCCATTCTGACTGTTGTGAAGTGATACCTCATTGTAGTTTTAATTTACATTTCTCAAATGATTAGTGATGTTGAGCATCCTTTCATGTGTTTGTTGGCAATCTGTGTATCTTCTTTGGAGAAATGTCTATTTAGGTCTTCTGCCCATTTTTGGACTGGGTTGTTTGTTTTTTTGATATTGAGCTGCATGAGTTGCTTGTATATTTTGGAGATTAATCCTTTGTCAGTTGCTTCTTTTGCAAATATTTTCTCCCATTCTGAGGGTTGTCTTTTCATCTTGTTTATGGTTTCCTATGCTGTGCAGAAACTTTTAAGTTTCATTAGGTCTCATTTGTGTATTTTTGTTATTATTTCTATTTCTCTAGCTGGTGAGTCAAAAAGGATCTATATATTCATTTCTTCACTGCTTTGTGAGCCAAACCCAGATTAACCCCTAGGGCCAGAGATTACACAGATCTATAAAACAGAGATAAGTACAACAGTAATCTCAAGAATGAACTCAGAAAGTTGCCATGTGATGCTACATTAAAATCAGATTAACCTGATTTAGATCTGGAATAAACTTTAAATTATTGTTGATATATACATCCCACATGCCACTCCTTCTTTCCTTATTTAACCCCCAATTGTTCTCTACTTCTCAGCCTAACATCACTTTCTCAGGAAACCTTCTCTGGCCCCCCAGATCAGGCCAGATCCCTCTGTCAGTTGCTCTCCTAACATTCTGTATTTTTCCTTTTCCATCTGCCATTACCTACTTGTGTGTTTATTTGATTGTCTGCCTCCCTCTCTTGACCATAAGTTCTATGAAGATGGTACATAGCAGAGGCTTGAGAAATATGTGTTTAAAAAATTATTTTAATAAGTTAATTTGCCCCAGATATCTTGTTAATCATTTTAGATGCTTTATTTATGCCCATATACAGCTAAGAAAACTAAAGCTGAGAGATTCTTAAATAATTTTTTCAGTCAGTAATGATGGACCTGAAATTTATTCTCAAGTCTGTCTGACTGGAGCTGACACTCCTAGCCACCACCCTATACTGCAAGGCAGAATAGTAGGTAACTATAATATGATATAACTTCTATGTGGAATCTAAAAATAATGATATAAATGAACTTACATACAAAACAGAAATAGGCCCACAGACATAGAAAACAAACTTATGGTTACCAAAGGGAAAAGGGGGTGGGAGGGATAAATTAGAAGTTTGGGATTAACAGATACTACTACCAACTACTACTACTACCAATAGATAACCAACAAGGGTCTACTATATAGCACATGGAACTATACTCATTATTTTGTAATAACCTATAAGGGAAAAGAATCTGAAAAAGAATAACTGAATCACTTTGCTGTATACCTGAAACTAACACAACATTGTAAATCAACTATACTTCAATTTAAAAAAAAGAATAATAGGTAACATTTATAGAGTTGTGTTAGTATTGAGTTATTGGATCGTTTTTCTATTTCTCAAAATTTTCCATTATATCATTGTCCTGACACCTCTTCAACAAAAATGTTTCTACTTGATGGATAAGTTTCCTAAGGTTTATCTTATCCAGATTCTAGTTTATTGATTAATTTCCTAGCATCCTTTTCCAACTTGGTTATTTGGCTTCCCACTGTACCATATTATGTCATTCCAGATACATTTTTCCTATTCTTTGCTTATGTGATCTCCTAATTTTTACAAAGCTGCAATAAAGTAGGAAAATACAAAAATACACCCCCTAAGCCTTGTCAGTTTTGTTCAAAATATATTTTCCTGGACAGGTAGGGTGTGGAGAGTGTTTTGGAATAAGGGCAGGAAGAGGTGATGTGATGAGGCTGAACTTTATGTAGAATAAAGACTAGGAAAAATCAGTTCCAGTTTGGAAACAATGAAACCAGATAATATTCCTAGTTGAAAGAACAAACATGGTTAAAGAATGTCTACTATGACATGGGACTGAGTAATACACAAGAGGCTAAACACAATCTTTATTTTAGAAAAGAAAATAAATTATTTGAGAAGACTTACCCAAAAGAGAGTTCCATATAATGGATAAACTTGTATAATAACAGAATCACTATATATTTTAAATATGCTGCTGTTTTCTTGATGAAATTAGAATCGCTTACAATATATACATATACTTTGTTTGTTTCAAACAAAAGGTGGTTTGAAGCTACAAAGAGTGAGGGCCCAGTAAATTAAGAAAATTAGGTCAACTTGATTAATGATGAGACAAAGGAGTAGATGGAAATATCAACACTTCTTGCATAATCTGTCACTGACTATGTACAGTAAACTTAGGTGTGAGCCAGGGTACTGTGCTCACTCAAAGCCCTGTGTCTTTATCCCAGAGAAATTTACTTATGCCCCACATAGCTGGTTCCCAAAAAAAGGCAACTCTAGACACCCCATCCCTACTCACCCAAGAGTCCTGACATTTTCATCTCACTTTCTCTTATGGCCTCCTCATCAGTTGACTTTATCTCCCACCCCTGCCCTTGCTTTGCTCTTGAAGATCACTAGACTTGGGGCTCCTGTGTTTTTACCTTTTCCCAAGGTGCAGCTCTGCTCATTCTCTGGCTCTATTTGCTTGTAGCTGACTCTGCCCAATCAAGCCCCAGGGTACTCTCACTTAGCAGCTGCTCCACTCCCTGGGAGTGGGCAGTTCACCATGTATGAGCCCTCACCCATGTAATGAAGTTTGAAGGAACACCATAGCTTCCCAACTGCCCACCCACATCCACTAGAAGCATCTCTGAAAATGCAGATGCTGTCACAAAAGGAATACAGCCAATCTCAATTATTCCCAAATTTGCCTATGCACTAAAATTTATTTGTAACGTCAAAATCAATATTCGTGGAACTTTTGTGGCCATTCATGGATATGTACAGAGAAGCAAAAAATTTGAGTTTCCCCACGTATACACTCCCAGCTGAGGTCAATCAAGACAATACTCTGTCTTCTTGTTTAAGCTCTCATACTATAAAACAAGTGTCCTTTCACAGTCTAGTTACTGCCATACTATAAAACAAGTGTCCTTTCGCAGTCTAGTTACTGCCATACTATAAAACAAGTGTCCTTTAGCAGTCTAGTTACTGCCGTACTATAAAACAAGTGTCCTTTCGCAGTCTAGTTACTGCCATACTATAAAACAAGTGTCCTTTAGCAGTCTAGTTACTGCCATACTATAAAACAAGTGTCCTTTCGCAATCTAGTTACTGCCATGTTTTTTGTATTTTTGTGCTTTTGGTTGGTGATTTCACTGTTTAAAATGAAATGTACAGCATAGGGAATATAGTCAATAATAATGTAATATCTTTGTATGGTAACTAGGCTTACCATGGTGATCATTTTGAAATGTATAGAAACTTCAAATCACTATGTTGTGCATGAGGAACTAACATAATGTTGTAAGTCAATTATAATTCAAATAACAAACAAACAACTCATAGAAAAAGAGAATAGATTTATAGTTACTGGAGGTGGGGAAGGGGGTGTGGGGGATTAGGAATATTGGATAAAGTTGGTCAAAAGGTACAAAATTCCAGTTATAAGGTAAATAAGTACTAGGAATATAATGTACTACATGATAAATATAATTAACACTGCCATATGTTATATATGAAAGTCAAGAGAATAAATCCTAAGAACTCTCATCACAAGGAAATTTTTTTTCTATTTCTTTAATTTTTATCTATATGAGATGGTGGATGTTCACTAAATGTACTGTGGCCATCATTTCATGATATATATAAGTCAAATGATTATGCTGTATACCTTGAATTTTATACAGTGCTGTAGGTCAATTATATATCAATAAAACTGAAATCAGTCAATCAATAAATATATAGAATGGCTCCCCAAGTTTAGTACTGATGTACTATGTAGTATGTGTATTGAATAAATTTCATTTAAGCATGAGTTATAGTGCTGTTGGCCATGAGTTCAATGTTCAAGAATCAACAGTATATGGTAAATAAGGTATACTTAAACAGAAATACATTTTAAAAGGTTATATGTTGGATGGTTGATGAAAATATGGTGACCAGAGGCCCAAGAACTTAACCCTGTTCGTCCCCAGGAGCAACACTTTAGTATTTGCTAATCCAGTGTTCTCAGAGACTTTATAAAACATAACTACCATAAATAACAAGAATCAAATATAACTTCATCATATTCAAGTCCTTGGGGATTAGGACACAGAATGGACAGTAATGTCAAAACCTAAAGCCCTGAAGTGTAGGTTTGGGTGGGCTTCCCCATGAGATCCTGCCTAGGGTAGGGAGTGTTGTGCCAGATGGGAGGAAGGCCCTGAACTTGGGAGCTGGAATTCTGGATACAAACTTTGAGTTCTTCTCAACACTTCTTGAGTCCAACCCTATTCCTAGATTAATAGTATTACTACTCTGGCCACTATGCTACATAAAATATCCATGGCAAATGAGGCATTGTATCAGAATTTTCATCTTAGTGTTTGACAATCTAGACCTGCACTGCCCAGTGCAGGATCCACCAGGCAAATGTGGTCACTGAGCACAAGACTGTCTGGTCCAAATGAAGAGGTACTGGCAATGTAACATATGCCCTGATTTCAAAGGCACAGTTGATTTTTTGTAAAAAGTAAAATATCTTGTGATAATTTTTGTATTGATTATATATTGGAACATTTTTATATGGTGGGTTAAATAAAATGTACTATTAAAATGAATTCACCAGTTTATGTTTTACCTTTTTTAAATGTGGCTACTAGAATCTTTTTACATTTTATGATACTGTAGTCAACAATACATCCATTGATTTTCAATATATTTTTCTCTGTGTTCCCACATTATCTATTTCCTTTTCACAAGATCTCAATTTAGAGTCTGCAAAATGGATAAACCAGTTCATTACTAGAGAAAGAATTATGTCACTTAATATCTAATATCATGGTTGTGCAAAATGAAAAAAAAGACTAAAATGTAGCAGTAAAGTTATATACTGTAAACACCAAAAATTTAGGTGTCTTAATAATGCATGCATGAAGATATTCAATTATCCCTTTTAACATAGGTCCTTGGACTGCCTGATGGTTTAAAAATGATCAATCTTATCCAAGACTCCTATTGAAGATCTCTCTGCCAAAAATAATAGCTCACTTACCAAAAGGTAGAAGATGCAGAGATTCAGTTATGCAAATAAAGCCTGAATTATGGGCCTGTGACCCTGCCCAGAAATCAGTCAATCAATCAATCAATCAATTTCATATATGACCCACATTATGTTTGCATCACACAGTGCTGATCTAGAACCAATAGCCATGTTGTGAGAATTTACACTACTACATAGTAGTTAACACTTGTCTCCTACTTATTCTGAGCCAAACACTGTCCCAAGTACAACTTAATTAATCTTCACAGGAACTCCCTGAAATATATACTACTGCCTTTCCTCCTTTTTCAGGTTAGAAGATTGTGGCAAAGAAAGATTGGGTGACTTGCCCTAGGTAGCACCAGATTTGAGCCAGATTTGACTCAGGTAATCAGCAATCACATTCTTAACCATTGCATTCACACACACATACACACACACACACACACACACACACACACACACACACACCACACACAAATAAATGTCTATTTGATATGATCATCAAACCCTTAAAATAAAAATTACTTATTGGTAGAAAGAAAAAATGGTTTATGCCTTCAGTGGCATTCTCTGAAGATATAAACAGATGACAAGAAAGTCATTAACTTCCAAAAGTTAAGATTTTGCAAGGGGAAAATGCTGAATCATCATGAGTTTTAGGGTATCGGTTCATCTTCAGTCTAGAACTAGTGTAGAAGCAGAGGTCAAAAAGTAAGAAGAAACACTTAAAAGCTTTTGCACAGCATAGGAAATGATAAACAAAACAAAAAGACAAGACTCAGAATAGGAGAAAATATTTGCAGATGAAGCAACGAACATGGGATTCATCTCCAAAATATACAAACAGCTCATGCAGCTCAATATCAAAAAACAAACAACCCAATCCAAAAATGGCAGAAGACCTAAATAGACATTTCTGCAAAGAAGACATAAAGATGGCCAAAAAACACACGAAAAGATGCTCAACATCATTAATAATTAGAGAAATGCAAATCAAAACTACAATGAGGTATCACCTCACACTGGTCAGAATGGTCATTATCAAAAACGATCTACAAACAATAAATGCTGGAGAGAGTATGGAGGAAAGGGAACCCTCCTACACTGTTGGTAGGAATGTAAATTGGTAGAGCCAGTATGGAGAACAGTATGGAGGTTCCTTTAAAAACTAAAAATAGGGCTTCCTGGTGACACAGTGGTTGAGAGTCCGCCTGTCGATGCAGGGGACACAGGTTCGTGCCCCGGTCCAGGAAGATCCCACATTCCACAGAGCGGCTAGGCCTGTGAGCCATGGTCGCTGAGCCTGCGCGTCCAGAGCCTGTACTCTGCAATAGGAGAGACCACAACAGTGAGAGGCCCGCGTACCACAAAAAAAAAAAAAAAAAAACTAAAAATAGAACTACCATATGGCCCAGCAATCCCACTCCCGGGCATATACCCAGAGAAAAACATCATTCAAAAATATATATGCACCCCAATGTTCATTGCAGCACTATTTGCAATAGCCAGAACATGGAAGCAACATAAATGTCCATCAACAGAGGAATGGATAAAGATGTGGTACATATATACAATGGAATAATACTCAGCCATAAGAAAGAATGAAATAATGCCATTTGCAGCAACATGGATGGACCTAGAGATTGTCATACTGAGTGAAGTAAATCAGACAAAGACAAATATCATATGATATCACTTATATGTGGAATCTAAAAAAAAGAGGTACAAATGAACTTATTTACAAAACAGAACTAGAGTCACAGATGTAGAAAACAAACTTATGGTTACCAGGGGGTGAGAGGTGGAGGGATAAATTGGGAAATTTGGATTGACATATACATACTACTATTTATAAAATAGATAACTAGTAAGGACCTACTGTATAGCAGAGGGAACTCTACTCAGTACTCTGTAATGGCCTATATGGAAAAAGAATCTAAAAAAGAGTGGATATATGTGTATGTATAACTGACTCACTTTGCTGTACACTGAAACTAACACAACATTGTAAATCAACTATACTCCAATAAAAAATTTTAAACAATAATAATAAAGTAAAACTGGACTCAAGAAAAAGTAAGAAGAAACAGCAAAAAAATAAGAGCAAATAATAATAATAGTAAAAGAGAATACTAAATAAAACTTTTAAAGAAGTGAAGTTTAAGGATAATATTTAACAAAAACTTGTAAAAACTAGTGTACTGTGAAGTCCCACAATTTTAGATGAACTAAGCTTTTCTAGGTAAATGAAAAGCTAAGTCAACAGGAATAGGAGTCTGATGGAAAAAGCAGAAAATTGATAAATGAATGAAACGGGCATTTGTAAAACAAAACTACCAAGGCTACCTGTATAAAATTTCTTGTTTGTTTTTTTGAAAGTCATCTGAAATGTCTTTGTGTAAGTTTCCATTTATCAGCCAAAGGATGTTAAAATCGTTCCTGTCCTGGTTATTTCTGGGAAGGAAGGCGTCCATGAGAGGTAGTGAAGAAGGCTCGACTCCCTTTTATACTCCAGACATCTGCATCTCCAAAACCTGCTACAAGTCTTGGAGATTTTATTTTTAAATGCTGGCAACAATTGGTCTACATGTCACTACACACTTGCATCGCAGCTATCTCCTCTGTCATACAGGGAAGCCTGGGGTGGTGGTAGGTGGTACAGCACCAAGCCATTTGCCTGGGAGTCAAAGACTGCATTCTAAGTCCTTCTCTGTCACTTGTAACCCCGGGGATCTTGGAATATCACAGAGTTTCCAAAGGCTTCATATCAAAAAAGAGAGCATAGAAGAAAAAGAAGACATATATATAGTGGTTAAAAATCAGACAACAATAACTCAATAGTTTTTTTTTTAAAAAAAGGCTAATAACCTGGATAGAAAAGGGGTCAAGGACTTGAATAGACATTTCTCCAAAGAAGACATACAAATGGCCAAGTATATGAAAAATGCTCAATATGATTATCATCAGAGAAATGCAAATCAAAACCACAATAAGATGTCACCTCCCACCAGTGAGGATGGCTATTATCAAAAAAGCAAAAGACAACAAGTGTTGGCAAGGATGTGGAGAAATTGAAACACTTGAACACTGTTGGTGGGAATGCAAAAAAAATAGCGCAGTCACTATGGAAAACAGTATGAAGATTCCTCAAAAATGAAAAATAAAAACCACCATACAATTCAGCAATCCCAGTTGTGGGTATTTATCCAAAAGAATTGAAACCAGGATCTCAAAAAATATATTGCCACTCTTATGTTCATTGCAGCACTATTCACAACAGCCAAGAGGTGGAAACAACCCAAGTGTCCATCAAAGATGAATGGATAAAGAAAATGTGGTATATATCAATACATGCTATAGTAATTCAGCCTTAAAAAAGCACATTCTGCAATAATGCAAAAACATGAATGAACCTTGAGGACATTAAGTGACAGAAGCCAGTCACAGAAAAACAAAGGCTGCATGATTCCATCTATATGAGATACCTAAAATAGTCAAATTCATAGCATCAAAGAGTGGAAGGAATAGCTGTTGTTAGAGGCAAGGAGGAGAGGGAAATGGGAAGTTCCTAATCAATGGGCATAAAGTTTCAGATAAGCAAGAGGAATCAGAGATCTGCTGTACAAGATTATACCTATGGTGATATACAACAATGTATTATACACTTAAAAACTTAAGAAGTCTGGGTCTCATGTTGTGTTCTTACCACCATGAAACGAAATAAAAATTCACCCTACAGTTATATATCAATTAATAAAATTATCTAACAAAATTATCTAACAAAAGCTACTAAAAAACAATAAATCTTTGCTCTTTGATTTCTAGTTTAAGACCTTGGCCACATTACCTCTGACAGTCTATAAGATGGAGATAATCAAAGGATTAGTCTCCAAACTTTACAAACAGCTCATGTGGCTCAATATCTTAAAAACAAACAACCCAATCCAAAAATGGCCAGAAGACCTAAAGAGACATTTCTCCAAAGAACACATACAGATGGCCAAGATGCACATGAAAAGATGTTCAACATCTCTAATTATTAGAGAAATGCAAATCAAAACTACAATGAGATATCACCTCACACCAATCAGAATGGCCATCATGAAAAAATCTACAAACAATAAATACTGGAGGGGGTGTGGAGAAAAGGGAGCCCTCCTGCACTGTTGGTGGGAATGTAAATTGATACAGCCACTATGGAGAACAGTATGGAGGTTCCTTAAAAAACTAAAAATAGAGCTACCATGTGATCCAGCAATCCCACTCCTGGGCATATATCCAGAGAAAAATATGGCTCAAAAGGATACACGCACCCCACTGTTCATTGCAGCACTGTTTACAGTAGCCAAGACATGGAAGCTACCTACATGTCCATCAACAGATGAATGAATAAAGAAGACATGGTACATATATGCAATGGAATATTACTCAGTCATTAAAAAGAATGAAATAATGCCATTTACAGCAACTTGGATGGACCTGGGGATTATCATACTAAGGGAAGTAAGTCAGAGAAAGACAAATATCATATAATACAGCTTATATGTGGAATCAAAAAAAAAGAATGATATAAATGAACTTATTTACAAAATGGAAACAGACTCACAGACTTAGAGAAGGATCTATGGTTACTAGGGGGGAAGGGGAGGGTGAGGGATAGATTGGGCGTTTGGGATTGACATGTACACACTGTTATATTTAAAATAGATAATCAACAAGGACCTACCATATAGCACAGGGAACTCTGCTCAATATTCTGTAATAACCTAAATGGGAAAAGAATTTGAAAAAGAATAGATACATGTATATGCATAACTGAATCACTTTGCTGTACACCTGAAACTAACACTACATTGTTAATCAACTATACCGTGATATAAAATAAAACTTTCTTAAAAAGATGGAGATAATCATGCTCACTTCATAGGACAGATAAAACAATAGAATGAGTTCATCTTTGTAACTGTCTAGTACTGTGCCTAGTAAGAGCCAAAAAGTGATTTTTTTAAACAGTAGATGATACTAAAGCTTCTTTCCAGCTTAGAGAGTCTATGGATATATAAGCAGCCAGCACAGTCTTCCATGCTGTGTCTTTTTGTTTTCCTGACCCACGTCTGTTCCTTATTAAAACACTGCAGTGTTTTAGTGAAGGAAGAACTTAGTAATTTCGAGCATCAAAAAGCAAACCAACTGACACTAATGCCTCAGTGATGATTCTGAGTGTCACAAGAGGCTTCCATGTTCTCTGCTCAAGATCACACATGTAGAAAAACTATCCAAGAGAGTTTCGAAACTGAGGTCCCCCTCCAAGCCCTCTGGCTCTACTCATTAATAACTTATAAAGTTATTAACACACTTATTATTTCTCTCTAATTTTGGTTTTCTCCAGCTGGAGTTATAAACATGTCTCCCTGCTCAAAGCTCAAGGCCAAATGCAGGGTAAAACTATATATTCTCACTGCCAGAAGCCTCTGTTTTAAAAAACTTCTCTGAAAAATAAAGCTTTGTTTATAGGCTTTAGACCACGGCTGCAAAAAAAAAAAATAATATGTAAATTAGACATTTTATAACTTTACAGCTAAATAATAAAGGCAGCACTCCAAACCTCAGCCAGACATTTACATAATTGCATTACTAGCATTCATATGAGCCATAATGGAAGTTAAGAGGGAAATCTTGCTTATTTCCTATTAACTCCATAATAGAACATGACTCTCATTTGCGCTTACAAATAAAGCTTAACCATTGTTTAAAAACCAGACACTACACTTGGGTTCTTTTATGATTCCTCATTGCCATGATGGAACAGCAGCAAATTTCATAAGGAAAAAATATTTAATGAAAAATTGTGGTTATTCCAAAAGAAGTTCACTAAATATTCAACTTTTATTATGTCTCTGCATTTGGTTTCCGGCTTTTGACAGAGCAGCTTCTCACTACACATTTCATCTCTTTTTAAGATTAATTTCTTCAAAGTCAGTTTTTCCCAAATCTCTTTATGTACACACAGTACAGAGAATCAATCGGCTGATATTCCTGACAATTCCATTCTGATTAATTAATTAATTAATTAATAGTTCTAGGGTATCCCTAGAGACAACCTAGCATGCACCCAATAAATGCATGCTAAGTTGCATCAGTGACATATTCTGTGGCCCCTTTCCTCCCCCTGCGTCTCCCACTCCCTTCTCCCCTATTCCCTGCTTCCCAGGATCACCTTCTAAATAAACTTCTTCTACCCGAGTCCTTGTCTCAGGTTCTGCTTCCAGGGAACCCATGGAAGGAAGGGAGGTGAGCTAAACAGGGTGCATCAATGAGATGGGTAAGTGCTGTGGGGCAACTGGGCTCCAGACTCAGAGGGACACTAGGAAGAACCATATGAATGGAACGTCATAAATCCTAGGTGTTTCTCCCACGCAGCCATCTCTACTCTCCTGCTCTTATCCACCCATCACTGGCTACCCAGGAATTGCAGACTAGAGTGAGGACTTAGATTCTGCCAATTCTCAGGTTGGACACTGCAAACTCTATCATCTCCTGACCCCAGTTCCCACCTACTGTCAGAGGCAAGTCCAGGCACTGTCACTCTTCAAATCAGCATTCTCTGTTACCCACAACCTATAGGTTGTTAATCTCATGTGAGATCTTGCTTTTAAATAATTATGAATGACTCTTATGATCTGGTCTTCAATCCTTTTTGCTCATCTAGTCCCTAAAATAATTTCAAGACATTATACCCACTAGTTACAACTCATTTTTAAGTTATTTATATGGTTTTTATCAAAAGTTTAAGTGGTTGCTAGATGTGACTTTCAGTGAAATGTAAATATTGAAAGTCCAAAATAAAACTGTTACTCCACTCTTTTAAATGTTTCCAATGGAATCTAAATTCCAAAGGAATTTTTTACTCACCATTTTCCATTTAAAAATATAAATGTATGTGTATCTTGTTTTATAATGTTCCTTGAAGTCTTATTTCCATTCCATTATCCCCATAGAACTTTATCCTAATACAATAACATTATAATTGAAAGAATTTTGCTAAATACGCTTATAATAATTCCCTCAAAAGAAGGATATAAATTGACATTTTTTAAAATTTCCTGTGACCATACAGTTCAAACGTTTTTTAAAATTTTTCTTCTGAAGAGTTCTCTAACACTTCTCATTTAGTACACAATTAAGCAAAACATACAAATATATTTTAATGTTGATAAATAAACAGAATAATTCAAATGCTAGCAGAAATTCATGTCTTAATAAAATGGACAGGATTAGTTTGTTTTTCCTAATTAGTTCATCTCTTCATACAGGAATATTATTTTATTACTAGAATAAGACAAAGGTCATCTTTAGTGTTATTCCTCATCTTAATAAATAGCACTGAAAGAACTTTTCAAAAAATAATAAGTAGCTGGGAATGGAATAGATTTTGTTATAGCAACAGCCTTCAGTTCTTTGAACTTTTCCGGAGTCACATTCTAAACATAACATAGCAGTCTATCATCAAAGATTATTTGGAATAATCTTGAGTAAATCTCATGATAATTTTAGAGCAATTTTGTTTAGGGTAAAGAATTAGAAGCCATCTGAGTTGAAAAGGATGTGTTTGCCAGTCATCAGAGCACTTTGCTTTCTCAACATCAGTATTTCACAGGGTCCCTTGCTTTGGCTCTCGGGAGTTTTTCCCATCTGAAAGAATAGAGGCATGAATAAGAGGGGAAATGGGAAAAGAACAAGTGTGAAAAGTAAACAAGAAACCCTGCAGATGGTAAGTGTGTCTATAGACAGATCAGTTTGAGAAGAGGACCTAGGGAATTAAAAGATCTGGAAGTCTGTGAACCCCCAGGGTACACACACACACACACACACACACACACACACACACACACACACCAGTTTACAGTTCACTGGCTTTGGAATAGACTTTCTGACCCCCAAGTCCTTCTGAACCTTGCCGTGTGAAATTCAAAGGCCAAGCTTTTGAAAGCCCAAAACTGAGAGCTAACTCTTTGGTTTGGCTGTTGCACCCTTTGGACAAGTTAATACAATTTTAATGCCCTGGCAGCTGCCTCAAAAGGAGGGGGCAAATAGTTACCAGAAAAGGAAAAAAATACATTAGTTAACATTTCAAAGTTGCGCCTTGGGCTTCCCTGGTGGTGCAGTGGTTGAGAGTCCACCTGCCGATGCAGGGGACACGGATTCGTGCCCCGGTCCGGGAAGATCCCACATGCCGCGGAGCGGCTGGGCCCGTGAGCCATGGCCACTGAGCCTGTGTGTCCGGAGCCTGTGCTCTGCAACGGGAGAGGCCACAACAGTGAGAGGCCCGCGTACCGCCAAAAAAAAAAAATAAAGTTGTGCCTTGCCACAAATAAAAAGAGCTTGCTCAAAATTACAAGTGAATAAGGTGCATCCTGGGTGCTATAGGAATCACCAAGTCAGAATAATCTGATTTGTGGGTAGATTTGTTGGTGATTTAAGATTAATGGAGAAGAAAAGGGGAGCGTCTTCTAGCAGGGGGCAATATAAGATAACAAAAGACAGGGATACTGGAAATCACTAAGGATGTCAGGGAAAAGTGGAAAGAACAGCTTTGGTGATGTTCATATAACAGACAAGGTGGAGACAATACAGGAAAAGTTAAAGGGGGCAGCGAGGAATCAATGGAGATTTCTGGGTCAGGGGATCGCATGAAATGGCCATCTTTAATGACCTGTATCATTCATTATGGCTGACGAAACTTGGACCAGTGGTCCGGATTTTATTCCACTTGCCCTATGTCAGGGAATCAAATAAAATCCACAGGTAGATAAATTCAAAAAAACAGCCTGGCAGGACTAACCTTTGTGTAAACTTTCCAGTGATTGGTTTAGATTTGTGTGAATGTTAAATGTGCCTTTATTTTATGTGTACTGTGTATGCATACATATAATAATCTGAAACAGTACGCAGCGATTTAATTATAACAATACATGTGTAGTTTCACGCAGTCTGAGCCTATTGGTTCCTAAACTAATGATTTCTTTACTGAATGGTTTATTTATTGAATTCAGGGTGATTCCTTCCTTAGTAGGCCAAGAGGTTAGTGTTAGTGTTGAATTACCATAGTTTTACCAGGGAATTCAAAAAAGAACAGCAATACAATTTGTATCTTTTCTAAACAATAGCAATAATAATGATAAAGACTGTAGTCTTTTGTTTCATCCTGGCCTTCATACAAACAGATAGAGACAGTATGGGACCCTTTTCTATCATGGCACAGAAATAAGTATTCTGAAAATTCCTACGGTAAAGAGAATATTGGCCCTTTTTCACAGAAAGATGTCCTATGAATACGTTAACTTTACAGGACAAAAGAGACTTTGCAGATGTGATCAAGTCAAGGACCTTGAGATGGGGACATTTTCTTGGATTATCTGAGTGGACCCAATGTAATCACTAAAGGCCTTTAAAAGTGAAAGGAGGAGGTAAAGAGTGAAAGGGTCAGAGTCAAAGGAGGTGTGATGAAGGAAGCAGAGACTGGAATGAGGCGGAGCCACAATCCAGGGAATGCACGCAACCTCTAGAAACTGGGAAAGGTAAGAAAACAGATTCCCCCTAAAGTCTTTAGAAGCCAGCCCTGCTGACATCTTAGTTTTAGCCCAGTGAAACCCGTTTCAGACATCTGACCTCCAGAACTGTAAGATTAAAAATGTATGTTGTTGGGCTTCCCTGGTGGCGCAGTTGTTAAGAATCCGCCTGCCAATGCAGGGGACACGGGTTCAAGTCCTGGTCCGGGAAGATCCCACATGCCGCGCAGAGCGACTAAGCTTGTGCATCACAGCTACTAAGCCTGCACTCTAGAGCCTGTGAGCCACAATCACTGAGCCCGTGTGCCACAGCTACTGAGCCTGCACTCTAGAGCCCGTGTTCTGCAAAAAGAGAAGCCACCACAATGAGAAGCCCGCGCACCACTATAAAGAGTAGCCCCCGCTCTCCGCAACTAGAGAAAGCTCGTGCACAGCAACAAAGACCCAATGCAGCCAAAAATGAATTAATTTTTTTTAAATGTATATTGTTTTAAACACTAACTTTGTGGTAATTTGCTCTAGTAGCAATAGGAAACGAATACAGTCTCCTAGTGAAATGACAGGTATTTTACAAATTAACTATGTAGGCATATCGCATATTAACTGTACATTAAAATCATATGACTTCTAAAATAAAATCCTTTGGGGGAACCCCTATACACTGTTGATGGGAATGTAAACTGGTGCAGCAACTGTGGAAAAGAGCATGGAAGTTTCTCAAAAAAGAACTACTGTATGACCCAGAAATTCTACTCCTGGTTATATATCTGAAAAAAACAAAAACACTAACTCAAAAAGATACACACACCCCAATGTTCACAGCAGGTTATTTACAATTGCCAAGGTATGGAAGCAACCTAAGTGTCCATCAACATATTAATGGATAAAGAAGCTGTGGTAGATAGATAAATAGATAGATAGATAGATGATAGATAAAATGAAATACTACTCAACCATAAAAAAGAATGAAATTTTCCGATTTGCAGCCACATGGATGGACTTGGAGGGCATTATGCGAAGTGAAATAAATCTGACAAAGACATGTACTGTATGATATCACTTATATGTAGAATCCAAAAAGTACAACAAACTAGTGAATATAACCAAAAAAAGAATCACATATATGGAGAACAAATTAGTGGTTACCAGTTGGCGGGGTGAGGGGCGAGCAATATAAGGGTGGAGAAGTAGGAGGTACAAACTATTGGGTGTAAAATAGGCTTAAGGATGTATTGTACAACATGGATAATATAGCAGTATTTTGTAATAACTGTAAATGGAAAGCAACCTTTAAAAATTGTATTAATTTTTTTAAATTTTTTAAATAAATAAAATAAAATTAAATTCTTCTTAAATAATTACGGCTTTTGATAACCCTAGGTAATCTAATGCAGATATGAAAGTAAGTTTATCACCAGAGTAGGTACAAAGGAAATTGAGAGAGGTGGAGAGCAGAAATTGGGGGTTATTAAAAATCATGGAGCCTCCCTAAAGGGCAGAGAATTTATCAGCTGTGCTTCTCTTTCCTACTCAGGCAGTCCTGTTTGCCCAGAAATCAATGAACATGAAAGAACTCATATATTTTCAGTAGGAAAATACTTGTTTTTTCCTAAATTCATGATGTAAAGAACAGGATGAAAGGCCAGAGACCACTGGGGGTAGAAAAGTATTCGATTTTAAAAAATGGATCCAATCCAAATGTCATGGGCATGAATTCTAGAGAGCCTAATGATTTTTGAAAAATATCTGTTAAGACTGCTCTTCATGCCAGGCTCCAGGGAAAAACCACAAGTAGGAATTGATCTGTTGTATTTTATAAAATCCAAATGCTGTTTTTCTGTTTTTAAATACTTTTAAAAAAATAATAGAATCTGAAATAGGACACAAGGGAAGAAATTGAAACAGCACATTTTAACCTTCTCAAGCTGCCAGGTCACGTATGTCTCCCTCTTCTCCTCCAGAGAGGGCCAAAAGGTGCCCACTCCCTGCCTTCCAGGGAGCTGGGACTCTTAGGGAGAGTCTATTCACACAGTGTCCAGTCCTAGACCATGTTTAAAAAATGTCCAGGAGTGGCCAAAGCCTTGGAATTAAGTGTGCACTCATTTAAATTCACTGAACTGAAAAAGAACAAGTGAGAAAAAGCCAAGGGAGCCAAATGCCAAATGTTTGTGTCATTGTTAACACTTTCTGGAAAGTCTTTATTCAATGATAATTTCAGTTTCTCCCTCTGCTTCTCCCCAAGGTAACATGGGCCACAATGACCAGGTGGGGAAAAGCCAGTCCTTCTCCTGAAGTGACCTCAAAATTAAGCAGCTGCTTAAGCCTCCACATCCCGCCTACATGGGCTTCCCATGAACTTGAGATTTCTTCTCCTAAGATTTAGGCTTCAAGTGGGGATGTTTTTGATGGGAGCAAATGACAAGGCCAAGACAGAGGCTGTGCAAAGTTTGTGAATTGGGTTTGGAAATGAAGGGACTTCAAAGTACATAAGCCTCTGTCAAGTCCAGGAGCAGTTCCTAGAAAGAGTACATGCATTTTTATTGATAGCATTGGGAATATGCTGTCTCAGGCAAAGCTGGACCCCTCCTACTTCACTTGCAGCAAACCCTACAGCAGTTCTTAAAGGCAAGTGACATCTCTGGAGAGCCTTCATGTTGAGGTTTTTACAGGAGGGTGTGGCAGGTAATAAGTAACCCACCTCTCCTTTGTCCGGGTTTCTAATTAATAAACACGTGGGAAATAAGGCAAAAAGAAAAATGCAGATGGGGAGCAAACTGTCATGTTTATGACCAATATAGGCTAAGCTGGAGAATACACTTACATGTGAGGGACAAAGGGCTTCCTAAAACTGAACACAAGAATTAGACAGACCTGCCCAGCTGTATCAGTTACTGATTGCTGTGTAACAAGTAACCCCAAAATTTAGCTGCTTTAAACATCAAATGTTTATTATCTCACAGTTTGTGTGGATCAGGAATCTGGGTGCAGCACAGCTGGGTCATCAGACTCAGTGTCTCTCACAAGGCTACAATCAAGGTGTTGGCCAGGGCTGTGGTCATCTAAAGGCTCACCTGGGAAAAGATTGGCTTCCAGGCTCCCTGGCTTCTGGCAGGAGTTAGCTCCTCACAGCCTGTTCGACTGAGGGCCTCAGTTCCTTACTGGCTACTAGCCAGAGACATTAGTCCCTTGCTCTATGATCCTCTCCACACGGCTACTTATAACATAGCAGCTTGCTTCCCTCCAGAGCAAGGGCTCCACCAGAGAAAGAGAGGGCCAGCAAGACAGAAGTCACAACCTTTTTGTAAACTCATCTCAGAAGTGATATCCCATCATTTTTGCCATATTTTGTTTGTTAGAAGCACGTCACTGGGTTCAGCACACACTCAAGGGGGAGAGATTTTAAAAGGGCATGAGTACTGTGAGACAGAGATCATAGGGAACCTTCTCAGAAGCAGCCCACATTGACAGACACATCAGACAGCACAGTGGGTGGGCGGTAGGGCTCTCTCCACCGTCCCAGCAGAAAAAACATCCACTCCCTATAAGCAGCTTGCCCCCAGGAGAAATGATAGAGGAAGGGGTATACTACACATGTTCATTCACACCTACCCATTAGGTCAATAAATTCTGAATGAGTAAGGAGTAGTGGAAAGAGGCTATAAGCCTTGGGCTAATCATGGAGAGGGAAGGAAGGGGAAGGAGGAGGTCACTCCAAATGGCAAGAAACATCAGGAGTAAGGAATAAGCAGTTCCCAACACTCACAATACCCTGTTTATATATGATGTCCATTTTACATACAAAGAAACTGAATCTTAGAGAGACTGAGTAACCCAAGGTCATGTAGATAGGACATGATGGAGCCAGAACCTATAAATACCCAATCCCTGAAAAAGTGCCTTACTCCATACTATAATTATACCTCCTCATGCTCAGAATCTGATTGGAACCAACTATTTGATGAAGATATACTTGTCAGTGAAAAGTTTTCAGGAATGAAACTTGATTGTTCTTTCTGTGTCCTGAAATGTCCCCTAAATCTGAAGTTTTATGACAGTGATGAAACAACAGCTCTGCCAGAAAATAAAATACGCACCTGGCTTAGAAGCAAGCAGTCACTGGTGTCAACAGCTCCTGCCAGGGAAGGCTGTAGAACACCTCAGGACCATATAGCTAGTGCTTCCAGCCCGAGACTCACCAATAGCTTGCAGCCCAGACAAAGATGGTGACATCCAAAAGTTTGTCCAGAGTGCATGGGTGGGATGTGTCACTCCTGATAACATGTCACAAAAGCTCTGCTTTGAACTTGAAACAAGATAATTGCTTTCATCAGCTACCCAGTCTCCCCTGCCCTTTTGTTCTTTGATATAGGCTGTAGATCAAAGATGGAGACACTTCACTTCCTACTGCCTTTGAAGTACCAGGTCTGTACAACAGCTATTTCTAGCCTTACATGCTGCACAGAAATATAATCCATGTACACCTTTGTGTCTTCAAGATTTCACGTCCTAAGGAAATGGACAAAAATAAAAATTTTAACCAAATTATGGTCATATGTGTAATTCCATATTTAGTCTCATTTTTTCAATGGATATTTGAGTGTTTGTTGTGTGCCAGGCACTGTGATGTGTGATGAGGGTAGGAGATAAATAAAACAGAGAATTCGTGTGCCAGGAACACAGTCCAGTGTGGGGGGAAAACAAGTGGATTACCAAAAACAATGCAATGAGTGCTATCGTAAAGGGATGTCTCAGGTCACCTGGGGTCTCCGAGTAGGGGCTCTACATGTGAAGGGGATTCAAGAGGCAGAAGACTCTGAGTCATGGACATACCTGTGCATCTCTCTGAGACCCAGTTCAATAATCTGCTTTTCCCTTGCCCAGAACAAAAGAAGGTTGTAGGCATGAGGTTTGGGGTGCAGAAAGGGACTAGACGGGGGTCCACAGGTCAAGATAAAGAAGCTTGTGTGAATAATGGTTCCTAGAGAGACCAGTGGAATGGATGACCGTCAACAACCTTCCTATACACCCAAATCCTCTAAGATTCTCCACACTCCAGAGAGAAAGAGTCCATCTGCACAAGCAAAACCTAGACTTTAGCTAAGCCCTAGTCATTATCCCCCTCTTCCAGGTGTCCCCCAGAAACGTATCTCTCCCTCAAGAACAAATGTTGCTTCTTGGCAATACCCAGATTCTTCTAGAATAGGGTCTATGCAAGATGGAGGCTTTCCTAGGGGTTGGTTTGCCCCCCTGTTCATTACCTCCCCCTTGACTGACACAAACGGTACAAATGGGCAGCAACAGTGTTTATACAAATTCCACAGTCTTCATTTACCTGGATGTAGCAGAATTCCTCTTAGGTAACATTGACTCTGTTTCTCATTTAAGCCTCCACAACAGCCTCCATTTGAATATCCCATCAAGCACATGAAACATCCAGTAGATAGCCTTCCCTGAGGCACCCCTGCCAGTCCCCGGATGAGTGAAATCATTGATGCAATCACAGCTTCTCTGCCGTTGAACTTGAACTTGAACACATATCCTCTATCGTCACCTTACATTTTGTTCTCCTTTCTCTATGAGTCACTAATGTTTTGAATTAAGTTCCCTACCCACTTCCCCACCCCCAGTTTTCTCACACACAGACATTTTTCCCTGTTCAACCTTTTAACAGCCTGCTTGTTGTTGTTCATAAGCCACTGTTTATTCTTCCCGTGTCACAGCACTCTCCCCACCCAATCCCCCAGCAATGGCAGCCCTATTGCTGATCTATTTCCTCCTTCCCACTAGTCTTACAGCAACCTCCATCCACAGATGCCTGTTCTCTCATTTCTTGGTTAATTTAGGGGTTGAGGTGAGCCATGATCATATCTCCTTGATGGAGACAGTAGCATTAGATGCTGTAGCAGTCTTCCTATTACTGAAATACTACAGAAATGGCAATTTCTGAAACCAAGATATCCATATCAGGAGCTCAAAATGAAATTGAGCAACCCACATCTTTGTTTCACAGAACTACCTGTTCATCTAGGAAACACAAAATAGGCTTGTGTCCGTTTGAAGAAGACTCCCAAGTTTGCAAAACAGCGTGCTTGAGTTTATTGAGGACAATTCTGACTCACACACAGAGACGCTGCACTTATTTTTAAATGTTCATACAACTTTAAACTCCAATATTAGTGCACCATTGAAATCTTTTCATCTTCATCTTTTACATTTCTTTTACATTTTTGCAGTAGCCTGTCTGTTTTAGACAATAATCAGAAATTCAGCAAGACAATTTGCTTTTTTTTCACATATTTATAATTTGCAATCATATTTACAATTGAAAAAAAGTTGAGTTGTTAAAATAATGTACCCTGAGCTCCTGATCATAACGAATGTTTATAAATTGATCATGTATCTACCATGAATTAGAGAGACAATGAGGAATTTTGGCATAGCCTGTGCAGTAATCCTGATCAAACCATACCACCGTTTTCATCTGCTCTAAGGTAGAATGCCACCTGAATGGCTCATTGAAATGAGGTCTCATCGCCAGGCAGAGAAAAGCTGCATATCTTCAGCACAGCAGCTTCCATCCTTTCTAATGTAATAATATACATGTTAGCTTTAAGTGCAGACATCAAAAATATAGTGCCTGCTCATGAGGGTAGCCAATGTATCAATTAGACACAGCTGTGTAACACACCATCCCAAAACAGAATGGCCCAACAGCAATCCTTTATATAGTTCATTGTCTTAATCCATTCAGGCTGCTCTAACAAAATTCCACAGACTGGGTGGCTTAGAAACAGCAAAAACTTATTTCTCATAGTTTGGGATGCTGGGAAGCCCAAGACCACAGTGCTGGCAGATTTGGTATCTTGTGAGGACCTGTTTCCTGGTTCATAAATTGCATCATATGACAGAAGGACCAAGGGATCTCTCTGGATCCCCTTTTATAAGAGCACTAATCCATTCCTGGGGGTTCCTCCCTCATGCCCTAATCACCTCCCAAAGACCCCACCTCCTAATGCCATCACACTGGGTGTTAGGACTTAACATGTGAATCTGGGTGGGGACATAGATGTTCAGACCACAGCACACATGAATCTGCAGGACAGCGACCTAGACTAGGATAAGCTGAATGTTTTTACAATGGGCTGAGCTGCCTCAGACACCTGGGGTCAAATATGGGTTTGTTACATGGCTCTGCTTCTAGAAGTCTGCCAGCTGTCAGCAGGGGTTCTTCAGCTCTGCTCCAGGGGGCCTCTCAGCCTCTGGTAGGCTAGTCCAGGCATGGTCTCATGACCTTGGCAATTTTCCAGGAGAGACTAGAAGTGCACAGGTCTTTAGAGACTGTCTTATCTTTCTATTGCTATGTAACAATTACCATGAACTTAGCACCTTAACACAGTTGTTTATCAGCTCTGGGTTCTGTAAATCAGAAGTTCAGCACAACATGACTGTTTGCTCTGGGCATCACAAGGCTGAAAACTAACCAGGCTGAGTTCTTGTCTGGAAACTCTGGGGGTGGGGGCGGGGGAGGGTTGTGGAAATGTCTGCTTCCAATCTCATTGTTGGTGTCAGCAAAACTCAGTTCCTCGCAGTTGTAGGTCTGGGGTCTCTGTGTCCTTGCTAGCCATAAGCCAGAATTCACTCTCAGCAAGTAGAGGCTACCCACACTCCTTACCACAAGGCTCACTCCAGCCAGCCACGACACTTACAAATCCTCCTCATGCCTCAGATCTCTGACTTCCTCTGTCTCTGATCTCTAGACCCAGATTTTAAGGGCTACTTGATTAGATCAAGACCACCTGGATAATCTCCCTCTTCAGGATAACTGATTTAGGAAGTTAATTATATCTGCAAAATCCCTCTTATAATCAATCACAAGAGCGATGGCTCATCATTTTCACAGGTGCTGAAAGCAGTCAAGGCAAGAGGATTACACAAGGGTGAGGGCCGCTGCAGGTCACATTGGAATTCTGCCCATGATACAGGCCTAGGCTCCACTGGTTCATCAGCACATCTACCAGATTCTAAAGACCAGAGCAGGTCAGCCCAAATGCAGACAGTGGGGAAATAGATGCTACCTTTTGTTGGAAAGAACTGCAAAGTCATATTGCAAGGAGGCATAGACACAAGGAGGGGTGAAGGGTTGAGACCATCTCTTGCAATCTGTCCCAGACAGCATGCATGAGTCTTGCTTAGAGTCTAGCAGCAACACCTCAATTGCTCTCGCTGCAACGACGTGACCTAGAGAGCAAGCCTATTTCTAATTCCAAGCATGAGAATATGGATGGGCAGGCAGTAAATGTCAGACCCACACTGCCCCTAGAAGTAGATCAGCCACCTTTATTTTCTGGCTACTCCATTCCACAAAGCCTAGTCTATATTTGCCTCCTGATCTCTCATCAGTGCAATAAAACACCAGGATGCTTTCACACCTCACTTCAAGGGGCACCAAGAGGGGGAACTTGCTGTTCCCAAACCGGAAACCTCAGTACACTAATATCCTTTCTAGAAATCCTGCTGATTGCGTTTGTTCCCAAAGAAAAGACTGAGAGAGGCAGGTGCAAAGGAAATAAAAGCCACAACAAGTCCAGATGAGAAAGTCAAAACTGGCAGATAGATTTCCTTTCCCTTACTGATATTTCAAGATTCACGGAGGTTTAAATCTTATCTTTATAATAAGTACTCAGAATCCTCATCTCCCTTCCATGTGCAAAATTGAGGAGTTAAGGATGTTTTGAACAGGCTACCCATAAACTCAGAAGTAGAAGGAGACAAGAGTCCCAACTAATACAAAGCTAATACAAGAAGTTTTTTAGGAGGGAAAAAAGATTTTCTCTCCTCAGTCCTCTATTTATTACTAAATGTTTTTGAGGCTTTGGGGGCAGGGCCAGGGAAAACAAGATTTCAAATATCAGCCTCTTTTTTATTTTTTTAATTTTTGGAAGTGTTGAAATCCTGGCCTACTTGTGTTTAAATGGTTTTTCAGAGCTTAATTAGTTCAGAGAATGTTAAGAAAAAGATGAGCTGCTGTGTGATTCCTGGGCCACCTTGGAAATGTGCACCAACTTTAGAATAAAAGCTTGTAGGGAACATATATTTGTTTTAAGCACTTTCAACAGCTGTTGAGAATTGTGTCTTTCTCTATATACACCACTTTATAGCTCTCACAACTCAGCTCAATGGCTAAATTTACCAAGCTATGCATAATTCCTCAATCCAGGTCTGCCAAAATGCTCAGAAGTTTCCGTTGCTGATTGGACTCTAGCCAGTAATGTACACCCAGCATCCAAGAAGACTAAGAGGGGTGCTCAAAGTAAAGAGTCCTTTGCAGGGAGAAATGCAGTCAAGAGCAGCTGGAGAGACATGGAGAAGTGAATTGCACTGTGTTTTTATTTACTTGGAGATAGCATTATTAGAGAGTTTACAGATTGTTTTTTAGCTTCTTCAGACCATTGTTGAGGGTGGAGAGTTCAGAATAGCAATGACTTGCCAGCAGATCTGGGCCCCTTTTTATGCATTAATCTATTTTGTCACCTTCCCTTTATGTGTGTGTTCAACTTTCGTTCTCAAAAATCTATTAGCTTAGCTGGTGGTCTGTATTATTTCCACATTTAAGCAATAAAGCAGAATTTCTTTTTAAAAATCTGACTTTTTTTTTTTTAGTTAGGTTTATTGCCAGATCGCCCAAAAGACAGCTGAAGTCTATTAAGTATGTTGATAGCTATTATGTGGAAAAGGTGTTGGCAATCTTTTAGTAGGGTGCAATATTGCTGATGTATTTTTCTGACAATGCAAGGATGAGACAGTATAGGAAAGAAATGGGAAACTGTTTGTTGATATGGGCCTAGGGAGGACTCCCCTCTCTCTGTCTTTCTATTTCACATCAGTCAGAAAGATGAGTACCTTGTGCCCACCTAGAGGGGTGGGATAGGCAGGGTGGGAGGGAGACACAAGAGGGAGGGGATATGGGGATATATGTATATGTATAGCTGATTCACTTTGTCGCACAGCAGAAACTAACACACCATTGTAAAGCAATTAAACTCCAATAAAGATGTTAAAAATAAAATAAAAGTTGAAACTATGAAAAAAAAAAAGAAAGATGAGTACGGTTCCATGTCATATATGTTCTTAAGAGAGTAAATCCTAAGAGTTTTCACCACAAGGGAAAAAAAATTGCTCTATTTCTTTAATTTTGTATCTGTATGAGTTGATGGATGTTCATTAAACTGCCTGTGGTCATCACTTTATGATATATGTAAGTCAAATCATTACGCTGTACATCTGAAATTGATACAGTGTTGTATGTTAATAACAGCTCAGTAAATCTGGGAGAAAAAAAGACAGTAAGTTGAGTATCTCTTTAAAGTGTAAATACCAGTTGGGACAGTTAAATCTGTCCATCTCTAACACTTGGGTTTGTGTTAGAGAGACACCTTTCTGTGACACAGGAAACAGTTACATGGAGAGGCCAGGAGCCTGGGCCCTTACCCTTGGGGCTACTTATCCCAAGTTTCTCCCTGATCCCCAAAACAGGAGGGCCTAGGACCTAAGAAAATCATTCCAAGATGACACTGTTCCCCAACATTCTGCAGTAATAACATTTCTTATCCCATAATAATATACAAACTGACTCACATTTAAACGGCTCAAGAGGGAGGGGGTATAGGTATACATATAGCTGATTCACTTTGTTGTACAGAAGAAACTAATACAACATTGTAAAGCAATTATAATTCAATAAAGATGTAAAAAAAATTATTAAAAATATAAATGGCAGGGCTTCCCTGGCGACGCAGTGGTTGAGAGTCCGCCTGCTGATGCAGGGGACACGGGTTTGTGCCCCGGTCCAGGAAGATCCCACATGCCGCTGAGCGACTGGGCCCGTGAGCCATGGCCGCTGAGCCTGCGCGTCTGGAGCCTGTGCTCCGCAACGGGAGAGGCCACAACAGTGAGAGGCCCTTGTACCGCAAAAAAAAAAAAAAAAAAAAGAAACAGAAAAAGAAATGGCATAGAAACTCCATATAGCACAAGCACTTGGGGGCACCTGGGTTTACCATGGGGACAAAACAGACAGGATTGGTGCCCTCAAGGATCTTGGGCTCTAGTAATTTTAACGCATCTTGCTTTCCATTAGTTGTTCTTGATAGCATTATCAGAAAATGACCATTTTGATGGTATACGACCTTTCTGAGAACATCAGCCACATGCTGAAATATACCCACACTAGGTTGTAAACCATGATTAAAAAATAAGTAAAGGTCTTTTTTCCCTGAAGCTAATGTGTCTTAAAGTGAGAACCCAAAAAAAGCTAAATTAGGTATTCACAGATGCTCTCTTGAGAAATTAGGAAGAAGAGCAAAATAAGATGACAGACATGGAGTAACAACATGACAGACATGTTTTGTTACTCCATTTTGAAGATCTAAAAAGCTTCCTCTCTCTTAATTTTCTATTGCCAAACCACAGCAGTTTCCTGTTTGGCATGAATGAAGAAAACAGGTCTTTCTCTTTTTTGTTTTTCCCACTGAGAATATGGAATGGGTCACTCAGTTATTGCAGGAAGGATTCATGAGGACATTTCAAGCACAACTAATTAAAGAAGTGTTTCCTGATATTTGTATTTAACTACATTAGAATGAACTAAATATAAAATGCTACAGACAAGAACAAACAGAATTACTCAGAATAATGGGGGGAAAAGCAGTTTGAGCAAACATTAAGAAGGTTTGGATAAAATGGGAGTTAAGTTGTCTTTTCCACAGCACTCTTTTTTAAACTTTGTCAGTTGGTAGAAAACAAAGTCTTCAATATTAAAAACAACTCTATGAGCAAAATATTGACCTGTCACACTCTAGAACTGGGCACGGTCTAAATAGAACTTTCTGCAATGATGGAAATGTTCTACACCTGTGATGTCCCAATAAGGTGGCCAACAGCCACATGTGAAATTCCATAAAAGTAACTAGAATTCAATAGAATTAACAATTCAGTTCCTTAGTTGCAGTGGTCACATTTTAAGTGCCTAAGAGTAACCTGGCTAGTGGCTACCATTATTGGACAGCACAGTTCCAGAATCTAGGAAAGACATTTAGGTGTGCACTGAATATACATATTCAAAGCTTGCCAAATAAGGGTGGAAATGGAAAATGTTTCCAAAAAACTTCTGTGGAGCATGAGGAAAAAAGGTCCACTTTGTATCATTTGGAGGATTTTTTTTCCCCTTTCCATCAAGTTTCAGCCAATAATTAAAACAAGTTAGCAGAATTTTTGATACCAACGCCTTGAACAAATTCTTGAGTCTTCTCCTGGACAATTCCCTTGATATGATTTTACACAACCTATCTATAGAAAGTACACTTTCCAAGCACCCAATGTATGTTTTTCATGTGAATTCATTTCTCTGGTCCTTTGAGTATATTTATAACGGAAATTCCCCTTACATAAAGCCTATCTATATCTTAGTAACCACACTTTCCAAGGCTGTTCCATGAAGCAGGTTTCTCTATGTAGTTTTGTCTATTTCTGCAACTCAGCCCACGCAATAAGATTTCCAAACTGGCAAGAAAGATAAAAACAGACAAAGTCCTTTATTGTACAGGTAAGCCTCTGGAATGTCTTTACTTTCCTATGAGAGCTGACACAAAGCAGGAATTCAGATGACTCCAGGTCAAGATTTGAAGACCAACCACAGATTTCTGGCCACTTTTCAGCCCATGGGTACCATAGTCCACATATGTATGATGGAGTTTATTCAAAAATTAATCCATACAATGTATATCAAGTGTAGTATGTGTGGATTTTATGTGACAGAAGAGATATCCTTAACTAGCTTCAGTTTCATGCTCAAGGTCATCACTTCTATAACGTTCTTATAACCTTAGAATTAAAGTGAGGCCAGAAGCTATCAAATGCATCCTTCCGGGCTTCCCTGGTGGCGCAGTGGTTGAGAGTCCGCCTGCCGATGCAGGGGATGCGGGTTCGTACCCCAGTCTGGGAAGATCCCACATGCCGCAGAGCGGCTGGGCCCGTGAGCCGTGGCCGCTGAGCCTGCGCGTCCGGAGCCTGTTGCTCCGCAACGGGAGAGGCCACAACAGTGAGAGGCCTGCGTACCGCAAAAAAAAAAAAAAAAAAATCCTTCCATATATACCTTCCACAGAAGAAGTTCCTGGAAATGATTTGCTTTACTCTTCTGGGGTCTGCTCCAGTGTGGGCAGGTGGGAAACAGCCTAGCAGCTCAATTCCCTTCAAGGGAATCCCTTCAAGAAGGAAGACAGTCTGGGGCCAACCAGGGTTCAGGTCTGCCTTAAGGTAGACTTGAGGAGATCATGTTTGCTGACTTCCACAAACTCATCATCATTATCAACACCTGGACCATCTTCAGCCAGAGATTAGACATTGGCCTTGAGTGAACTGTAATTGGATTTAGCCTCTTATGGAACCTGACTGTTGATAAGCATATTAGTAAACACATCACCTTTTTGAAAATTGCTTAATGCATGTTATTACATACAGGGCACTGTTCATAAATGCATGTTTATGTGACCTCTAATATAACTACCAATGTAAATAACTCCCTAAGCTGGTTGTTTGCCTACTAGACACATGCTTTACCTCCAAGGTACCTGAAGAGCATTTGTTCCATTACCTTCATACTTACTGGGCCAGTTTTGAAACAAGCGCAGACACAAATCCAAACCCTTATTCCTAAGGTTGAACCCAAGCCAGATGGGCCCCATGGGAAGAAATAAGAAAAAATGTAATAAGCCCAGGCCAACACTATGATTAAAAGTGTCTCAAGCTCAACATTTTAGCTCAAAAAAAATGACACAAGGTCATGCTTGAAATATATATGAATTGTAGCAGCATGTAAGTGTGGGAAACAAACAAAAGAAAAAGATGAGAGAGAGCAAAATGTCCATAGAAGAGTTCAAACTTAATACAGGGTGTCTTCCACAGAGAGCTAGCAAGCCCAGGTTTAGAGCAGACATTGGCAAACTATATACAGCCAAATCTGTCCACCTGCTTTTATAAATAAAGTTTTATTAGAACACGGCCACACCAGTTGGTGTACATATTGTCCATGGCTGCTTTCGGGTATAAGGCAGAGTTATGATAGAGGTCATGTGGCCCAAAACCTGAAAATATTTACTGCCTGAACCTGAAGAGAAAAAATTTGCTGACATGGTATTTAGAGATTTTTCTGAAAACAGTCATTATTGGAGTTCCCAAAGCAATGATTTTTTCTGGTTAAAAATGAATGGCGTGGGGGGGCTTCTCTGGTGGCACAGTGGTTGACAGTCCGCCTGCCGATGCAGGGGACATGGGTTCGTGCCCTGGTCCGGGAGGATCCCACATGTCGCGGAGCGTCTAGGCCCGTGAGCAATGGCCACTGGGCCTGCGCGTCCGGAGCCCGTGCTCCACAGCGGGAGGGGCCACAACAGTGGGAGGCCCGCGTACCGCAAAAAAAAAAAAAAAAATTGAATCGGGGAACATTGAACTGTGTCTGTATGTCCCTTACAGAGTAGCAAGTGTGCATCAGTCTAAAAGGCAGCTCTCAGTCTCATCACTTTGTTGCCATAAGTTCTGAGAACAATTATTTCTTTGTTAACATTTGGTAAACTTATCTTTAGGAACTTCAAAGAAGGTTGGGCACATCTCTGAGGTTGAATTTCAAAATAGGTTGAAATCTAAATTTGGAATTCTCCTGGTGGGTAGCTAGAATAACAATGTATTTGCCTAGAGTCTTTTCAAGGGGATGTTGCTGATTGGTACTTTGTCGTACAGGCCATGGAAGTGAACTTGAAAAACAGGCATAATTGCCTATCCAAGTTTTCACCATAAATAATCATTTTTTAAAAGGTTCCAGTAACTTACCCACTAGGAAAAAAAAAAAGGAAAGTGGGACAATGATGCAATGGCTTTGCTCCAAAATCATCATGTGTAATGTCATGCTGCCATCTGCAGTATTTTATTTCAGTATTTTCACCCAAACAGGGGAATTTTAATGAGCTCTATAGACATGTGGTCATTCTACTGAGGGAGAAACATTTTGCCAGCACAACAGTAAGAGAAAGTTTTTGACCAATATTTTCCCTTTAGTCACGGTCCCGATTCCTTCCCACCCACACGCACATTTTTAAGTTTGTTCCGTTTCTTGATGATGCTTTTGCACATGTGGTGATGTTAAATTTGAAAGTGAATCAACGTGCTGTACCTAGTAGAGGGGCCCTGAAACTGCTCAGAAATACTGTGATTCTGTGTTGGCTCGCACTCATGCAGCTGCTAAGTGGGCAGCAACGGGTGGGATGTGGCCACGGCAGGGGTGAGACCCTAACTCCAGCAAAGCCCAGTTTAAAAAAAAAAACTTTGGTAAATTTGGGGGTTAAGGAATCTACAGGGAGTGCTATCTTCAGGAGTACATATACTAAAATTAGACTAATATGGAGAAGATCAGCACGGCTCCTGAGCAGGGATGAGGCACAAATTCTTGAAGTGTTCCGTTATTTATGTATATTCTAAGGGGAGGGTGGCTGTAACAAAGTACCACAGACTGGGCCACTTAAACCACAGAAGATTATTGTTCCACAGTTCTGGAGGCTGGAAGTCCAAGATCAAGATGTCAGCAGGTTTGGTTTTTTTTTCTGAGGCCTCTCCTTGGCTTATAGACAGCCATCTTCTCCGTGTCTTCACAGGGTCTCCCCTCTGTGTGTCTGTGTCCTAATGTCTTTTTATAAGGACATCAGTCATTAGATTAGGGCCACCTTGATGACCTCATATAACCTTAAATACCTCTTTAAAGACCTGTCTCCAAATAGAGTTACATTCTGAGCTCCTGGGGATGAGGACCTCAACATATATATGGAAAGAGGGGATACAATTCATTCCATAACAGGAAATAGGTTAAACAAAGTATTTGCTTCTAATGGTTGGATCTAAAATGAAGAGAATACAATAAGAAACAAGGCATTATGATGCCCAGAAAGAAAAAAGGAAGGGAGAGGGGGAGGTGAAGGAAGGAAGGAAAGAAGAGAGGGAGGGAGGGAGGAAAAAGCTTGAAGAATGGCTAGAGTCTAAATCGGTCCAAACAAGCGACCTTACTTAAGGAATTCACCCCATCTATACCTACTAGGAGGAGGAAGAAGTCTAAAACAAGAGAAGACAGTGAAAATTGGATGATCCCAGCCATTAAGGCCACTCATCTTTGCATGTTATGCTCTATACAGTCCAATAGTGTCTTGAAGCTGCAATGTCATTATGGCTACCAAATATTCTATTGCTCTGAAGCTGTCCAAGAAACCAGACACTCAGCAGATGCCAGCAAAAACTGCCCCCAGAAGTGTTCTTTTAAGTTTTCCCTGGAGATTTAATCCAAATCGAGCAAAATAGAAAAATATGGATTTGCTATTCTCGAGAGATGTTCACGGTTCATTGCTGAACACTGTGGTCTGGAGTGTCTCTTGAAGATAGAATGTTTTGTTGTTTTTCCTGCCCTGATATAGTGGTTTCCACTAAAGCATCGGTCTGATATTTCACTGTTTGGCTGATCCTGTTGTACCTATTAAAGGACTGTTGTACCTATTCCCTAATCTATTATTTCTCTTAATAAATGGAGCAGCAGCCTCCATTTTTTATGATCCCTGCTATGTGTACAACTTGAGCTAGATAGTTTACATACACTATCTTATTTGATAATCACCTTGGCAAACTCTTCAACCACTAAATGCACTTACAGAGGGCTGTTTTATACACAAATGGTCATAAAATGTGTAAACCATATGAACGATATTTTGTAACCATTTTGTTTTATGCTATTAGGAAAAGTCATAGACTGCAAATCAAAAAGAGTAAATTATGAACTGAACAGTTTTATGTTATTTTGTCCTGCAATTTTGCAGCAGTTGATATATTCTGGCCGTGAGGGTTTTAGACATCAGTTCACATGTTGCTTAGTTGTTGTTGTTTTTTTCGCTGATAATTTTGAATCATAAAATGCATAGAGTCACGGACAATACAACATTTAGGCCCCCATCTAATAATCCCAGACAACAACTGAAGTATACCTAAAGCAGCCACTATTAGCAACAACAACCCAAAAAAAGGTGTATTTTTCATTTATGGAAAAAAGCGCAAATAAAGAATAATTGCTCCTTATAGGCATAATTCCAATCACTGCTACAAACGGGAAACACGCGTGGTAGTAGGCGGTCCACTTAGCTTACAAGATGGAACCTTTTGGTGTAAACATTTTGTGGGGTAATACCGCTCTCTAGTGGTGCATACTAAGTACTTCACATTTAATTGCAAAGAGTCACTATCTGAACCCTTGACAATATTCCTGGCCTCCTTTCATCCATTTTATTACTCCTCTGATCTCTAATAAATACAGAGAACCTGATATGTACTGTGGAATCTACATGTTATTTAAACTTTATAAATGACGTTTTTCTAGGTGTTCAAACCTTTGACCGGGCCAAGAGGGAACTGCTTCGCCCTGTGATTTAGAGAGGGTTCAGCTCTGGCTTTTCCTGGCTGTGCCCCTCCCTGATCAAGGCGTTCTGGGACGCGCCCAAACCCAAGCCTTTTTCTTCCTGCTACCCGCCGCTATCTCACGTCCACCCCCAGTTCCACTTCCTTGCATCCTATTAATGCACCAGTGCTCTCATTTTGCCTGAGGTTTTGATGAATAACAGAAAGCTCCCGCCTCCCAGATATCATTTGCATTAGGGAAGCTTCCCGAAATACCATGACACACCCCTTCCCAGCAATAATAATGAAAAGGAATTTTAAGGTACGAAAGCAGACCCATGGGATAACTTTTCTCACCCCTTCAAATAATACAGGGTGTCTGCAAGGACCCTGGAGCCTTTTCCAAACCTTAGACCTCTGCTCTCACCTTTAGGAAGTTTGTCTAACTGCACGTTCTACCGGAGGTGTTAACTTCATCAAAACCGTTACACAGAGTTTTAAGTTCTAGACATCTGCTGTACAACATCGTGCCTATAGTTAACAGTGCTGTGTTGTGCACTTCAATAAATGTTAAGAGGGTAGACCTCATGTTGAGTGTTCTCACAATAAATAAATAAAAGCTATTTGAAATAGAGAGGCAGAGGGAGGGTGAGGAGGGAGGGAGGAAGGAAGGGAGGGAGGAAGGAAGGAAGGAAGGAAGGAAGGCTGGCTACCAGGAGGCACCTATCTGGATCTTGTAACAGAGCCAGCTAAGAAAAGAGTGGCTGGCTGGCATCTATTTTATGGTATTTCACAAATCTTGTAACACTTTCTATTTGCTACTCTATCAAATAATAGAATAAGAAAAATAGCTAACATTACATCTATAATGTAGATATATATAAGTAATAAAAGAATATAAATGTCCTGTTTTTTATATATAACAAAACTATATGACCTAGATTATATATACACATTCTACAGTAAGAACAGCTGACACATAAGGGTTTACTATGTGGCTGGCAGGGTTCTCTGTACTTTATCATTGTTGCCATGTTTACACGTCTGTCTCAACAACTCCATGAGGTGGATACTATTATTAGCTCTATTTTACAGAGGAGGACACTGAGATTCTGAGAAACTCACTTGTCTAAAGTTCCCCTGCTAGTGACTAGTCAAGCTTGGATTTGAGCCGTGTATATCTGCCTTTAGAGTCTGCATTCGTCGCCACGGGGTGAACGCCTGTCATTTCAGTAAGCTGGATTATAATGAGAAAGCATGATGCATGAAACAGGAAAAATTAGACCTAGCATCACCCCTGTGTTCATTCATAAATATTGCTAGGCACTGAGAAAGCAGAGGTGAATAAGATAAGCAAAGCCTTGCTCACTACTATACATGCTGATATGAAGATCAACAGAAAATAGACGTTTAAAATAAAGGAATGTATGTGTGATAAGGATAGCTTATAAAATAGCTATCTTGAGAATCACAGTAGAATGATGTGATAGAAAGTGTCTGAGAAGCTGTTTTATATTGGGCTGTCGGAAAGAGGTAATATTAAGCTAGAGCCAATCTAAAAATTTAATCTCACTATATGAAATTCTATGGAATTAGAGAGAGCATTCCAGAAAGATGTAAGAGCCGGTACAAAAACCCTGAGGGAGGGAAGCATCTCTACTTGCTTGAAGAGCACAAAGAAGCCCCACTGTTAGAAGTGAAGAAGGGAAGGGAGAGGGTGGAGGACAGAGGTCTGAGAGCCAGGCAGGCTAACCCATGGAGGGTCTGCAATATTCCACACATGGGGATTTTATAGTAGGTGAGAAGACAAGCTTTTGGAAGGCTTCAAGACTATTTTAAAAATCACCTGGCTGCCTGTGGAGAAAGGTGTGAAGGAGAAGAGAATACTCAGCCTGCCTGTGGAGAAAGGTTTAAAGGAGCAGAGAATAGAAGAAAGCAGGATACCCAGTCAAAAATCACTTGCAAGAGTGCATCAGGATGTGAAGATGCCTTCAACTAGGACACTTCAAGAGGGATCTGTCACATATGTTGTGGCCATGGAGTCTTCAGGTGTAGCTGATGCTTTCAATATGGAGGTGAAGGGGGAAGAGACAAATTGAAAATATGCTTGGATATAGGGAATTGCTTTGGCCTGGGGAGGAAAACGTTGTGAGGAAGGGCAGTAAACCCAGTGCTATGTTGCAAGACCCAGGTGGGGAAGCCCATTCTGTCTTTCTGATCATGTGACTGTGGTCAAGCTACTAAACCACGCTGAGCCCCACTGTGCTCACCTGTAAAAGTGCTGACCAGACCCCTGTGCACAGCTTCTCTGAGTCTATGAGGGATGTATTGCAGTTTGTACAGAATAGGTTTAAAACCTTACAAGCCCATGAGTAATGATAAAACTACACATTAGCTTACTTTGGGTGATCCTGTGTAAACACACACACACACACACACACACACACACACAACTGTATTTAACCTTCAAAGGAAATGTCCATAATGAAGTTACATTCTACAGTCACAATACTGCTACCACATTACGGGTTTAAAATGAATTTTTAAGTTATGTAATTCTGAAAACGTTAGAGAGAAAATCCCTCTAGACAACAGAAGTGTCATCCACTTGTGGACGGATAGACACATTTTTTTAACATCTTTACTGGAGTATAATTGCTTTACAATATTGTGTTAGTTTCTGCTGTATAACAAAGTGAATCAGCTATATGTATACATATATCCCCATATCTCTTCCTTCTTGCATCTCCCTCCCACCCTCCCTATCTACCCTTCTAGGTGGTCACAAAGCTGCTCTCCCTGTGCTATGCAGCTGCTTCCCACTAGCTATCTATTTTATATTTGATAGTGTATATATGTACATGCAACTCTCTCACTTCATCCCAGCTTACACTTTCCCCTCCCCGTGTCCTCAAGTCCATTCTCTACCTCTGTCTTTAACCTGTCCTGCCCCTAAGGTTGTTCAGAACCTTTTTTTGGGGGGGGAGAATTTCATATATATGTGTTAGCATATGGTATTTGTTTTTCTCTTTCTGACATACTTCACTCTGTATGACAGTCTCTAGGTCCATCAACCTCACTACAAATAACTCAATTTCATTTCTTTTTATAGCTGAGTAATATTCCATTGTATATATATGCCATATCTTCTTTATCCATTCATCTGTTGATGGACACTTAGGTTGTTTTCATGTCCTGGCTATTGTAAATAGAGCTGCAATGAACATTGTGGTACATGACTCTTTTTGAATTACGGTTTTCTCAGGGTATATGCCCAGGAGTGGGATTGCTGGGGCACAAGGTAATTCTATCTTTAGTTTTTTAAGGAACCTCCATACTGTTCTCCATAGTGGCTATACCAATTTACATTCCCACCAACAGTGCAGGAGGGTTCCCTTTTCTCCACACCCTCTGAGGCATTTATTGTGTGTAGATTCTTTGATGATGGCCATTCTGACCCATGTGAGATGATACCTCATTGTAATTTTGATTTGCATTTCCCAAATGATTAGTGATGTTGAGGATCCTTCCATGTGTTTGTTGGCAATCGGTATACCTTCTTTGTAGAAATGTCTGTTTAGGTCTTCTGCCCATTCTTGGATTGGGTTGTTTGTGTTTTTGATAGTGCCCTTCATAAGCTCTTGTAAATCCTGGAGATTAATCCTTTGTCAATTGCTTCGTTTGCATATATTTCCTCCCATTCTGAGGGCTGCCTTTCCATGTTTTAATGGTTTCCTTAGCTTTTAAGTTTCATTAGGTCCCATTTGTTTATTTTTAGTTTTATTTCCATTTCTCTAGGAGGTGGGCCTAAAAGGATCTTGCCGTGATTTATGTCATGGAGTGTTCCGCCTATGTTTTCCTCTAAGAGTTTGATACAATTAGGTCCTTAATCCATTTTGAGTTTATTTTGTGTATGGTGTTAGGGAGTGCTCTAATTTCATTCTTTTACATGTAGATGTCCAGTTTTTCTAGCACCACTTATTGAAGAGGCTGTCTTTTCTCCATTGTATATTCTTGCCTCCTTTAACAAAAATAAGGTGACCATATGTGTGTGGGTTTATCTCTGGGCTTTCTATACTGTTCCACTGATCTATATTTTGTTTTTGTGCCAGTACCATACTGTCTTGATTACTGTAGCTTTGTAGTATAGTCTGAAGTCAGGGAGCCTGTTTCTTCAAGCCCCGTTTTTCTTTCTCAAGATTGCTTTGGCTATTCGGGGTCTTTTGTGTTTCTATACAAATTGTGAAATTTTTTGGTCTAGTTCTGTGAAAAATGCCATTGGTAGTTTGATAGGGATTGCATTGACTCTGTAGATTGCTTTGGGTAGTATAGTCATATTCACAATGTTGATTCTTCCCGTCCAAGAACATGGTATATCTCTCCATCTGTTGGTATCATCCTTAATTTCTTTCATCAGAGTCTTATAGTTTTCTGCATAAAGGTCTTTAGTCTCCAAAGGTAGGTTTATTCCTAGGTATTTTATTCTTTTTGTTTCAATTGTAAATGGGAGTGTTTCCTTAATTTCTCTTTCAGATTTTTGTCATTAGTGTATAGGAATGCAAGAGATTTCTGTGCATTAATTTTGTATCCTGCTACTTTACCAGATTAATCAATTAGCTCTAGTGGTGTTCTGGTAGCATCTTTAGGATACTCTATGTATAGGATCATGTCATTTACAAACAGTTTTACTTCTTCTTTTCTTGGATAGCTTTTATTTATTTTTCTTCACTGATCACTGTGGCTAAACTTCCAAAGCTATGTTGAATAATAGTGGTGAGAGTGGGCAACCTTGTCTTGTTCCTGATCTTAGAAGAAAAGTTTTCAGTTTTTCACCATTGATAACGAAGTTTGCTGTGGGTTTGTCATATATAGCCTTTATTATGTTGAAGTAAGTTCCCTCTAAGCCTACTATCTGGACAGTTTTTATCATAAATGAGTGTTGAATTTTGTTGAAAGCTTTTTCTGCATCTATTGAGATGATCATATGTTTTTTCTCCTTCAATTTCTTTTCATGGTATATCACATTGATTGATTTGCATATAGTGAAGAATCCTTGCAATCCTGGGATAAACCCCACTTGATAATAGTTTATTGTCCTTTTAATTTGTTGTTGGATTCTGTTTGCTAGTATTTTGTTGAGGATTTTTGCATCTATATTCATCAGTGATATTGGTCTGTAGTTTTCTTCTTTAAGGACATCTTTCTCTAGTTTTAGTATCAGGGTGATGGTGACCTCTTAGAATGAGTTCGGAAGTGTTCCTCCTTCTGCTATATCTTGGAAGAGTTTGAGAAGGATAAGTGTTAGCTCTTCTCTAAATATTTGATAGAATTCACCTGTCAAGCCATCTGGTCCTGGGCTTTTGTTTGTTGGAAGATTTTTAATCACAGTTTCAATTTCAGTGCTTGTGATTGGTCTGTTTACATTTTCTGTTTCTTCCTGGTTCAGTTTCAGAAGGTTGTGCTTTTCTAACAATTTGTCCATTTCTTCCAGATTGTCCATTTTATTGGCATATAGTTGCTTGTAGTAATTTCTCATGATTCTTTGTATTTCTGCAGTGTCAGTTGTTACTTCTTTTTCTTTTCTAATTCTATTGATTTGAGTCTTCTCCTTTTTTTCTTGATGAGTCTGGCTAATGGTTTATCAATTTTGTTTATCTTCTCAAAGAACCAGCTTTTAATTTTATTGATCTTTGCTATCATTTCCTTTATTTCTTTTTCATTTATTTCTGATCTGAGCTTTATGATTTCTTTCCTTCTGCTAACTATGGGGGTTTTTTGTTCTTCTTTCTCTAATTGCTTTAAGTGTAAGGTTAGGTTGTTTATCTGAGATGTTTCTTGTTTCTTAAGGTAAGATTGTATTGCTATATACAAGCCCACCTTAAGAAGCAGGAAACATCTCGAATAAACAACCTAACCTTGCACCTCAAGCAATTAGAGAAAGAAGAACAAAAAAGCCCCAAAGCTAACAGAAGGAAAGAAATCATAAAAATCAGATCAGAAATAAATGAAAAAGAAATGAAGGAAACGATAGCAAAGATCAATAAAACTAAAAGCTGGTTCTTTGAGAAGATAAACAAAATAGATAAACCACTAGCTAGACTCATCAAGAAAAAAAGGGAGAAGACTCAAATCAATAGAATTAGAAATGAGAAAGGAGAAATAACAACTGACACTGCAGAAATAAAAAAAATCATGAGAGATTACTACAAGCAACTCTATGCCAATAAAATGGACAATCTGGAAGAAATGGACAAATTCTTAGAAATGCACAACCTGCCAAGACTGAATCAGGAAGAAATAGAAAATATGAACAGACCAATCACAAGCACTGAAATTGAAAGTGTGATTAAAAATCTTCCAACAAACAAAAGCCCAGGACCAGATGGCTTCACAGGTGAATTCTATCAAACGTTTAGAGAAGAGCTAACACCTATCCTTCTCGAACTCTTCCAAAATATAGCAGAGGGAGGAACACTCCCAAATTCCTTCTACGAGGCCACCATCACCTTGATACCAAAACCAGACAAGGATGTCACAAAGAAAGAAAACTACAGGCCAATATCACTGATGAACATAGATGCAAAAATCCTCAACAAAATACTAGCAAACAGAATCCAACAGCACATTAAAAGGATCATACACCATGATCAAGTGGGGTTTATTCCAGGAATGCAAGGATTCTTCAATATACGCAAATCTATCAATGTGATAAACCATATTAACAAATTGAAGGAGAAAAACCATATGATCATCTCAATAGATGCAGAGAAAGCTTTTGACAAAATTCAACACCCATTTATGATAAAAACCCTCCAGAAAGTGGGCATAGAGGGAACTTTCCTCAACATAATAAAGGCCATATATGACAAGCCCACAGCAAACATCATCCTCAATGGTGAAAAACTGAAAGCATTTCCACTAAGATCAGGAACAAGACAAGGTTGCCCACTCTCACCACTCTTATTCAACATAGTTTTGGAAGTTTTAGCCACAGCAATCAGAGAAGAAAAGGAAATAAAAGGAATCCACATCGGAAAAGAAGAAGTAAAGCTGTCACTGTTTGCAGATGACATGATACTATACATAGAGAATCCTAAAGATGCTACCAGAAAACTACTAGAGCTAATCAATGATTTTGGTAAAGTAGCAGGATACAAAATTAATGCACAGAAATCTCTGGCATTCCTATATACTAATGATGAAAAATCTGAAAGTGAAATCAAGAAAACACTCCCATTTACCATTGCAACAAAACGAATAAAATATCTAGGAATAAACCTACCTAAGGATACGAAAGACCTGTATGCAGAAAATTATAAGACACTGATGAAAGAAATTAAAGATGATACAAATAGATGGAGAGATATACCATGTTCTTGGATGGGAAGAATCAACATTGTGAAAATGACTCTACTACCCAAAGCAATCTACAGATTCAATGCAATCCCTATTAAACTACCACTGGCATTTTTCACAGAACTAGAACAAAAAATTTCGCAATTTGTATGGAAACACAAAAGACCCCGAATAGCCAAAGCAATTTTGAGAACGAAAAAAGGAGCTGGAGGAATCAGGCTCCCTGACTTCAGACTATACTACAAAGCAACAGTAATCAAGACAGTATGGTACTGGCACAAAAACAGAAAGATAGATCAGTGGAACAGGATAGAAAGCCCAGAGATAAACCCATGCACATATGGACACCTTATCTTTGATAAAGGAGGCAGGAATGTACAGTGGAGAAAGGACAGCCTCTTCAATAAATGGTGCTGGGAAAACTGGACAGGTACATGTAAAAGTATGAGATTAGATCACTCCCTAACACCATACACAAAAATAAGCTCAAAATGGATTAAAGACCTAAATGTAAGGCCAGAAACTATCAAACTCTTAGAGGAAAACATAGGAAGAACACTCTATGACATAAATCACAGCAAGATCCTTTCTGACCCACCTCCTAGAGTAATGGAAATAAAAACAAAAATAAACAAATGGGACCTAATGAAACTTCAAAGCTTTTGCACAGCAAAGGAAACCATAATCAAGACCAAAAGACAACCCTCAGAATGGGAGAAAACATTTGCAAATGAAGCAACTGACAAAGGATTAATCTCCAAAATTTACAAGCAGCTCATGCAGCTCAATAACAAAAAAACAAACAACCCCATCCAAAAATGGGCAGAAGACCTAAACAGACATTTCTCCAAAGAAGATATACAGAATGCCAACAAACACATGAAAGAATGCTCAACCTCATTAATCATTAGAGAAATGCAAATCAAAACTACAATGAGATATCATCTCACACCAGTCAGAATGGCCATCATCAAAAAATCTAGAAACAATAAATGCTGGAGAGGGTGTGGAGAAAAGGGGACACTCTTGCACTGCTGGTGGGAATGTGAATTGGTTCAGCCACTATGGAGAACAGTATGGAGGTTCCTTAAAAAACTACAAATAGAATTACCATATGACCCAGCAATCCCACTACTGGGCATATACCCTGAGAAAACCAAAATTCAAAAGGAGTCATGTACCAAAATGTTCATTGCAGCTCTATTTACAATAGCCCGGAGATGGAAAGAACCTAAGCGCCCATCATCGGACGAATGGATAAAGAAGATGTGGCACATATACACAATGGAATATTACTCAGCCTTAAAAAGAAATGAAATTGAGATATTTGTAATGAGATGGATAGACCTAGAGTCTGTCATACAGAGTGAAGTAAGTCAGAAAGACAAAGACAGATACCGTATGCTAACACATATATATGGAATTTGAGGGGAAAAAATGTCATGAAGAACCTAGGGATAAGACAGGAATGGAGGCGCAGACCTACTGGAGAGCGGACTTGGGGATATGGGGAGGGGGAAGGGTGAGTTTTGACAGGGCGAGAGAGAGTCATGGACATATACACACTAACAAACGTGGTGGGGTGGATAGCTGGGGGGAAGCAGCCGCAAGGCACAGGGATATTAGCTCGGGGCTTTGGGACAGCCTGGAGGGGTGGGAGGGGGAGAGTGGGAGGGAGGGAGATGCAGGAGGGAAGACACATGGGAGCACATGTATATGTATAGCTGATTCACTGTGTTATAAATCAGAAACTAACACACCATTGTAAAGCAATTATACCCCAATAAAGATGTTAAAAAAAAAAAAAAAAAAAAAAAAAAAAAAAAAAAAGATTGTATTGCTATAAACTTCCCTCTTAGAACTGCTTTTGTTGCATCCCTTAGGTTTTGGGTCGTCATGTTTTCGTTGTCATTTGTTTCTAGGAATTTTTTGATTTCCTCTTTGATTTCTTCAGTGACCTCTCGGTTATTAAGTAGTGTGTTGTTTAGCCTCCATGTGTTTGTATTTCTTACAGATATTTTCTTGTAACTGATATCTAGTCTCATAGCGTTATGGTCAGAAAAGATACTTGATACGATTTCAATTTTCTTAAATTTACCAGTGCTTGATTTGTGACCCAAGATATTATCTATCCTGGAGAATGTTCCCTGAGCACTTGAGAAGAATGTGTATTCTGTTGTTTTTTGATGGAATGTCCTATAAATATCAATTAAGTCCATCTTGTTTAATGTATCATTTAAAGCTTGTGTTTCCTTATTTATTTTCATTTTGCATGATCTGTCCATTTTTGAAAGTGGAGTGTTAACCGTAAGGTAAACTATGGACTTTGGATAATTATGACCTCCCAACATAGACTCATCAGTGATAACAAACATACCACTCCGGTAGAGAATGTTGATAACAGATGAGGCTATGGATGTGTAGGGGCAGAGGGTATATGGGAAACCTCTCTCTTTTTTTCCTATCAATTTTGTCATGAACCTAAAACTGCTCTAAACAAATTAGTATTTTTTTAAGTTTAAGATTCCAGTCAAGAGGTGTGAATACCAATATTGTTAAGCACTTGGCAGCCTTGAACTTTACCTTCAGAGTGTGACCCTCTAAGAGGCAATCTTACTGTTATAACAGGGTCTCTGTTCATAGTACCAAGAGGATGGTGTTTTCAGAAGTGAGATGATTAAAATAGAGAATGGCTAAGAGGATACAGCTCTCAGCCAATTTAACTGCTCTGTCTACCAAGAAATTAGAAAGAGTATATCCAGAGAGAGATTGTGCATCTTTTACAAGACCATCAAAGGTGTTTTTATGGCTTCATAACATTGATGTTTTCTTCCAAAAATTGGCATAATTTCTAACAAAATAGCAAACTGTATGTTTACACACAAAAATAACTAGTTGAGAAATATAAATAATCAATAAGTCAGTCATTTTATCACTGCTATTTTAACTAACTCGGTTGAATGAACTGTTGCTTTGCTAAGAAGTAGATAATCTACTCTCACCTTGAAGGTAGAAGGACTAATGTCTAAGTAGATATTTCTGAAACAGACAGTGTATGAACTTATAGTATTTAAAACCCAGTGAAGAAATACATTAATATATGAAGGGATTCAGACATGTATTATGTGAAATTAAGAAAAAGAAAAGCACGTGGAAATCTTATCATAGAATGAGCTTTGGAAAAAAAATAAAAATTTTCTAAGTAAGTATAATTTTAGGTTCCCTTAATATTTTTTTCATTTCTAGCTGTAAGGTTCTCACTTTGTGTACCACTGTTGTATAGAACATCACAGTACAGTATATGACAATTTAATAGATTAATTTAATAACTGTGGAAATAACCATTGATGTCTACTAGGCCAAACCCATTCTACAGATTAGAAAACAAAGTCTCAGAGAAGTTACATAACTTTCAGGTCATTACTGCTCACTGGTATCAGGGCTAAGACTAGACTCTGGTTCAGTTTCTCTTATAAAAAAACAAAAGACTTCTTGACAACTGAAATGTAGCCAACGCTTAGTTCTTAGTTACACCACTTTTCAGCCAGCTCTTCCAAACTCGCCATGTTTGGAGACTTCAAAGAGTCTTAAAGGGGCTTCCCTGGTGGCGCAGTGGTTGAGAGTCCGCCTGTCGATGCAGGGGACACGGGTTCGTGCCCCGGTCCGGGAAGATCCCCCATGCCGTGGAGCACCTGGGCATGTGAGCCATGGCCGCTGAGCCTGCGCGTCCGGAGCCTGTGCTCCGCAACGGGAGAGACCACAACAGTGAGAGGCCCGTGTACCGCAAAAAAAAAAAAAAAAAAAATAGAGTCTTAAGATACATTAATTCACTATCTTGACACAGGGAAATCCTGAGACATTCTTCACCTAATACTTCTAACGGCTGTTGGCTTCCTAGCAGACCTACGAATGCTTAAATGTTATTGAAAAGAACGAGCCCTTATTTTGGATGACACTTGTAAAAATATCTGCTGTTCAAAGGGACTTTGTTGAGCTTAGCATGATTGAAAGAGGAAAACTATTATAGGTACCATGCACTAATTAAAAACTCCACCAGAGATTATTCTAGAAGGAGTAGACTAAAAATATGTTTCTTTTCCTTTTCCTGTCGAAATCATGTGACTAAAACCAGCCATCAGTTAAGGGCGGAGAGATGTTACACTCAAGACTTAAACAGAAAAAATTAAAAAGCCAATTTTTAACACCTCTGTTCTGTTTATGACCACCATGAGCATAAGTTTTGTTTAAAAAACTTTAGTTCATAGAAAGGATTTGCCAGTAAATAGGCTAAGCAAAAAAGTTCACTCTTACAGAGCTGAAACAAATAGAATTTGAAATAACTGAAAGTAGCATCGCCAGTCTGGTTACCTGGTTCATCTCAACAACCAGGAATGAATCCTCTGATCCTCATGACAGTTAAAAGGACCAAATAAACAGCTTTTTTTTCAGTAAATAACCCCTCCCCAGACTGTGCCTTGTCTCTGATGTCATAAAGTCCTTAGAAGACATTTTTAAGTTAGTTGTGAGACTGGGTTCCAATCATAACTTGGACATAGAAATGCCCTGTAATAATCTTGAAGCTTCAGAAAAAAAGAGAGAGAGAGAATCTATATAAAGGAAATAATAGGAAATGTAGACTAAGATTTACATATAAAGATGCTGTTAATAGCATTATCATAATAATAAAAAAACAGAAGTAATCTAAGTGGTCAATAAAAATCATCATCATTATCATCATCATGATCCTGAAGATTCTTCCAGAAACAAGTCTAGAAAATTATTATTCTTGCAATATAGATACATGTTTTCTTCTATTATAAAAAAAGGAAGTGTTTCAATTAGAGACACGTGTTTCCATGATCCTGAGTGCATCTACCCCATCTAAAGACAGAGCCTCGGACTTCCCTGGAGGTACAGTGGTTAAGACACAGTGCTTCCACTTGCAGGAGGGGCAGTTCAATCCCTGGTCAGGGAGCTATGATCCTGCCTGGTGGGATCCATCTAAAAACGGCAGTGGAATTACACTTTACTAAATATATTCTGATATTCTTATGGAGCACGAAAGTAAAGTAGCGCTTTCTTTTTATTTTTATTTTTATAAGATAGTATTTTTTCTGAAAGAAGAAAGTAGGCCTCTTGGATTTTTATCTGGCATTTTCTAAGATCATCCAGGACATGTTTGGAGTGCAGTCCTGTTCACTTTCATTTCTACGAATCCCACATCAGAGGTTCTAAAACAGCTCAAGCCCTACGTGCAGCTTCTCTTAGTGCCAATGCCAGAGCAGCCCAAGGTCCCCTTCACACAGTTAGACGTGTAACCTCATGAATCCAAAACTTCACAGAGTACCTGACCCTCATATGCAAATGTTATTTCCTGGAGTGAAGAAATGAATGGAAATTCACTTGGTACCAGCAGCCTGTCAGTTCCTCTAGTAGCAAAGACTAAATGTATCTGAGGAAGTTCTGGTAAACCAATCAAAACGGGGGGTGTTGTGTTTCTGAACTTGGCTGAGCCCATCTCATGCCTTGTAAATGTCAGTGTGGGTACTTGTGAGTGTCTGACATTACTCAGCAGCACATACTGAAGGCCAACAATTTGGCCAGAGCCAGGCTGATTAGCATAGATAAAAATATTCCATTTTATCAATATCCATTCTGATTGCCTTTTAGCCTGTGGGTAAAATGCTAAAGCTGCAGGATCTTTAGGAAGCATAAATTCTGAGAGGTTTTCCAAAAATCCCAAATGACACAACCTCATTGTGTAACACGTAACCCTTCAACTTAAGTTCTTATTTGTCTATTTTTATCCCAACAGATTCTTTTTGTAAGCCATGTAAGGCAATGCTCTCTCATTTACAAACATTTATAAAATGTAATCTAATTTAATTCAACAAATAGTTATTGAGAACCTATTACATGCAAGGCACTTTGTCGGGCTCCATGGGGAATATAAGGTCAAACGTAATTATCCTCACTTTGAATTTGCCTGCAATGCAGCAAAAGTTGAGACCTTTCCTGGGAATGAGCTGCTCTTGGGCTACGAAACCATGATCCATGCTTTAGAAGAGGCATAAACTAAGAGCTAGCAGAGTCAAGAAAGAGATTAATTTTTTTGGCGAGGGTTGGCAAAGGCTGCCTGAGGACAGAGGCATTTTGATCTGGTCCTTTAAGAGTAGGGAGAGTTACCCAGGCAGAGCTGAGGAAGGCACAGCATGAGTATGCAAATATAGAAAGCACAGGGCATTAAAAAAAATTCACGTGAAATCTTCAAGTTTCTTCCTTATCACAGGGGATAAGTTTTCCTGAAATGAGAAGGTTAATGGCACCAGAATCATAGCTCCCACAATCTCTGTAATCAAGGGAAGGTACTATAGTGGAGCTGTCTCTAAACAAGAGGGAAAATACAATTTCTGCAAAATGGCCAAAACCATAAGAGTGATGATTTATACTGGAGGTAAACAAGGCTTAACCCTAACGTGGGGACAAGTTAAAGAGCTGTCCTCTGGGTATCATTTACAGGTACACAGAAATGAAAATGTATGTACATCTTACTCTAGGTACTTTGCCTCACAGTCATTCTTTCTTTTACAGCAGCCCAAATCCACTTGGTCCTGGATTTTAGTTTAGATATCTCACACCCCTAAGAGATTTACCAAAAAGCTGCGACTCATGGTTTCAACCATGTTTCTACCATGGAGTTCAGGGGAGTAAACCCAAGACGTAAAATATCTTGGGTGGTCAGAGATTTGAGAGATTTGCCTAGGAATTACCTTTATTTTTACCTGTAAAATGATAGAGAACCACCTAGGGTTTATGAAGAGAATGGATTGCCAAGTTTTGACAACACCAGATAGATGTCACTATGAAGGACAATTACATAGTCAATCCACAATCAGTGACTCAGTACCCTGTGTCTATACACATATGAGATGATGAAAATCATGGCTGGAAATTAGCTAGTAAGACTGAAATAAGAGCAATGTTCTTCCCAGAGCAATGACCTTTCTTTGTGAAGAAATGGCACTGCTTAAATTTCTTTATGGGCTTCCCTGGTGGCGCAGTGGTTGAGAGTCCGCCTGCCGATGCAGGGGACATGGGTTCGTGCCCCGGTCCAGGAAGATCCCACATGCCGTGGAGCGGCTGGGCCCGTGAGCCATGGCCGCTGAGCCTGCGCGTCCAGAGCCTGTGCTCCGCAACGGGAGAGGCCACAACAGTGAGAGGCCCGCATACCGCAAAAAAAAAAAAAAAAAAAATTTCTTTATGAAGAAATGATTGGTGCATCTATTAATGGATTAAGATGACTAAGAAAGAAAGTGATAGAAAGAAAACAAATGATATGTTCTAGCAAAAAAAAATCATTGAACCAAATATTAAAATAAATGTGTAAGCCCAATTCTTACATTTCTAAGGCCTGAATTGTAGCAACTGAAATTAAGTAGGCCATAACAGTTCGAGATCTTCAAGATGGTGGAGGAGTAAGAAGTGGAGATCACCTTCCCCCCAACAAATACATCAGAAATACATCTACATGTGGAACAACTCCTACAGATCACCTACTGAACACTGGCAGAAGACCTCAGACCTCCCAAAAGGCAAGAAACTCCCCACGTACCTGGGTAGGGCAAAAGAAAAAAGAGTAAACGGAGACAAAAGAATAGGGATGGGACCAGCACCTCGGGGAGGGAGCTGTGAAGGAGGAAAGATTTCCACACACTAGGAAGCCCCTTTACTGGCTGAGATGGGGGATGGGTGGAGGGTGGGGGGAAGCTTTGGAGTCACGGAGGAGAACACAGCAACAGGGGTGCAGAGGGCAAAGCAGAGAGATTCCCGCAGAGAGGATCGGTGCCAACCTGCACTCACCAGCCCGAGTGGCTTGTCTGCTCACCTGCTGGTGCAGGCAGGGACTGGTTGAGGACTGGGGTTGGCTGCGTGAACACAGCCTGAAGGGGGCTAGTGCACCACAGCTAGCTGGGAGGGAGTCCAGGAAAAAGTCTGGAACTGCCTAAGAGGCAAGAGACCACTCTTTGGGAGACCACTGTTTGGGAGACCACTGTTTGGGAGAAGAGGGATTCAGAGCACCACCTAAACGAGCTCCAGAGATGGGCACGAGGCGTGGCTACCAGTGAGGACACAAGAGATGGGCATGAGACACTAAGGCTGCTGCTGTAGCCACCAAGAAGCCTGTGTGCAAGCATAGGTCACTATCCACACTGCCCCTCCTGGGAGCCTATGCAGCCCACAACTGCCAGGGTCCTGTGATCCAGGAACAATTTCCCCAGAAGAACACACGGCGCGCCTCTGGCTATTGCAATGTCATGCTGGCTTCTACTACATCAGGCTCGCATGGCATTCCGTACCCCTCCCTCCCCCCTAATCAGCTGCGATGCTAACCCCATCCTGTCTGAGCGAAGAACAGAGCCCTCAGGTGACCTACCAGCAGAGGCAGGGCCAAATCCAAAGCTGAACCCCAGGAGCTATGCAAACAAAGAAAAGAAAGGGAAATTTCTCCCAGTAGCCTCAGGAGCAGTGGATTAAATCTCCACCATCAACTTGATGTACCCTGCATCTCTAGAATACTGGAATAGACAACAAAACATCCCAAATTTGAGGTGGTAGACTTTGTGTGATTTTTTCTGTATAGCTTTGTTTTCACCATTTGCCTTAGGGTTCTGTTTGTTCATTTTGGCAGGGGGTGGTGGTGGTTAGTATACTTTTTTAGTACTTGTTGCTAAAAAAACATCCATCATTGGTGGATATGTTTTTTGGTTTGGTTGCTCTCTACTTTTTTTTGTATTATTTTTTTTAATTTTTTTATTTTTTTTATTTTAATAACTTTATTTTGTTTTATTTTTTTTTTCTTTCTTTTATTCTCCCATTTCTCCTGAGCCTTGTGGCTGACAGGGTTTTGGTACTCTGGTCAGGTGCCAGGCCTGTGCCTCTGAGGTGGGAGTGCCGAGTTCAGGATATTAGTCGACCAGAGACCTCCTGGCTCCATGTAATATCAAATGGGAAAAGCTCTCCCAGAGGTCTCCAACTCAACGCTAAGACCAAGATCCACTCAACGACCAGCAAGCTACAGTGCTGGACACACTATGCCAAACAAATAGCAAGACAGGAATACAACCCCACCCATTAGCAGAGAGGCTGCTTAGAATCATAATAAGGTTGCAGACACCCTAAAACACACCACCAGTTGCAGTCCTGCCCATCAGAAAGACAAGATCTAGCCTCATCCACGAGAACAGAGGCACCAACCCCCTCCACCAGGAAGCCTAACACAACCAACTGAACCAACATTAGCCACTGGGGGCAGACACCAAAAACAATGGGAACTACAAAACTGCAGCCTACAAAAAGGAGACCACAGACACAGTAAGTTAAACAAAATGTGAAGACAGAGAAGTACACAGCAGATGAAGGAGCAAGGTAAAGACCCAGCAGACCAAACAAATGAACAGGAAATAGGCAGCATACCTAAAAAATAATTCAGAGTAATGATATTAAAGATGATCCAAAATCTTGGAAATAGAATGGAGAAAATACAAGAAAAGTTTAAAAAGGACATAGAAGAACTAAAGAACAAACAAACAATGATGAACAACATAATAAATGAAATTAAAAATTCTCTAGGAGGAATCAATAGCAGAATAACTGAGGCAGAACAATGGATAAGTGACATGGAAGATAAAATAGTGGAAATAAATACTGCAGAGCAGAATAAAGAGAAAAGAATGAAAAGAATTGAGGACAGTCTCAGAGACGTCTGGGACAACATTAAATGCACCAACATTTGAATTCTAGGAGTCGCAGAAGAAGAAGAGAAAAAGAAAGGGACTGAGAAAATATTTGAAGAGATTACAGTTGAAAAATTCCCTAATACAGGAAAGGAAATTGTCAATCAAGTCGAGGAAGTACAGAAAGTCCATATAGGATAAATCCAGGGAGAAACACACCAAGACGCATATTAATCAAACTATCAAAAAATAAATACAAAGAAAAAAAATTAAAAGCAGCAAGGGAAAAACAACAAATAACATAAAAGGGAATCCCCATAAGGTTAACAGCTGATCTTTCAGCAGAAACTCTGCAAGTCAGAAGGGAGTGGCAGGACATATTTAAGGGATGAAAGGAAAAAATCTACAACCAAGATTACTCTACCCAGCAAGGATCTCTTTCAGATTTGATGGAGAAATCAAAAGCTTTACACACGAGCAAAAGCTAAGAGAATTCAGCACCACCAAACCAGCTTTACAACAAATGCTAAAGGAACTTCTCTAGGCAGGAACCACAAGAGAAAGAAAAGACCTACAGTAACAAACCCAAAACAATTAAGAAAATGAAAATAGGAACTTACATATCAACAACTACCTTAAATGTAAATGGATTAAATGCTCCAAACAAAAGGCATAGACTGGCTGAGTGGATACAAAAACAATACCCGTATATATATTGTCTACAAGAGACCCACTTCAGACCTAGGGACACATACACACTAAAAGTGAGGCGATGGAAAAAAAATATTTCATGCAAATAGAAATCAAAAGAAAGCTGGAGTAGCAATTCTCATATCAGACAAAATAGACTTTAAAATAAACACTATTACAAGAGACAAAGAAGGACACTACATAATGATCAAGGGATCAATCTAACAAGAAGATATAACAATTGTATATTTATGCAACCAATATAGGAGCACCTCAATATGTAAATCAAATACTAACAGCCATAAAAGGGGAAATAGACAATCATAGTAGGAGACTTTAACACCCCAAATTCACCATTGGAGAGATCACCCAAAATGAAAATAAATAAGGAAACACATGCTTTAAATGATACATTAAACAAGATGGACTTAATTGATATATATAGGGCATTCCATCCAAAAACAATACAGGATACACATTCTTCTCAAGTATTCATGGAATATTCTCCAGGATAGATCATATCTTGGGTCACAAATCAAGCCTTGGTAAATTTAAGAAAACTGAAATCATATCAAATATCTTTTCCAATGACAACACTGTGACTGGATAACAATTACAGGAAAAAAACAATTAAAAAAATGCAAACGGGGCTTCCCTGGTGGAACAGTGGTTGAGAGTATGTCTGCCGATGCAGGGGACGCGAGTTTGTGCCCCGGTCTGGGAGGATCCTGCATGCCGCGGAGCGGCTGGGCCCGTGAGCCGTGGCCGCTGAGCCTGCACGTCTGGAGGCTGTGCTCCGCAACAGGAGAAGCCACGGCAGTGAGAGGCCCGTGTACCGCAAAAATAAAATACAAACATATGGAGGCGAAACAACACAGTACTAAATAACTGAGAGGTCACTGAAGAAATCAAAGAGGAAATCCAAAAACACCTAGAAATAAATGACAATGAAAACAGGATGACCCAAAATCTATGGGATGCAGCAAAGGCAGTTCTAAGAGGGAAGTTTATAGCAATACAATCTTACCTCAAGAAACAAGAAACATCTCAAATAAACAATGTAAACTTACAACTAAAGCAATTAGAGCAGGAAGAACAAAACAAAAAACCCCAAAGTTAGCAGAAGGAAAGACGTCATAAAGACCAGATCAGAAATAAATGTAAAAGAGATGAAGGAAACAATAGCTAAAATCAATAAAAACTAAAAGCTGGTTCTTTTAGAAGATAAACAAAATTGATTAACCAATACCTAGACTCATCAAGAAAAAAGAGAAGACAAATCAATAGAATTAGAAATGAAAAAGAAGTAACAACTGACCCTGCAGAAATTCATGATGAGAAATAACTACAAGTAACTATATGCCAAAAAAACATTCAAACTGGAAGAAATGGACAAACTCTTAGAAAAGCATAACCTTCCGAGACTGAACCAGGAAGAAATGGAAAATATGGACAGACCAATCACAAGCACTGAAATTGAGACTGTGATTTAAAATCTTCCAACAAACAAAAGTCCAGGACCAGATGGCTTCATAGGCAAATTCTATCAAACATTTACAGATGAGCTAACACCTATCCTTCTCAAACTCTTCCAAAATATAGCAGAGGGAGGAACACTACCAAACTCATTCTATGAGGCCACCATCACCCTGATACCAAAACCAGACAAAGATGTCACAAAGAAAGAAAACTACAGGCCAATATCACTGATGAACATAGATGCAAAAATCCTCAACAAAATACTAGCAAACAGAATCCAAAAGCACATTAAAAGGATCATAGGGCTTCCCTGGTGGCACAGTGGTTGAGAGTCCACCTGCCAATGCAGGGGACACGGGTTCATGCCCTGGTCTGGGAAGATCCCACATGCCACGGAGTAGTTAGGCCTGTGAGCCATGGCCACTGAGCCTGCACGTCCGGAGTCTGTGCTCCACAATGGGAGAGGCCACAATGGTGAGAGGCCCGCATACCACAAAAAAAAAGATCATACACCATGATCAACTGGGGAATATCCCAGGAATGCAAGGATTCTGCAATATACACAAATCAATCAATGTGATACACCATAATAACAAACTGAAGGAGAAAAACCATACAATCATCTCAATAGATGCAGAAAAAGCATTTGACAAAATTCAACACCCATTTATGATAAAAGCCCTGCAGAAAGTAGGCATAGAAGGAACGTACTTCAACATAATAAAGGCCATATATGACAAACCCACAGCCAACATCATCCTCAATGATGAAAAACTGAAACCATTTCCTCTAAGATAAAGAACAAGACAAGGATGTCCACTCTTATGTCCACTATTATTCAACATAGCTTTGGAAGTTTTAGCCACAGCAATCAGAGAAGAAAAAGAAATAAAAGCAATCCAAATCGGAAAAGAAGAAGTAAAACTGTCACTGTTTGCAGATGACATAATCCTATACATAGAGAATCCTAAAGAGGCGAATAGAAAACTACTAGAGCTAATAAATGAATTTGGTAAAGTACCAAGATACAAAATTAATGCACAGAAATCTCTTACACACGTATACAATAATGCTTAAAACCTGAAAGAGAAATTAAGGAAACACTCCTGTTTACCACCTCAACAAAACGAATAAAATAGGTAGGACTAAACTTACCTAAGGAGACAAAAGACCTGTATTCAGAAAACTATAAGACACTGATGAAAGAAATTAAAGATGATACCAACAGATGGACAGATATATCATATTCTTGGACGAGAAGAATCAACATTGTGAAAATGACTATATTACCCAAAGCAATCTACAGATTCACTGCAATCCCTATCAAACTGTCAGTGGCATTTTTCACAGAACTAGAACAAAAAAATTCACAGTTTCTATGGAAACACAAAAGACCCCGAATAGCCAAAGCAATCTTGAGAAAGAAAAATGGGGCTAGAGGAAGCAGGCTCCCTGGCTTCAGACTATACTACAAAGCTACAGTAATCAAGACAGCATGGTACTGGCACAAAAACAGATATATAGATCAGTGGAACAGTATAGAAATAAACCCACACACATATGGTCACCTTACTTTTGATAAAGGAGGCAGGAATATACAATGGAGAAAAGACAACCCCTTCAAAAAGTGTGCTAGGAAAACTGTACAGCTAAAAGAATGAAATTAGAACACTACTTAACATCATACACAAAAATAAGCTCAAAATGGATTAAAGACCTAAATGTAAGGCCAGGCACTATAAAACTCTTAGAGAAAAACATAGGCAGAACACTCTGTGACATAAATCACAGCAATCCTTTTTAACTCACCTCCTAGAAAAATGGTAATAAAAACAAAAATAAACAAATGAGACCTAATGAAACTTAAAAGCTTTTACACAGCCAAGGAAAACATAAACAAGATGAAAAAACAACCCTCAGAATGGGGGGGAAATATTTGCAAATGAAGCAACTGACAAAGGATTAAACTCCAAAATTTACAAGCAGCTCATGCAGTTCAATATCAGAAGCACAAACAACACAATCCAAAAATGGGCAGAAAACCTAAATAGACATTTCTCCAAAGAAGATACACAGATTGCCAACAAACACATGAAAGGACGCTCAACATCACTAATCATTTGAGAAATGCAAATCAAAACTACAATGAGGTATCACCTCACACCAGTCAGAATGGCCATCATCAAAAATCTAGAAACAATAAATGCTGGAGAAGGTGTGGAGAAAAGAGAACCCTTTGCACTGTTGGTTGGAATGTAAATTGATACAGCCACTATGTAGGACAGTATGGAGGTTCCTTAAAAACTAAAACTAGAACTACCATATGACCCAGCAATCCCACTCCTGGGCATACACCCTGAGAAAACCATAATCCAAAAAGAGTCATGTAGCAAAATGTTCATTGCAGCTCTATTTACAATAACCAAGACATGGAAGCAACCTAAGTGCCCATCGACAGATGAATGGATAAAAAAGATGTGGCATATAAATACAATGGAATATTACTCAGCTAAAAAAAGAAACGAAATTGAGTTATTTGTAGTGAGGTTGATGGACCTAGAGTCTGTCATACACAATGAAGTAATTCAGAAAGAGAAAAATAAATACCGTATGCTAACACATATATATGGAATCTAAAAAGAAAAAAAATGGTTATGAAGAACATAGGGGCAGGACAAGAATACAGACACAGATGTAGAGAGTGGACTTGAAGACACGGGGATGGGGAAGGGTAAGCTGGGATTAAGTGAGAGAGTGGCATGGACATATATACACTACCAAATGTAAAATCGATAGCTAGTGGGAAGCAGCCACATAGCACAGTGAGATCAGCTAGGTGCTTTGTGACCACCTAGAGGGGTCGGATAGAGAGGGTGGGAGGGAGACACAAGAGAGAGGAGATATGGGGATATATGTGTATGTATAGCTGATTCTCTTTGTTATAAAGCAGAAACTAACACACCATTGTAAAGCAATTATACTCCAATTAAGATATTAAAAAAGAAAAAGAAATCAAGTAATTTCTGATCATTGGCACAGTTTACAGGAATATTGTCCATAACTCAAGAGGACACAAGGCAAATTTGGCATTTGATTCATTACCAATGCCCATAGTGTTTTACCTAATTATTCCGAGCAACAAATGTATTGTTCAATCATGCATTTCCTATGAACTGGTCACCTGCCCACCCTGGGACCACCTAACACCATAACGAAGCTGACCTTTGCCATTAGAACCACCTGGTGATTAAACCACTATGTGGTTTTTTTTTGTTTTCTTTGTTTTTCTGTTTTTTGTGGTACGCGGGCCTCTCACTGCTGTGGCCTCCCCCGTTGCGGAGCACAGGCTCCAGACGCGCAGGCTCAGTGGCCATGGCTCACGGGCCCAGCCGCTCCGTGGCATGTGGTATCCTCCCGGACCGGGGCATGAAACCATGTCCTCTGCATCAGCAGGAAGACTCTCAGCCACTGCGCCACCAGGGAAGCCCAAACCACTATGTGTTTTAACTTCCAATCTCTTCCTCATTGCGCCTTCCAATGCAGGTAAATCTTGCATATACCATGTGCTCAGTTTTTTTTAACTTAAGACAGGAGAGTCTAGTGGATGCTTTTGCTCTGAACAGTATGGGAGTGTTGGACATATAGACTAAGTAAGTTTCTAAGAAGTTCGGAGGGTAAGTACAACAAAGACAAAAGGTGAATGAACTAGGGCATTCAGACTGGCCGGTCACTTATTTCTTGATACTTTAGCCATCCAGTGAAGACGGAAGATTGAAGAGAAGGTCTAGAAAATGAAGGAAATGACAGGGACAGGGAAGGCAGGAGCGATGATTAAATATAAGTTGCATTGTGTTATCAGTTGAGAGGGACAAATGGAGAAAGTCAGTACTTAGATTCCAGGTCTAAAAATTCAGAGAACCTGATCAGAGCAAAGAAGAAAAGAGTTTGGAAAATACTGAAAGGAAGTTGGCAACAACAAGAATTCATTCATCATAGAGAACCAGAGGGGTTGACAGCAGATGAGGGAAAGGAAATTCGAGTGTCAGTGAGAGGCTCAGAAACTGGCAAATGAGAGAATTGTGAAAGTGGAGAAGACTGAATTGATAAGGAGCAGAGAAAAGAGAAAAAGACTAAGAATAGAATTTCTTAATGGTTAGTCAACAAGAACAAAACCAATATGCCCTTGTTAATACGTGTGTGTTGCATTGTATCAATATTAAATTCTTTCAAGCATTTCCTGTGAAACCCAAAGCTCAGGCATGAAAATTACAAGCCAAACCTCTCCACCACAGGTCACCTAAAAATAATTCGCATGTACTGGGGAGAGCTGGAAGGAGGCTAGAGCCGAATGGCTTGTGGATCCAGACATGCTCTTTAGATCCAGAAAGTGCACAGTGCAGCAAGTCATGCCAAGTCAGAGAAGCATGCACTCCTGGTGGGACCTTTCTCAATGGCTGTCAAAGTTGGCTGCATGCTTACTCCAGGTACTCAACTGAGAAGTGTGGCATAGCCAGTTTTCAAACTGCAACAGTCATCATCTATGAATAGGTGACCTGTGATTTTGTTTTGCGCTCCAAAGTCCCAGGATCAAGGCCAGCTTCCTGGACACAACCTGTGCATTTGCATGGGGCCCTGTGCTCAGATGGGTCCTGCACTCTGCGGCTGCCATCTTGAGGCCTTTGAGGTTTTAGTTTGTTTGTTTGTTTGTTTTTGTTTTTTATACAGCAGGTTCATATTAGTCATCCATTTTATACACATCAGTGTCTACATGTCATTCCCAGTCTCCCAATTCATCACACCACCACTCCAACACCACACCGCTTTCCCCCCTTGGTGTCCATATGTTTGTTCTCTACATCTGTGTCTAAATTTCTTCCCTGCAAACCGGTTAATCTGTACCATTTTTCTAGGTTCCACATACATGCATAATATACGATATTTGTTTTTCTCTTTCTGACTTACTTCACTCTGTAGGACAATCTCTAGATCCATCCACATCTCTACAAATGACCCAATTTTGTTCCTTTTTATGGCTGAGTAATATTCCATTTTATATATATATGTACCACATCTTCTTTATCCATTCATCTGTCAACATTTAGATTGATTCTATGACCTGGTTATTGTAAATACTGCTGCAGTGAACATTGGGGTGCATGTGCCTTTTTGAATTATGGTTTTCACTGGGTATATGCCCAGTGGTGGGATTGCTGGGTCATATGATAGTTCTATTTTTAGTTTTTTAAAGAACCTACATACTGTTCTCCATAGTGGTTCTATCGATTTACATTCCCACCAACAGTGCAAGAGGGTTCTCTTTTCTCCACACCCTCTCCAGCATTTGTTGTTTGTAGATTTTCTGATGATGCCTATTCTAACTGGTGTGAGGTGATACCTCATTGTAGTTTTGATTAGCATTTCTCTCATAATTAGTGATATTGAGCAGCTTTTCATGTGCTTCTTGACCATCTGTATGTCTTGTTTGGAGAAATGTCTCTTTAGACCTTCTGCCTGTTTTTGTATTGGGTTTTTTTTCTTTTTTAATATTGAGCTGCATGAGCTGTTTATATATTTTGGAGATTAATCCTTGGTCCATTGATTCGTCTGCAAATATCTTCTCCCATTCTGTGGGTTGTCTTTTCGACCTGTTTATGGTTTCCTTTGCTGTGCAAAAGCTTTTAAGTTTCATTAGGTCCCATTTGTTTATTTTTGTTTTTATTTCCCTCTCTCTAGGATGTGGATCAAAAAAGATCTTGCTGTGATTTATGTCAAAGAGTGTTCTTCCTATATTTTCCTCTAATAATTTTATAGCGTTCAGTCTTACATTTAGGTCTCTAATCCATTTTGAGTTTATTTTTGTGTATGGTGTTAGGGAGTGTTCTAATTTCATTCTTTTACATGTAGCTATCCAGTTTTCCCAGCACCATTTATTGAAGAGACTGTCTTTTCTCCATTTTATATACTTGCCTCCTTTGTCATACATCAGATGACCACAGGTGTGTGAGTTTATCTCTGGGCTTTCTATCTTGTTCCATTGATCTATATTTCTGTTTTTGTGCCAGTACCATACTGTCTTGATTACTGTAGCTTTGTATAGTCTGAAGCCAGGGAGTCTGATTCCTCCAACTCTGCTTTTTTCCCTCAAGACTGCTTTGGCTATTCGGGGTCTTTTGTGTCTCCATACAAATATTAAGATTTTTTTGTTCTAGTTCTGTAAAAAATGCCATTGGTAATTTAATATGGATTGCATTGAATCTCTAGATTACTTTGGGTAGTATGGTCATTTTCACAATATTGATTCTTCCAAACCAAGAATATGGTATATCTCTCCATCTGTTGGTATCATCTTTAACTTCTTTCATCAGTGTCTTATAGTTTTCTGCAGACAGGTCTTTTGTCTCCCTAGGTAGGTTTCTTCCTCGGTATTGTATTCTTTTTGTTGCAATGGTAAATAGGAGTGTTTCATTAATTTCTCTTTCATATATTTCATCATTAGTATAAAGGAATGCAAGAGATTTCTGTGCATTAATTTTGTATCCTGCAACTTTACCAAATTCATTGATTAGGTCTACTAGTTTTCTGGTGGCATCTTTAGGATTCTCTATGTATAGTATCATGTCATCTGCAAACAGTGACAGTTTTACTTCTTCTCTTCCAATTTGTATTCCTTTTATTTCTTTTTCTTCTCTGATTGCCATGGCTAGGACTCCCAAAACTATGTTGAATAATAGTGGTGAGAGTGGACATCTTTGTCTTGTTCCTGGTCTTAGAGGAAATGTTTTCAGTTTTTCACCATTGGGAATGATGTTTGCTGTGGGTTTGTCATATATGGCCTTTATTGTGTTGAGGTAAGTTCCCTCTATGCCCACTTTCTGGAGAGTTTTTATCATTAATGGGTGTTGAATTTTGTCAAAGGCTTTTTCTGCATCTATTGAGATGATCATATGGTTTTTATTCTTCAATTTGTTAATATGGTGTGTCACATTGATTGATTTGCTTATATTGAAGAATCCTTGCCTCCCTGGGATAAATCCCACTTGATCATGGTGTATGATACTTTTGATGTGTTTTTGGATTCTGTTTGCTAGTATTTTGTTGAGGATTTTTGCATCTATAGTCAACAGTGATATTGGTCTGTAATTTTCTTTTTTTGTAGTACCTTTTTCTGGTTTTGGTATCAGGGTGCTAGTGGCCTTATAGAATGAGTTTGGGAGGGTTCCTTCCTCTGCAATTTTTTGGAAGAGTTTGAGAAGGATGGGTGTTAGCTCTTCTCTAAATGTTTGATAGAATTCACCCGTGAAGCCATCTGGTCCTGGACTTCTGTTTGTTAGAAGATTTTAAATCACAGTTGCAATTTCATTACTTGTGATTGGTCTATTCATATTTTCTATTTCTTCCTGCTTCAGTCTTGGAAGGTTTTACCTTTCTAAGAATTCATCCATTTCTTCCAGGTTGTCCATTTTATTGACATAGAGTTGTTGTAGTAGTCTCTTGGATGCTTTGTATTTCTGTGGTGTCTGTTGTAACTTCTCCTTTTTCATTTCTAATTTTATTGAGTCCTCTCTCTCTTTTTCTTGATGAGTCTGGCTAATGATTTATCAATTTTATTTATCTTCTCAAAGAACCAGCTTTTACTTTTATTGCTCTTTGCTATTTTTTCTTTGTTTCTATTTCATTTACTTCTGCTCTGATCTTTATTATTTCTTTCCTTCTGCTAACTTTTGGTTTTGTTTGTTCTTCTTTCTCTAGTTCCTTTAGGTGTAAGGTTAGATTGTTTATTTGAGATGTTTTTTGTTTCTTGAGGTAGGCTTGTATTGCTATAAACTTCCCTCTGAGAACTGCTTTTGCTGCATCCCATAAGTTTTGGATCGTCGTGTTTTCATTATCATTTGTCTCTAGGTATTTTTTGATTTTCTCTTTGACTTCTTCAGTGATCTCTTGGTTATTTAGTAACGTATTGTTTAGCCTCTATGTGTTTGTATTTTTTAAGTTTTTCCCTGTAATTGATTTCTAATCTCATAGCATTGTAGTCAGAAAAGATGCTTGATATGATGTCAATTTTCTTAAATTTACTGAGGCTTGATTTATGACCCAAGATGTTATCTACCCTGAAGAAGTTCTGTGCACACTTGAGAAGAAAGTGTAATCTACTGTTTTTGAATGGAATGTCCTATAAATATCAATTAAATCTAGCTGGTCTATTGTGTCATTTAAAGCTTGTATTTTTTTCTTTTTTTTTTTTTGGAAGGTTACCTATCTCCACTTCATTTAGTTGTTTATCTGGGGTTTTATCTTGTTCCTTCATCTGGTACATAGCCCTCTGCTTTTTCATCTTGTCTATCTTTCTGTGAATGTGGTTTTTGTTCCACAGGCTGTAGGATTGTAGTTCTTGCTTCTGCTGTCTGCGCTCTAGTGGATGAGGCTATCTAAGAGGCTTGTGCACATTTCCTGATGGGAAGGACTGGTGGTGGGTAGAGCTGGCTGTTACTCTGGTGGGCAGAGCTCAGTAAAACTTTAATCTGCTTGTCTGCCAATGGGTGGGGCTGCGGTCCTTCCCTGTTGGTTGTTTGGCCTGAGGTAACCCAACACTGGAGTCTACCTGGGTTCTTTATTGGGGTTAATGGCAGACTCTTGTAGGGCTCACGCCAAGGAGTACCTCCCAGAACTTCTGCTGCCAGCGTCCTTGTCCTCACGATGAGACACAGCCAGACCCACCTTTGCAGGAGACCCTCCAACACTAGCAGGTAGGTCTGGTCCAGTCTTCCTTGGCGTCACTGCTCCTTCCCCTGTGTCCCGATGCTCACACTACTTTGTGTGTGCCCTCCAAGAGTGGAGTTTCTGTTTCCCCCAGTCCTGTCAAAGTCCTGCAATCAAATCCCACTAGCCTTCAAAGTCTGATTCTCTAGGAATTCCTTCTCCCGTTGCCAGACCCCCAGGTTGGGAAGCCTGATGTGGGGCTGAGAACCTTCACTCCAGTGGGTGGACTTCCGTGCTATGTGTTCTCCAGTTTGTGAGTCACCCACCCAGCAGTTATGGGATTTGATTTTATTGTGATTGTGCCCCTTCTACCACCTCATTGTGGCTTCTCCTTTGTCTTTGGATGTGGGGTATATTTTTTGGTGAGTTCCAGTGTCTTCCTGTTGATGACTGTTGAGCAGTTAGTTGTAATTCCAGTGTTCTCACAAGAGGGAGTGAGAGCATGTCCTTCTACTCTGCCATCTTGACCTGCCTTTTTTTTTTCTTTTTCTTTCTTGAAGGTAAGAGAAGTAGACTGAAGCCTTAATTAAGCTTTATACCACATTCTGGAGCCAATTATGAGAAATATTCACCCCATGATATGCAAGGTTTTATAACCTTCTGGCGTCAGCAAACCTTTTCTATAAAGGACCAGAGAGTACATATTTTAGGCTCCACAGCTCATAGGATCTCTGCTGCAACAGCTGAGCTTGCCATGGTAACACGTGATAACACATGAAAGCAGAAGTAGGTAACACGTAAACAAGTGGGCCTATCTGTAGACTGATAAACTTTGATTACAAAAACAGGTGGTGAGCAGGATTTGGCTCAGGGGTTGAAGTTTACAACGCCTCCTTTAGGAGGAAGAGTCATCTCATTTTATCAAAGATTACTGTAAAAGATGAGGAAACAAACTTCTATATGTAAAGTAGATAAACAACAAGGACCTACTGAATAGCACAGGGAGCAATATTCAATATCTTATAATAACCTATAATGGAAAAGAATATGAAAAAGAATATATATAACTGAATCACTTTGCTGTACACCTGAAACTAACACAACATTGTAAATCAACTATACTTCAATTAAAAAGAAAAAAAAACAAAGATGAGGAATCAAGAATATAAAAATGAGCAAGAACTTGGAAGGAGATGAAGATGGAAATGAAAAGAGTTTGAAACCAAACCACGGAGAATTCAACCCAATGACACCACTAGACTGAGGTAGGAAAAGAAACATCATGATAGACTTCCAAATGTGTTTCCAGTGTCTTTTCATTAGAAATAAAATCTCTACATTGTGTATTCCTTACACTCCCAGATCATTTGATACCTGCTCTGGGGTAAAATTGAATATCTTAGCTTGTCCTAAGAGAAGATGTTGCCCTCAGCTTGCTGACAACCTTTGGGAACTCACGCAAGAAGAAAGGAATGCAGCTTCTGTCATGGAGATGCTATCTCTAGTACATTACATTTCACAAGCCTTTGCTGCTATGGCCCTAGTTAGTCACATGAGTAGCTATTCCTGTCACACTTTTAAGTCTTTGCACAAGAAGACAAAGAACATGCCCTTGAATATTTGGAAAGGTCTACAATATTTTCTGCTTGACCTATGAAGGTTGTACAAACCACGGTCTATCTGAAAAATAAGTAATGCTGATTTTTTCCTTTGTATCTAGCCCACTATAAAAAGTAAGTCCTCTGTCACCTGTCTCAGATTGTTAGGGTTTAAAGGGTCCCCAAAATTCACTGAATGAGAAAAATAAGATCTAAAGAAGGCATGTGCTTGTTCTGAGGTTCCAGTACGAATTGGAATTCGTAGCACAGCAAAGATTTAGAAGAATGATTAAACAATCTATGTAATTAGAGAGAGCTAGTGCACCAATTTCAGCTTGGGGGAAAAAGGAAGTTCACGAACAGGAAGCCCAGAGAGAAATGCCACAGAAGAGTATGACCCCTGTTGCCTTAGATTAGGTCATGGACTTTCTCAGAGTCAGAGCTTCTGCAAGCAAAGGTGCATCGGCCCCTTTCCATCTCTAGGCAAGTCACTTGAACTTTCTGAGCCGCAGCTTCCTCATTGGAAAAATGAAAATAATCCAGTAAACTCAAGCCTCAATAACCAAGGAGTAGTGATGCTTGACAGACAGAGGCATTAAGAGGGGGAGCTATGTTGACATAGAAAGAAATAAGGTGATGAGAATGACCATGTTCTTTTCAGGGGACAAACTGAGAAACAGTTAAGCAGATATGACAGGCGCTTCTAAACCGACGGCTTTCAACTACAAGCACCAACCTCTCTCTCCCTAAGGTGATTGCTGGCCATTGTAGCCCATTTAGACCACATGGAACACACCAAAAATGAGAGGGAGTTAATACACCTCAAAGGCAGTCCTCAACCAATGACTGAAGAATCCCTGCTCCCTTGCCCTGGGAGTGAGAGCAAGGACAACAACTCTGGAAGCAAGTTCTAGAGTGTCACCTGACAGAACTGAACTTCTGCCACACACAGCAGTAACCTGTTTGATATCACACCCTTTGATAGTTTTCTTTTCTTTCCTGTCTCACCTCCCCACTCCCTGCTGCTATTTCCTTGAATCATCTCCCAAATAAACTATTTATACTCAAATCCTTGTTTTAGAATCTGCTACTGAAAGGCTCTAACCCAAGACAGCCACCCAGAAACACCCAGCACGTAGCCCAAGATGCAAGCCTGGGAGTTATGTCAGAAGGACACACCGTGTTTGCAAGTTGTTGTGTATGCATGTGTACTGTGTGGAAAAGAGAGTTTAGAGCAAGTTAACTTTAAATAGGAAACTTCTAAAGTAAGGCTGAAGCTTCTAAGAGCAAGAGAGAACTTGAGCAGGAAATATTTGTGCAGAGACCCAACAGGCAGTAAAAGAAGATCATATCAGGAAAGCCCATTCCAATAATTAAGAAATGTAAGGGACAGAAAGAGAAGCAACAATGGAACCTATTTTAACCTCTAACACATCTATCTTCTATCAAGACATGCACAAAGAACACACAAGTCCTTTATTTTTTTTTTAATTTTTATTCTATTTATTTATTTTTTATTTTTGGCTGCTTTGGGTCTTTGTTGCTGCACATGGGCTTTTTCTAGTTGTGATAAGCAGGGGCTACTCTTTGTTGCAGTGCACGGGATTCTCATTGCGGTGGATTTTCTTGTTGCAGGGCACGGGCTGTAGGTGCATGGGCCTCAGAAGTTGTGGCACACGGGCTCCGTAGTTGTGGCTCACAGGCTTGGTTGCTCTGCGGTATGTGGGATCTTCCCGGACCAGGGCACGAACCTTTGTCCCCTGTATTGGCAGGCAGACTCTTAACCACTGCCCCACCAGGGAAGTCCCCTACACAAGTCCTTTAAAAGATAAAGAAATGAGTCCCATTGGCAGTCTGCCAATTGGGCTCTGCATTTACCTGCTAGGGGAGAACGCAGAGGGCAGCTGATTCCCTAGTCAAAATTGCCCTTCCTAGAAGTACTTGCAGATACAAATAGATGCCATCTCTTATAGGTTGTGACCATCAAGGAAGAGAGGGGACAGGCTCACCATTCCAGGTGGGCCATTCCTGAGTAGCTGAGGGTCAGGTGATATGATAATTCCACCTTTTTCTCCCATGTACTTTGGCAAAGCGTGAGTGTGCAATGACTGCTACATTTACTTCTCATTCTGGCCATGAGTATTATTCATTGTTAAGTATTACTAACTAGCAGAGAGACTCTAAGCTGGTTTTCATGGTCCACCTGACAATCATAGTATCCTTCTGGAATTCAATGCATAGTGTGATCTCCTCCCCTTGAGTGTGGGTGGGGCCCGGGCCTTGTCAATATAACATGACAAAGATGGTGGGATATATGTGATTACATTACATAAGATTATAACATCTGTCTTGCAGGGAACCTCTTTTGCTGGCTGCCTTTGAGGAATCAAGTACTTATGTTGTGAAGACCCATGTGCCGAGGAGCTGGAGGGAGCCTTCAGCCAACAGCCAGCAACAGGTCACAAAGAACTGAGTTCTATCAACAACCACACCAACTTGGAAGTGAATCCTTCCCCAGTAAAGCCTCAGATGAGCCTGCAGCCCCAGCTGACACTTTTATGGCAGCCTTGTAAACAGAGGACTAGAAGACCCAGCTAAGCCATGCCAGATTCCTGACCTATAGCAATTGTGAAATAATAAGTCCATGTTGTTTTAAGCTGTTAAATTTGTGGTAATATTATTAGCCAGCAATAGATAATTAATATGCTAACTATAATTTTGTGTTGACTTTTATAGGTTCTTAGTCCTAAGAATTGTGCTGTTTATCTTGAATAAGTTCTAATAAATAAACCTTGAGATTTGCAAATTGTTGAATTTGTTGTTGCCATTCAAAAACCCATTATAGTGAATGTGGGGTCTGTCAAACTGACCAAAAAGATTTCCACCATAACTTCTTGGATGGGTGATAAAAGGAACGCTGACAATGGCCAGATCTGAAGAGCTAGAAAAGTCCCACTATGCCTGATGTGGGTAAGAATCAACCTCCAAACAAAAGGAAATACCAATGCATTGAGTTCTATTTTCCTCACACTTGAGCTTCAGGAAAAATTAGAGAAAGCTGGAAATGTGAACAATGACAAGTTAAAGAGCCATGATTTGAAACAAAGGCATGAGATTAAAAAAAGCATCATGTTCTTGAAAAATCGGTGAAATTAGCATGAAATGACCAGAACTAAGGAGAACTCAGGACTTCAGCCTGCATGTAAACCTATCTGATTAAATAAAGGTTGTTGTCAAAGAACTGACAAAAGCCAGGATATAGTGCTAATTGTTGTCATGCTCTCAACAATGAAAGAAAGGGGTTGTAAAATTCATCATGAAATGACTTTATTGTAATCCGTTGTAGCCACACAGAGAGCCTAGAAAAGCATATAAAATAGGCATTGCTACATATTCAAATCATATTCAAATCATATCTACCAGCACAAATGCTGGTACATATGCAACAGTTCAAGGGCTCAGAAGTGGCTTCTTTCCTTTCTCGAATTTATCCTTCCCTACTCCTTGACATACACGGATTCTTTGGTATTGGCTCACAAGACTTCCCCCCATGGCCACCTGTCTCAAGCTGGTGGGGATGATCTCTCCCAGGGACCCTCAGTCTCTTCAGCTCCCTTTATGTGCCCTGCCCAGTGTCCTCCTTTTTATTCACCCAGCCTCCAACATGCTTGTCTTTTGTCTGTTCCATACACTTCATTTATGGATGAGGAGTAAGCAATCAGGGTGTCAGTAAAGTGTGAAAAAAGGGAAGAAGAGAATCTGTCTCTCATTGTACCTCCAAGGGACAGTGTCCTTTCACAGCTACAGGTGACCTCACCTTAGATTACATTCCCCATGTGGCATTCCCCTACTGAAATAGCAGGTACTTCCCTTACCCTGTGTTTCACTCTGTTACCCATGCACCAAGCTTCGATGGGGGTGTGGGATGCTTTGGAGATTGATGGAAGCAAAAGATCATCCAACTACACCCACTTCCTAGCTCAGAGGTACTTGGGCCTTGCTCTCTCTATTTCCATCTTTCATACGAGAAGTACCCTTCTCATGTTCAGCCTACCACCCACTCCTACGTGGGGGTAGAGGGGAAGGGAAGATGCAGTCTCAGTCTTAAGTCTCTTCTAGAGCACAACCAATGTACATTGGTACATCTAATGGGTACCAAAGCTGGTGGGCCATGTTCCTTCCCCCACTAATTTCTTGACAGAGTGAGCGCCATTGCTGTAAGATCCAGTTGCATTTTATACACTGGCAAGGATCCTGACTGGTCCACTAACAGATATGATATGCCTCCAGAGGTCAATTATCTAAAGCCCATCTGGGACCCCCAGGTTCCAAAACAAGACCCAATCTCTGACCTGAAGCTTCCGGCATTGCCTCCTGGGTGATGTGAAAATATTTAAGAAAAACTGAAAAGTTGCAAAAGTTTTATTCTGGGCTGTGAGTTAGCTAACATAATATTTGAAGTTACATTTTAGCTCAGTAACATATCCAAGTTCTCCTGTTTTTTTCCCCAAAATGAAGGTCAGGATCTACTAGAACATTTAACAAAGTAAAACAAAGCATGAGGTTTGGCTCCAAATAGCACCACATGTGGGCATTAGGACACCCATATTTGGACTCCATAGTGTTTTCTATTCCAGATGGAAATTTCCTAGCTTATCATTAAAGTGAGGTTGTGAGTTCCTTTGGAGATGCTACAAAATAATTGTAGATATTTTTTAATCCCTTCCTAATTTAAATATTTCCCATTGGAATAAATTATTCTCTCTCACTTGGCGCTAATGATTCAAACAAGAGACCAAGTGAACTGAAGATTTCTCCACAAAATCCATGAACTAAGGCTCTCTTGTCCTATGTGGAAAAAGTCTGCACATACTAAAATTATTCTGCTCAAGTTACAGCTGTCCAGTTCCAAGGACAAAAATTCAGAGCTGTAAAGGTTTCTGATTCAGAATAATTTCTAAGTAGACTTCTTGTGTGGGCAATGGTTTTCACTAAATGAATTGCATACAAGGGTCACATTTGGACTAAATATCCTCTGCCTTTGGGCTAATGGGTTGAATAATAATTAAATTTGGATGAATCAAAATTATCATCCAGCATGCTGGGCACGATGGGGCAGTACTTCTAAGGCAAGAGTAACTACTGTCTGAGCACTGAACTTATCTTTAGAGTGTACTCTAAATCAGTAGTCCCCAACCTTTCTGGCACCAGGGGCCAGTTTCGTGGAAGACAATTTTTCCACGGACCCAGGGGGCCGGGGGATGGTTTCAGGATGATTCAAGCACATTACATTTATTGTGCAATTTATTTCTATTATTACATTGTAACATGTAATGAAATAATTAGACAAGTCACCATAATGTAGACTCAGTGGGAGCCCTGAGCTTGTTTTCACTCACTGATAGGGCTTTGATATGAGTCTGCAAACAATTGATTTATTACGGTCTCTGTGCAGTCAAACCTCTCTGCTAATGATAATCTGTATTTGTAGCTGCTCCCCAGCGCCAGCATCACCGCCCCAGCTCCATCTCAGATCATCAGGCATTAGATTCTCATAAGGAGCACGCAGCCTAGATCCCTCACATGCACAGTTCACAGTAGGGTTCGAGCTCCTATGAGAATCTAATGCGGCCACTGATCTGACAGGAGGCAGAGCTCAGCCGGTCATGTGAGTGATGGGGAGCAGCTCTAAATACAGATGAAGCTTCGGTCGCTTGTCCCCCCCTCAACCCCCCGGAAGTTGGGGACCCCTGCTCTAAATGAGTGATTTTTATTTGCCATGCCTGCAGCAAGGTTTTCTGTTGTTGAAGAAGGCTTGTCCAGCTCACAAGGGATTCTATGAGAGGCAGAGTTTGGGGACAGCTCTTCCACTCTTGTGCATTCCACAATCCCTCCTCCATATCCTACTCCTCAGTGGACCACTGAGCTCACAGTTGACAGGAAAAAACCCTTTGGGATGTAGGGAAGAGGAAACTTTCCCTCTTCCCTACATCCCATGGCCACCCAGTCTCCTTAAGTGCCTTATTCCCTTCCCTTCAGGCTCTTCTGTTTCTCTCACCTGTTCAGTTTTAGCTCTTTTCAGGCAAAGGGAAGAGGATGGGGAATGAGGCTTGGAACAAAATGTTCTGAGGGCACTATTTTGGGAACAGTGACCCAGCAGGCCAACTGTCTGTCACTTCCACACCCGTCAATTTGAGGACTGGTTCTTCCAGGAATCTAATCCAAGGAAGGCTTTTGGGGGTGGGGAGAGTTGTTACCCTAGAGCATGCTGGTGCAATGGGAAATGTTGGAAGAGGAAAAAAAAAAGCCTGTAACCTGATGCCAGTCTCAAATACTCTCCACCAACCATAAATCGAGAGAAAGTGGGGCTTCCCTGGTGGCGCAGTGGTTGAGAATCTGCCTGCTAATGCAGGGGACACGGGTTCAAGCCCTGGTCTGGGAAGATCCCACATGCTGCGGAGCAACTAGGCCCGTGAGCCACAACTACTGAGCCTGCGCTCTGGAGCCTGTGCTCTGCAGCAAGAGAGGCCGCGACAGTGAAAGGGCTGCGCACCACGATGAAGAGTGGCCCCCGCTTGCCGCAACTAAAGAAAAAGCCCTCGCACAGAAACGAAGACCCAACACAGCCAAAAATAAATATATAAATAAATAAAAGATTACTATTAATTAAAGAAAAAAAAAGAGAAAGTGAAATAATTTCCATCACACTCAAACAGTGTGTTCTCTGGGGTTTGCAGGAACAGAAAAGACAATATGGAAAATATGCATTGCTCTGTGGTTCTGAAATCAAAGCCCAATTAGTCAGAAGATAAATCCAAGAGACTTCGGTAATAAAACATATGTCCCAACCATGCCTTATTAAGCAAGCCCTAAACATCAGAAAAGGATAGACCATAAGGCACTGCAGTCGAGAACATCTTTGTTTACATTACAGGATTTACAGGTAAACTTTGAAAGCACTCTATCGACTGAAGAAAATATTTTAATTGGCCTTTAAAATATTCTTATGGGGCAAATTCAGCTTGTTTAAAATGTTTCCTGACTGGTCTCTGGTTATGATAGCTCGTTACAGTGTCTTAACACCATAAGAATTATTAATCATTATGTCAGTTTTTAAAAAATCATTCCAGATTTTATCCAATTCTGGGTAGAGGTTATTTATACCTTAGAATAAGCTGTTCTTAACAGGTTCATGTCAAAGGAAAAAATCTGGAATGAGTTATAATTATGACCTCATTTAATATCTTTCTAAATTATAATGTCTTGGGAAATTTTGCTCATATAATTCTTTGAGCCTGGGATGTCCTTTTATCCCCTTCTGCAAATTCTCCTTATCATTCAAGACCTAATTCAGATACCACTTTCATCCATGAAACTGTTCCTAATTCTTCATCAGCATTAACCAAACCTTCCTCTTTGCTCCAAAGACAATGCATCTATCTTCACTCAGCATTTTATAATGATCACTTTGCTTTATGTTATAGTTACTTACCTACATCTGTCTTCCTGAGTTTAAATATCTTCAGTGGAACAGACAGGATCTTATACATTTTGCATCCCAGGAAACTGATAAGGTGCCTGGTATTAGTAAGCATCCAACAAAGGTTAGATTACATGAAATTGAACTGTATGGGTTTGATGTGATAGAAATTGTTTTTCAGCTTGTTCTCTTCATGTGTTTTAAGCAGTTTGTGCATTTCAATAATTATGAAACCCAAACTTCAATCAGTTAGGACAAATACTTCTAGTGCCTTCTCTTCTCTTGTCTTAATTTTGAGTTCCAGTAAGTGCCAGGAGATAAGCAAAACATTTTCTGATGCATGCTGTCTCAGATTGGAATCGCACCAGATACAAGTCCAAGTGGGTGAATAACGCAATGGCAATTTGGCCTGACTTCAGCTGCTTGCGGGCAAGCTAGCTAATAATTAATTAAGGTAAACTGTTCTATAAATGCTTTGTTTCAAACTCCCCCACTTGTTCCCTCACTCAGTAACTCCCTCATTTATTATCAACAAATGATGTTTGAGCCCATAGTACATACTAGGCATCTTTAGCACCTAGAATTACAGAGTTCAATAAGGATATAGAACTGAACTCCTATAAATAAATGAAGAGCATATTAATAGAAGATTCAAACTTTTAATATTCAAAACTCTAAAAGATTGTTTTAACAGAAAATGTTCATCCAGAATATGCCCTGGGTGAGAAAGAAGAGTTTGTTTTTCAGCAAAGACAGGGACTACTTTAGTAATTGCATTTCAAAATATACATTGTGCTGTTGAGATCATGTAAATAATTCAGACTAAGGTCACCAACCATGCACGGCAAGAGTAATTGCAGGCATGTATCCAGAGACAGTGACCATCTCTGGGAAATCCCAGTTGCCATACTGTACCGAGTTTGCACCAGCCTCTCCACCGCGTCTCCCTCAAAGCCAAGGCCTCACCAATCTGGTTTGATGTTTGTTTTTCTATGACCTGAAACCTGATGTTGTAGATCAAGAAAACCACTCCCAGGCTGCAATTTGTGGCTGGGATTCTGCTTACAAATATCGAGAGTCATACAAATCTTTCAGATGCTATGAGATTATTTTTGTAGAAGAAGAAATCAGAGCAAATTCCCAAGTGTTCCTTATCATTTGCATTTTTAATTTTATGACATTTTATTTATTTATTTTTATTAAAGTATTGTTGATGTACAATATTACATAAGTTACAGGTGTACAACAGAGTGATTCACGATTTTTAAAGTTTATACTCCATTTATAGTTATTTTAAAATGTTGGCTATATTCCCCATGTTGTACCATATATCCTTATAGCTTATTTCATACACAGTAGTTTGTACTTCTTAATCCCCTAACCTTATATTCCCCCTCCCCACACTGTCCACTGGTAACCACTAGTTTTTTCTCTATATCTGTGAGTCTGCTTCTTTTTTGTTATATCCACTAGTTTGTTATATTTTTTAGATTCTACATATGTAATATCATACAGTATTTGTCTTTCTCTTACTTATTTCACTTAGCATAATACCCTCCAAGTCCATCCATGTTGCTACAAATGGCAAAATTTCATTCTTTTTTATGGCCGAGTAGTATTCCAGTGTGTGTGTGTGTGTGTGTGTGTGTGTGTGTGTGTGTGTGTGTGTGTGTTTATACACCACATTTTCTTTATTCATTTGCATTGTTAACCCTGCAACTCTGGCTAGAGCCAGGGGCTTACCTTCCACAGCAGTGTTCAGCTGCCTCAGCCCACCTCACAGTAGGGACAGAATGAGATGCAGTTCAAAGAATAATTGCCCATTATACCCAAGGTTGCTGTGTATAACCCTATTCTGGGAGAAACTCACACAAGTGTAGAAAGAGTAAGCAAAGGACTGTGGACTGTGGTTATTCTATTTATTATTGAACGTTTTTCACTAAAATGTGCTTCTTTGGTTTTCTGTAAGCATTAGGTATATCTGTTAGAATATTGTTGATGCAAGTCATAGAATACCCAATTTGAAGTAGCTCAAACAGTAAGAAAACTTGTGATAGGGCAAGGCAGCGTTCTTTAATTCAGTGGATAAATAATATCAAAGCCCCTGGTGCTTTCTATATTTTAGTTTTGTCATCCTCAGTATGTCACGTGACACCCTTTACAGTCAACATATGGCTGCAGCAGCATCAGATGGCAGCTTTAAACACAGCAATATGTAGAGAAGAGGAGGGGAGTTTCCGCCAGTGTCTTAATTATTTTTAGCGAGAGGAAATTTCCAGAGGCTCCCCAATTGACTTCTAATCAAGTCTTATTGGTTAGATTTAGTCACACGCCCATCCCTAAATCAATACCTGTGAAGGGAATTAATTTATTATGATTGCCTTAAACCAAGCATAATTCACTCCCTGGGGTCCATAGAGACTTTCACCTATCAGTGACAGAAGAAGGTGACACCAGGACAAAATCAAGCCTCAAGGGAAAGGAGATGGGTTGGCTTAGGGTAGGCAAATAACTGTCGCAACAGAATTAAAGAACACATTTGGTAGGGGAAGGAGACTGGTTACAAACGAAGGACTTTTCTGTTAGAGTATAAACCAAACTTGACCTCCCAATGATGAAAGAAAAGGTCACCAAACAGTGTTTGATTTCAAAGAGGTTTTCCAAAGCCTAGCCAGTGAATTCATTTATTTACTCACCAAAGTTAATGAGACTTTTGTATTTATAAAACACCATTAAAATTCCAAAGCAAATTTCCAAATTCTAAATAACATCTTTACTTGTGGACAAGGCTTCCAAAATCCCATGAGAACCTTTATTTCAAAAAATAAATTTTATACAGAGAACAGATCAATGGTTGCCAGAGGTAGGGGTGGTGGTGGATGAAATGGGTGAAGGTGGTCAGAAGGTACAAACTTCTAGTTATAAAATAAATAAGTCCTAAAGAAGTAATGTACAGTAGTTAATAATATCATATTGTATATTTGAAAGTTGCTAAAAGAGTGGATCTTAAAAGTTCTAATCACACAAAAAAATTTTGTAACAATGTGCAGGGATGGAGGTTAACTAGACTTATTATGGTGATCATTTTGCAACTTACACAAATATTGAATCTTATGTTGTACACCTGAAACTAATATAACATATCTCAATAAAAAAATAAGTAAACAATTGTAATGTTTGAAAAAGATTTCAATAGTACAAAAGAATAGTCCTAAATTTCTAGATTTCATATAATTTTCTTGAATATAAAATTTTCAAAAGGCAAAACACACTTTTTCTGAAATCCACAAAACAAATGCAAGATGTGAGAAATGTAGTTTATCTCTTTTGCCAAGCTCATCTCAGCACCTTCCCCTGTTTTTTATCTGCAGCTGTCCCCCCTCCTCCTCAATGTTTTCTCACATTTCTCATTCTTTTCTTCTCCTAGTTTCTCTTCTTTCCCCACTCCTCACCATTTTTCATAATAATTTTGCACCATTTGCTCTCTGCTCTGACCTTCTCCAATCTCCCTGTCTCTATCTTTTCCTTTATTCCATCTCCACCCCTCTTCCATCCTTATTTTCCCTTAACTAGTCCTGCTATTACAAGTGATGCCAGTGCAAATGACCTTAGATGTGAAAAGTTCTTTACTACCTAAAAGACATTCTTCACATATATTATCTCATTTAATGTGTCTCTTAAATTGCCTGTGTTCTGGCTGGCCACATAGTAGGTATTCAATACAGATTAATTTAATTGAAAAAGACTTTTCACCTTTGCCTATTAATTATGTCTTTTATATTTACATATATAAAATATCTATTGTTGCATAACTTATTGGCTTAAAAGAATACTCTTTATTGTCATAATTTTATAGATTGATTAAGTGGTTCTTCTGCTTATCTTACCTGGACTCAGCTGGTACTACATTCAGTTGGTGACTGGGCTGAACTGTAAAGTTCAAGATGGCATCACTCATACATCTGGGCTTCAGCAAAAATGGATGGAAGGCTGGAACCACTTTGTCTCCATTTGGCCTCTCATAATTCAGTAGTCTATTTTGATCCCTTTCACATGTGACTTGTCTCCAACAAGGCAAAAAGGAGGCTGCAAGACCTCTTAAGGCCTTGGACTAGAAATCACACAGCATGATTTCCACCATTCTATTGGCCAATGCAAGTCACAAGGCTGGTACTGACACAAAGAGAAGAGAAAGAGACACCACCTCTTGATGAGAGAAGAAAAGGGCAGGTAGAATGAAACAGATGATTGGAGCCATTTTTTGAAACAATCTTCCTCCGGTAGTGATGTGATGAGTCTTCAAAATTTCTCTGTATAGATCAGCCATCTTTCAGAAACAGCAAGTTCAAAACCTTCATGTTGTCTAGACATAAAACCAATTAGTAGAAGAATAAAATAGAATGTGTAGGAATAGGCACAAATACATAGGAAATGTAATACATTACAGAGTTAGAATCTCAAATCAGTGGGAATAAAGATGAACTTTTTTTAACTGAAATTTTTATTGAGATAATTATAAATGTATATAGTTATAAAAAATAATACAGAGAGATATTTTGTACACTTTGCCCATTTTTCCTCAATGAAAACATTTTGCAAACTTACAGTAAAATAGCACAACCAGGTATTGACACTGACACAATCCACCTGTCTTATTCAGACTTCCCCAGTTTTATTTGTACTCGTGTGTAATATATGTATGTGTAGTTCTATATCGTTTTATCACCTCTGTAGTCATATATACAACCACACTCAAGAAACTGAACAGCTTTGATACCACGAGGATCTCTCATATCGTCTTTATGTAACCACACTCACCTCCCTTACCCTGCCCTCCGCCTCACATCCCCAGCCCTTGGCAAACACTAGTCTGTCCTCCATTTCTAAAATGTTGTTAATTTCAAAATACTATATAGGCATACCTCATTTTATGTGCCTAACTTTGTTTTGCTTCACTGATACTGTTTTCTACAAATTGAATTTTGTGGCAACCCTGTGTCAAGCAAGTCTATCGGCACCATTTTTCCAATAGCATTTGCTCACTTCATGTCTCTGTGTCACATTTTGGTAATTCTCACAATATTTCAAGCTGTTTTGTTATTATTATATTTGTTACGGTGATCTGTGGTCAATGATCTTTGACATTACTGCCATGACTTGTTGAAGACACAGGTGATGGTTAGCATTTTTTAGCAATATTTTTAATTAAGGTATGTACACTTTTATATATAATGCTGTTGCATACTTAATAGACTACATTATAGTGTACACATAACTTTCTAAAAATTCATGTGACTCACTTTATTGTGATATTCACTTTATTGCTGTGGTCTGGAACCAAACCCACAATATTTCTGAGATCTGCCTGTGTAAGTGAAATCATACAGTATGCAACTTTGGGGGATTGGCTTTTTTCACTCAGCATAATTTCCTGGAGATTTGTCCAAGTTGTCATGTGTATCAACAGCCTGTTCCTTTTTGTTACTGAATAGTATTCCTTGGTACGGATGGACCACATTTTGTTTAATCATTCACCTGTTAAGGACAAGTGGACAGATTTCAGTTTTAGGTTATCACAATTAAAACTATAAACACTTTCATATGAATATGATTTCATTTCTCTACAATAAATGCTCGACAGTGTAATTTCTAAGTCATATGGTAATTACAGGTTTTGTTTTATAAGAAACTGCCAAACTTCTCAGAAGTTTGACATTCCCACAATACAATTTGCCATTCCCACCAGCAACATATGAATGGCTCAGTCTCTCTGCATCCTCACCAGCATTTGGTGGTGTCGTTCTGATAAGTAGGTACTGGTATCTCATTGTGGTTTTAATTTGCATCTCTGGATGGTTACTAATGTTGAATATCTTTTCATGTGCTCATTTGTCATCTGTATGTCTTCCTCACTAAAATATTCATGTCTTTTGCCATTTTCTAATTGGATTTTTTTTACTTGAATTTAGTTGAGTTTTGAGAATTTTAATACTCTCAAAACTCAAAGATACAAGCCGTTGTCGGATATGCAGTTTGCAAATGTCTTCTCCCAGTCCATAGCTTATCTTTTCATCCTCTTCACATGGGCTTGACTGAAACTTGCCAATACACTACGTGGCTAAACTTTAGTTGACAGGCTTGGGACCTTCACTGGGTTCTGCTTGGGTAACTTTGGAAGACTGACTAGAAAACTTTTAAAGCCCTTTCAAACTTTGAGGTTCAAAAAGATAACAGTAGTACTTAGTGAACTAAGGTTTTATTCACTAAAATAGTAAGTAGTGAGTCAAGTACTCTATGTCTATGCAACAAAGAAGTTAATTGTTCAAATCCCTTGAGTCCCAACTCCCTGGAAGGATCCTGGGGGACTCAGGAATTCCTCTAGGCCACCATTACCATTCTCCTGTGGCTGTTTGACAGCATCCTCCCCTCTTGGTGACCTTTATCTGCCCCTGCTGCTCTGGCTCTTGATCCACTCTCAAAATTGCTCCTGAGCTGTGACTGTGACATCACTGCTTGAGGACATCACTCATCCATCAGCAGGACCTCCAGACAGGCTGCACTTACCTGCAGTCGAGGCTTTTCACTGACACAGCAGACAGTTTATCATCATGTTTATGGATCTTCAGAGTTTCCCAAAAGCATGGTCCTTTTACTCTCTGGTTCCTAAATAAGTTCTACTAATACAGCTTTTATTATTCTCACTTTTCAGGGTTTTTTTCTCCAAGGCCCTATCTCAAAGAACATAGGTTATGTTCACTCAAGGCCAGTTTAGCAGATATTAAAGAAAAATTTCATAATTTATAATTTAAAGCCCCCTTCCACTGATTGACTTCTACCTAAAGATGAATTCCCTATTTATTTTAACTTTAGGGACTTGCAACCTATTTATCCAACCCTAAGATCACCTTCATCATTTAAATGGAACATGTGGCCACTCATGAAGCCATGCTAGAGTTTTCAAGGTATGTCCTGTGTTCAGAGGTCCTCAGTGACTCGTTAGAATGACTCAACTCAAAAAAACTGTTATGCTTACAATTATGGTTTATTATATATAAAGAGGATTCAGATTAAAATCAACACTGGAGAAAAGTAAACTCCAGGAGAAACTAGGTATAAGCATCCAGCTGTCCTCTTGCAGTAGATTTATGTGGACAGCTTAATTCTCCCAGCAGCATTGTATGACAACAAGCACAGAGTATTACCAAACAGGGAAGCTCACCTGAGCCTTTGTGTCCAGTCTGACAGCTCACTGGGCTGACCTTCAGTCTCCAGTCCCTCTAGAGGTTGAACTAATACATCTTCCAGGGGAACAAAGATGCTCTTATCAAGCAAGATATTCCAAGGGCTTAGAAGTTACCACCCAAGGACAAGGCAGAGGTCAACCTTTCTTTGGAATGTACAGGGTGTGGACAACCTGCTAAGTTAATCCTTTACTGCAAGGGTCCCCAATGGTACCCGTCTGTGTCCTGTTAGGAACAGCGCTGCACAGCAAGAGGTGAACAGCAGGCAAGTGAGCAAAACTTCATCTGTATTTACAGCCGCTCCCCATCACTCACATTACCACCTGAGCTCTGCCTCCTGTCAGATCAATGGCAACATTAGATTCTCGTAGGAGCTTGAACCCTACTGTGAACTGCACATGTGAGGAATCTAGGTTGCGGACTCCTTATGAGAATTTGATGCCTGATGATCTGAGGTGGAGCTGAGGCTGTGATGCTAGCACTGGGGAGCGGCTGCAAATACAGATTATCATTAGTAGAGAGGTTTGACTGCACAGAGACCATAATAAATCAATTGCTTGCAGACTCATATCAAAACAATATCAGTGAGTGGCAAGTGACAATTAAGCTACATCTTACGGAGTAGACTAGACATAAGTAACACACTTCAGGTGTCACTGTCTCCCATCACCCCCAGATGGGACCATCTAGCTGAAGGAAAACAAGGTCAGGGCTCCCACTGATGCTGCATTATGGTGAGTTGTATAATTATTTCATTATATATTACAATGTAATAATAATAGAAATAAAGTGCACGATAAATGTAATGTGCTTGAATCATCCCAAAACCATCCCCCACCCTGGTACATGGAAAAATTGTCTTCCACAAAACCAGTCCTTGGTGCCAAAAATGTTGGGGACCGCTGCTTTACTGTACAGTTCCACTAGGATCACCTAAGATTCTCAATACAAAAACTACCTTATTCAAAATGTAAAGGGTGCTCAAACATCAGTATCTGTGTTTATCACATCCTAATCATTCTCCCTTCTGACTTTTCAAAATTGAATAGTCTTAATCTTTGCAATGTAGTCTCAATTGAAAGTGACTTTATTCCTTTGGTGATTTTTCTTCTTTATTTCAATTATTTTACTTGACACATAGAGAACTGAACTGCATCTAATAATCAAGGTATATGCATATCATAATTTATATATAACATTAGGAAAATATCTGTGTCCAAAATATTTCCCAAATATCTTGGTCCAAGATACATGTGTTTGATGCTCAACATTTATAAGCATTTTAGGCCAAAGAAATGGACCTTGTGATGGTTAATTTTATGTGTCAACTTGACTAGACCAAGAGATACCTAGATAACTCATTAAACATTTTTTTCTGGGTGTGTCTATGAAGGTGTTTCCAGAAGAGATTATATTTGAATTAGTGAGCTGAGCCAAACAGGTGGCCTTCCCCAGTATGGGTGGGCATCACCCCCCCAAGGAGAACTGGCACTGGCTCCTGCAGGAGACCTGCAGCCAGATGATGACTTACTACCACAGGAGGGAGAGCCTGCACCAGGTCCTGCAGGAGCTTCAAAGCCAGGTCAAAATTCACCACCACCACAATAACCACCCTCTCCTCCCCAAAAGGGAGAGCCTGTTCAGGATCTTGCAGGAGACCCAGAGCTCTTTCAGAAATCCACCAGCCCCATGGGCAGAGCCAGCTCTGCAGCCACCATCGCTGTCAACTCCTGATCTACACCATCGACCTGCTCCCCCACTTGAAATTTACTTTCCTTTCCCTGTCTTTGTTTGTGTTTGGGTGTTTTGTAATTTTATATTTTCCTTTCATGTTATTTACGGCATACTATACTTTATGCTTTAAGTGTAAAGTAATACATTTAAAAGTTGTTTTATGTTCAAAAAAAATATATGGGTGGGCATCATCTAATCCATTGAGGGCCTGGATAGAACAAAAAGGCAGAAGAAGTTTGAATTCTCCTTCTTTTCCTGATTACTTAAACTAGGACATGAATCTTTTTCTTCCCTCAGCAGTTCTGGTTCTCAGGCCTTTAGACCCAGACTGGAATCTATACCATTGGCTCTCTGGTTCTCAGGGCTTTGCATTATACCATCTGCTTTCCTGAGTCTCCAGCTTGAGATGGCAGATCATGAGACTACTCAGCCTCCATAATTCCATGAGTCAATACTTTATTTTATATATATATACATGCATTTAATTTAATATATATAATATAATAAATGCATTACATTGTGCTTTCACTAAACCACATTAACTTATCTCTATCCAAAAGGAAAATGTGGATACTTAAATGAAAAATTAAATTTTTGCATGTCATAAAAGGAGAAATTAATAGTTTGAAAAAACTTGGGTAATAATTGTCATACAAGTGATAGAAAAAAGTTTAATATCCTTAATTTATAAAAAATTCATAAGAAAACTTTAAAAAAAATTTTAGTGAAATATAATTGATATCTATCTTTTCTATAAGACAACCTACTGAATGGGAGAAAATATTTGCAAATGATATGACTGATAAGGGTTCCAAATATATAAACAGCTCATACAACTCAATATCATAAAAACAAACGACCCAATGAATAAATGGGCAGACGACCTGTATACACATTTTTCCAAAAAGACATGCAGATGGCTAACAGGTACATGAAAAGATGCTCAACATGACTAATCAGACAAACTCAATTCAAAACCACAATGAGGTATCACATCACATCTGTCAGAATGGCTATCATCAAAAAGCCTACAAATAAGAAACGTTGACAAGGATGTGGAGAAAAGAGAATATGTACATTGTTGTATATTGTTGATGGGAATGTAAATTGGTGTAGTCACTATGGAAAACAGTATGGAAGTTCCTCAAAAAACTAAAAATAGAATTACCACATGATCCAGAATTTCACTGCTGGGTATATATCCTAAGAAAACAAAAGCACTAATTCAAAAACATACATGCACCCCAATATTCATAGCAGCATTATTTACAATAACTAAGATATGGAAGCAACCTAAGTGCCCATCAACAGATGAATAAATAAATTAAAAAGATGTGGTATATATATATACAATGAAATACTACTCAGCCACAAAAAAGAACGAAATTCTGCCTTCTGCAAAAACAATACAAATGAACATATTAACAAAACAGAAACAGACTCACAGACATAGAAAACAAATTTACGGTTACTAAAGGGGAAAGAGGGGAGAAGGATAAATTAGAAGTTTGGAATTAACAAACATATACTACTATATGTAAAATAAACAACAAGGACCTACTGTATAGCACAGGGAACTGTATCTGTTTTTTAAACTGTAAAATTCTGCCAATTGCAAAAACATGGATGAACCTAGGGTGTCTTATGCTTAGTGAAATAAGTCAGACAGATAAAGGCAAATACTCCATGTTATTACTTATAACATGGAATCAAAAATAAAACAAACAAATGTGTATAACAAAAGAGAAACAGACTCACAGATACAGAGAATAAACTAGTGGTTACCAGTAAGAATAAACTAGTGGTTACCAGTAAAGAGAGAAGAGGAAGATAGGGTTATGGAATGAAGACACACAAGCTACTATGCATAAAATAGATAAGCAACAAGGATATATTGTACAGTATAGGGAAATATAACCATTATAATAATAATAATTTTAAATATAATAATTTTAAATGGAGTATAATCTATAAAAATATTGAATCACTATGTTGTACATCTGCAACTAATATAATATTGTAAGTCAACTATATGTCAATAAATAAATAACAAAATAAAATACAAAAAGATAAAATTAATCTACTATCCCTTTATATAACTGTAATTTTCCAGAAATACTGATGTTCTCTGTTGCCAGATACACATTACTTTGATGTAAGAAAAACTGATGATGTTATCAAAATTAATTTTCAAAATCTTTCTGTGAAGATAATGGTTATTTTAACAAAAGAGCAGCACAGGACTTTCCTGGCAGTCCAGAGGTTAGGACTCCATGCTCTAGCTGCCGAGGGCCCAGGCTCCATCCCTGGTCGGGGAACTAAAATCCCACAAAGCCATGCGGTGCAGCCAGAAAAAAAAAAAAGGCAAACTCATAGAAGCAAAGAGTAGAAAACTCAGAAAGAGAAAAACAAATATTGTATATTATGCATATATGTGGAACCTAGAAAAATGGTACAGATGAACCGGTTTGCAGGGCAGAAATTGAGACACAGATGTAGAGAACAAACATACGGACACCAAGCGGGGAAAGCAGTGGGGGGCTGGGGGTGGTGGTGTGATGAATTGGGAGATTGGGATTGACATGTATACACTGATGTGTATAAAATGGATGACTAATAAGAACCTGCTGTATAAAATAAATAAATAAAATAAAATTCAAAAATTAAAAAGAAGAAAAAACCCTGATTACCAGGGACTGAGGGGTGGGGGAAATAGGGAGAGCTTGGTAAAAGGTTACAAAACTTTCAATTATAAGATGCTAAGTTCTGAGGATCTAATATACAGCATGGTGACTATAGTTGATAGCACTGTATTGTATGTTTGAAATTTGCTAAGAGAATAGAACTGAAATGTTATCGCCAAAAAAAAAAAGAAAACAAAGGAAATATGTAAGGTAATAGATGTGTTAATTAACTCAGTGGGGGCAATCTTTTCATGATATATACATATATTAAATTATCACATTGTATACTTTAAATATCTTGTGAGTTCATTTGTCAAATATAACTCAAAAAAGCTGAAAAAAAAGAACATCTCATAAGCCTTTCAATTGTTGATAGAAGCTTGAATTACCTAAAGAAAAACACATAAAATGAAAATGTAGATAGTTCTTTTGTTTAGACTTCTCTTGATGCTGCATCCATTTATTTTTGGATGGGGAACAGCATAATATTAGAAAAAAATCTTTCCCAGGTGGAATTTGAAAAAGCCAGTGATCTAATCTTTTAAAAATTATTGTCATGAGGGGGTTGAGAAGAACAGAACTTTACTGGAGAGTAAGTATGTCTACAGACTTACATAAGCAAAGAAGTAGAGGAAAGCTGTTCAGAGAGCCGTCGACTACAATCTATTCCAAGATGACAAGATTTCTTTCTATTTGCAACAGGAAGCTGCTCTGAGTGAAGGGAGCACAGTGTCAGAATCAAAGAATGAATCCATACGGGACCACAGTCAATCTTAGTGGGATTCCTGGAGGCCAGAGTCATGACCCTAAAAGTCTTTAGAGAGGAATGAATACAACAACAAATGTGGGAGAAGGGAAGGAATGACTATAATTTTTTTTTTTTTGGCCACGCCATGCAGCATGTGGGACCTTAGATCCCTAACCAGGGATCGAACCCATGCCCCCTGCAGTGGAAGAACAGACTCCTAACCACTGGACTGCCAGGTTATTCCCTATAACTTCCTTTTAAAAAATAAAAACTCAAATTCTATAAAAAGTGAAAACAAAACCTCTCTTGGAAAATACACTATAAACTGGCAGTGGCTTTTGGTAATGAAACTTATTGACCAATTGATTAGGAGAAACAATATTCAATCAAAACAAATATACCTGAGTAAATAAAAAACTTGCAAGTAACATCTTTTCTGTCACAGATACAGATGTAAATAATATCAGTGCTAGTCCTCTATTAAAAAACCCATGATAATAAAAGAAGCTTTTGTACTGTAAAGCTCTTCATTTTCCAATTAATGAAACATAAGGAGGAGGTTGATCTAGAACTTCTATAGGGGGCCCAGAATTCAAATTTATTCTGCTTAAAGGGAATCAAATTAACAACCAAATGAATTGTCAGTGTCATTTTTTAATTAAAGCAATCAAAGAAATTTCAAAATGTAGCATGTTTATTTTTTTAGTTTATTTTTTGGCTGTGTTGGTTCTTTGTTGCTGCATCTGGGCTTTCTCTAGTTGTGGCGAGCAGGGGCTACTCTTCGTTGCAGTGCACAGGCTTCTCTCTGAAGTGGCTTCTCTTGTTGCAGATCACGGGCTCTAGGCACGCGGGCTTCAGTAGTTGTGGCGGAGCACGGGCTCTAAAGCGCAGGCTCAGTAGTTGCAGCACACAGGATCAGTTGCTCCTCAGCATGTGGGATCTTGCCAGACCAGGGCTCGAACCCTGTACTGGGTGTCCCCTGCATTGGCAGGTGGACTCTTAACCACTGTGCCACCAGGGAAGTCCCTGTAGCGTGTTTAAAAATTGAGGAGCACCCACCTAACTAGATGATAGAAGAGAGAGGCAAAAATCAGAATAGCCATCACTGCCTTTGGGATTTGGGAGATCTTAATAATGTAGGTAAGACCCACAAATAAAATAACTCAGAATCACTCAAGACCAAAATCACTACAAGGAATATACGAGAGTGTAAAGGATGAAGAAATGGGGTAAAATCATAGGGTATGGGTTACAGGCTGGTCATTAAAACATCTGGGCAATAATGATCACTTACCAGTTTCAATGGAAGGAAAAAAAGTAATTTTGAAAAGAAGAAAATGTTTTGTGTTCTTGGAATTATCTTAAGCAAGAAGGAGGCCCATTCTACTTTCCAGGAATATATATCATTGTCTGAAGTGGAAGTGGGACAAGAAGGGAAGAGAACTTACTTTTATTGGAAGGTACATGGCCAGACATGAAGCTTAGCATCTACATGTACCTTCTTATCTGATCCCAATAACAACCCCAGTAGAAGACATCACTGATCCCATTTTACAAGTATGAATAACAATTTAATGGGTGCTTCTCGTATGAAGAAACTACGCTTAAGACTTCGCATGGATTATCTATCTCATCTAAGCCTCACAACAACTGTTAAGTGAGTGCCAACATTATCCCATTTTACAGAAGTGAGGTTCAGATGTTAAGGCTCAGATGTTGAGGTCACTTGTCTATGGCCATATATAAATTAACAGTAGAGCTGGGATTTCAAGAACCCTGGACTCCTTCACAGCACATGCTCTTCCCACTATACTAAATGAAAAACTTCAAATGAGAATGAACTGTAGAAACCATGTTGAAGAGGAAACTGACCCAGACAAGACCAGGCCATCAGTGGCAGAACTTGTCTACTTTCATCTAGTGGTCCTTCTAGTTCCCCACAAAGCCAGAATGAAGTCTGCGAGATCTGCTTTGTCTTATTCCATCCTCACCAAAACAAACCTTTTGACATTAACTTGATTTTCAAAACAAAGGTTTCTCATCCTAGAAAGAAGAGGCACTATAAGGAAGTTACTTAAAAATAAAGGTGTTAAAGGGAAGTCTTTGAAAAGATCCCCTAAGATTTTTTTTTTCCTAATCAGATGGCCAGCATCGCTAATCATCAGGGAAATGCAAATCAAAACCATAATGAGATACCACTTTATACTTGTCAGAATGGCTATCATCAAAAATGTCTACAAATAACAAATATTGTCGAGGATGTGGAGAAACTGCTACACTGCTGGAGGGAATGTAAATTGGTGCAGCCACTCTGGAAAACAGTATGGAGGCTTCTCAAAAAACTAAAAATAGAACTACCATATGCCCCAGCAATTCCACTCCTGGGTATATATCTGAAAAAACAAAAACACTAATTTGAAGATTCATACACCCCAATGTTCAATTTCCAAGATATGGAAGCAACCTAGGTGTCCATCAATAGATGAATAGACTACTCAGCCATAAAAAAGAATGAAATTTTGCCATTTGCTGCAACATGGATGGAGTTGGAAGGCATTATGCTAAGTGAAATAAGTCAAACAGAGAAAGACAGATACTGTATGATATCCCTTATATGTGGAATCTAAAATATACAACAAAGTACTAACAATAAAAGAAGCAGATGCACAGATAAAGAGAACAAACTAGTGGTTACCAGCGGAGAGAGGGGAGGGGGGGAGGGGCAATATAAGGGTAGAGAAGTAAGAGGTACCAACTATTAGGTACAAAATAAGCTGCAAGGGGGCTTCCCTGGTGGCGCAGTGGTTAGGAGTCCGCCTGCCGATGTGGGGTACACGGGTTCGTGCCCCAGTTCGGGAAGATCCCACATGCCGTGGAGCGGCTGGGCCCGTGGGCCGTGGCCGCTGAGCCTGCGCGTCCGGAGTCTGTGACAGGAGAGGCCACAGCGGTGAGAGGCCCGTGTACCGCAAATAAATAAATAAATAAATAAAAATTAAAAAATAATAAGCTGCAAGGATATATTGTACAACACGGAGAATACAGCCAATTTTTGGTAATAAATGTAAATGAAGTGTAACCTTTAAAAATTGTATTAAAAATAAAAAAAATTTTTTAAACATCTTTATTGGGGTATAATTGCTTTACAATGGTGTGTTAGTTTCTGCTGTATAACAAAGTGAATCAGCTATACATATGTTCCCATATGCCTTCCCTCTTGCGTCTCCCTCCCTCCCACTCTCCCCATCCCACCCTTCCAGGCTGTCACAAAGCACCGAGCTAATATCCCTGTGCCTTGCGGCTGCTTCTTGCACTGCTGGTGGAAAAATAAAATTTTTTTAAAATTTTAATAAAAAAAAATCAGATGGCCAGTTGGTTTATGGTGTAACAATGCGCAATCACGTTAGCAGGCATGTGTGATGCTGCTCAGACCTGAGCCAGCCCAGGACAGGGGGCACCTATGTTAGATACCATTCACCCCCAGAGTCTATAATTTGGCAGATAATCAGGAACTTAAGTCCTGATGCCAGCTGCTACTTCCTCCCTCTGCTTGGGCATGAGCAGAAATTGTTCAATGAGCACATTTGAACAAGAAACAAAATGTTGATCTTTCTTGAGACTCACTGAGATAGATGCCCACTGATGGCCAAAATATTCGTCTCACAGAAGTGAGATCTGAGTTCCCAAACCTGCCAAGGGGCATAGAGGACTCTGGAGGAAAGGCACCACAGGAATTCCGTAGTCACAATGCTGTCATCAGGGTTAGATCATGTTTGCCCGCGTGGACATTACAACCTAGCAGGGGAGGTAGACACTGAATAAACAATTATAAGGACAATAAATGCCATGCATGAGAAGAGTTATGGCGCAGGGAGACCTAACATAACCTGGGACAGGGGTGAGGGGGCAGGGGTAATGTATCCATGAAGGTTTTCCTAAGGAAGTAAGTTTAAGATTAAACCTGAAAAGTGAGAGGGTGAGAAGAGGTTACCCAAGCTCGTGTGTGTGTGTGTGTGTGTGTGTGTGTGTGTGTGTGTGTGTGTGAGAGACAGAGAGACAGAGAGACAGAGAGACAAAGAGACAGAGGAAGAGAGATGGGGGGTGTTTCTAGCAGAAATCAACATCCTTGGAAAAGGGAACCACATACAAATAAATTGATAGGAAGTAAAGAGCATAGAACATTCAAGAACTAAAGGAAAACTCCTGTCACTGGAACAGAAGGAACAATGGGGGAGAGGCCTGGAGATGCTGCTGGAGCTGTAGGCAGAGACATTCTGATTTTATTCCTCTGTCTTGTGAGCTTATTTAACAAGTCTGCTCATGAGAGATGGATCAGCTCTCAGTGTTCTGCCAAAATCCAATTTAAGAGCCTCTAAGACAGAGGCCAGACCAAACATGACGTCTACCAAGGCAATGATGCCATCCTACCAGCCTTGTGGGAAACAGCCCGCTAGCCCTTTACCCCAAGACCAAGTTATGGTTCTGCCATATGGCTATGAAAGCACACTTTGATTTCCTTTTGTGATTAATCACAGCTTATCAGCATATAGACAAAAGGATTCCTTGTGTTGATTTGTAAAAGACAACTTCTTGATTCATTTTGGTAAGAATCTAAATATCTACTTGTTGCTGGGATTTTACATATTGGCCAAATATCCACTGCCTTTAACTAAAATTGACTTTCTAATTGATCAACTTAAATGTCGTTACTTCCAAAACCCAATCAATAGGATCCTTGCAGAAATTTGGAGCATGCCTAGATCCCAATTTCTGTGCCTCTTATATCCACACCTTAAAAATAGTAATTGATAACATAATTTAACTTAGTGATTGTGGCTATGTTTATGTCAAGCCCTCATAAGAATTTTACAGAGTATCAGTTAATGAGACCTGAACCAAAAGCCCTCTTTTGCAAGAAAGTTTTATGAAAATTTACACTCAAGCTTTTTCTTGCTGCCCTGCCAAATGTCTGAACAAAAGTCTGAGAAATAAGTTTCCATGTCTAATGCTTACAGTTTCCAATTCCACAGATAATTCCAGATGCAGATGCAGCCCCACAGGATACGTTTAAACGTTTTGTCTATGTTCTACCAGATATCCAATTCTAAACACTGAAGAAATGAGTTCAAAATTGATATCTGGGCTTCCCTGGTGGCGCAGTGGTTGAGAGTCCACCTGCCGATGCAGGGGACACGGGTTCGTGCCCCGGTCTGGGAGGATCCCACATGCCACGGAGCGTCTGGGCCCGTGAGCCATGGCCGCTGAGCCTGCGCGTCCGGAGCCTGTGCTCCGCAACGGGAGAGGCCACAACAGTGAGAGGCCCGCGTACCGCAAAAAAAAAAAAAAAAAAAAAAAAAAAAAAAAATCGATATCTAACATCCAGATCTTGAATGTCTATAGATAAGACACCCAGGGTTATCTCACTAAATTTTGCATTTAACAGTTTGTTATCATTCGATCTATTCAAACATATGCCAAAAATCAGAAGGCTGTGGTCAAGCAGAGCAGGAAGATGGGTCCCACTGGTGTCAGCGGCTTAGTAGAGATGGGCCTCAGTCCATGTACAGAGGAATATTCTTTGCTGCATGTTCCCATTTCTTAAAAGAACCAGGTCAGGCTGGACATTGATGATTTTCAGCAGAGTTTGACGAGGGGCCAAAAAGATATAAAACCATAACTCCTGTGTACTGAACTTGGAACTATCAAAAAGCAAAACTGTAGCTCAGGGCAAATTTTCATGACACTCAACAGATTTTTTTTTTTTTTAATCTTCTTGGAGTATAGTTGATTTACAATGTTGTGTTAGTTTCAGGTGTATAGTATAGTGATTCAGTTATTCATATACATATATTCATTTTTTTCAGATTCTTTTCCCATATAGATTATTACAGAATATTGAGTAGAACTCCCTGTGCTATGCAGTAGGTCCTTGTTGGTTATCTATTTTATATATAGTAGTGTGTGTATGCTAATCCCAAGCTCCTAACTTGGTCAGCTTTTAACTCCAGAAGAATACTGAGTGGTGAAAGATCAGAAAAGCTCTGAAGGCTACAGTTAGGGTTGCCAGGTAAAACAAAACATCCAGTTAAATTTGAATTTCAGACAAATACCAAATACATTTTTAGTGCAATCATGTCCCATGCCACATTGGCAGTAGTATTATTTGCTAAATATGGCAACCCTGGTGTTGGAGACTTTTGTTTTTACTGCTCTCCTGCTCTATAAGATTTTGAGGGTGAGGGTTTAGCTGTGAGGTGCTAAGACTAAATTGCTCTTCACATGAAAGGGAGAGATATGGATGCCCGGGGTAAAGCTGGGAAGATTAGTGCTAGCTAGGTGAGGGCAGGAAGACAAGCCACTTGGCAGAAGTTTGAGGGGCTTGAAAGAAAGGACACAAGGAAGGGACATGTATGAAATGTTATGGACATTTTCCTGAAGTGTAAAATCCTCCTCCTTTTCCTCTACAAATGCATCAGTAAAATCTACATTGTTCACAATGCATGGGGGTAGGGGTAAGTAGTTCCTTCTAGAGTGAATTATTTCTTTTTTTATTGAAATCTAGTTAATGTACAATGTTGTGTTAATTCTGCTGTACAGCAAAGTGACTCAGTTTTATATATATATATACATTTTTCATATTCTTTTCCATTATGATTTATCACAGGATATTGAATATAGTTCCCTGTGTTGTACAGTAGGACTTTGTTGTCTATCCATCTTATATATAATAGTTTACATCTGCTAACTCCAAACTCCCACTCCATCCCTCCCCCACCCTCCCTCCCCCTTGGCAACCACAAGTCTGTTCTCTATGTCTGTGAGTTTGTTTCTAGAGTACATTCTTTCTTGCCACTAAAGGGTCAATTCCTACTTAAAGTTTGGCACAACTCAGCCAACATACAGATGAAATGAATAATTGGAGAGACTCTTTAAGCAACAGCAAGTCTGTATATGTTTGCATCAGCCTCTAGACTGGCAGGTCTGTAAATCTGACGTGACTAAATGTGAACTAAAATAGAGAAGGTTCTGCTTAGGGCTAGTGGATGATAGCTCCTGAGCATGTATAAAAAGGAATTTGGACCCAGATCAGACTAAAATAAGTAACTAACCACTCATAGACAAGGGCTTCACTGATACCCTACCCACAGACAACTACAACAGTACCTCTACAAGGATTTTATTATTATTATTATTATTAAGAAATATTGGCCCAATGCTATAAAGGTTAAACACCAACATAGCACTGCCAACCCAATATCTTGTGAGTTCACTTTAACTTAGTTAACTAAGTTTTTAACTTGGTATTTGCTTTCTTGATGACTTAACAAGCTTGGCCATTTTACAAACACTCTGTGGCTAATCACTTTATAACAAAATACGTTTACAGAAGTGTAAATGAATTTTGGTAATGTGAAGCAATGAACTACACCATAAAACATCTCTGAAATCTTTTTGAATACCAGGTTTCAAAATAAAAACTTGGAAATGTGATTCCATTTTGATGATAAACACCTGCAATAAACTAAGAACACTTTCCCAAACCACTCTCCCAGTTCCATGGAACATCAAAATGCTATGTGATTAGGTTTGGGAGGGTGTTTACTGTTGCTTAAAACGTTTTGTATTATTCAAGAGAACTTAAGTCAGTGAACCCACACTTGTCAAGCACCCTGTGGACCACCATAGGGGATACTGAAGTTCAGGTGTTTTACTGATTCTTTGTTTTGGACATTGTGTGACTGTTCTGAGTACAGCAGTTTCCATCTATCGTTAACCATGGAAAACAGAGCATGAGATGACACCATCGCTGGTGCAAAAAATCTCAGCATGAGTAGCTGATAGAACAGTGCTGGGCACAGAGTGGGTGATAGATAAATACTCATTAAACCAATAAATATTTCTCTACCTTCCCTCTAACTTTAGGAAGAAATATTAATGAAAGAAAAAATAAACTCTAAGTGTATTCTGGAAATAATCTAAGGGACATTGTATATGTGTATGTTCTAAATGCATTTTTGTTCTTTCTAAAGAATATTTTGAAAATAAGGTAAAAGAAATTCCTCTGTCTAAATAGCATTCCTATCTGTGAGTGTTGGTTGGATGTAGAAAATGATGGCTGTACTATTTACAATAGCCAAGACATAGATGCAACCTAAATGTCCATCGACAGATGAATGGCTAAAGAAGATGTGGTACATATATACAATGGAATACTGCTCAGCCATGAAAAAGAATGAAATAATGTCATTTGCAGCTATGTGTATGGAACTAGAGATTATCATGTTAAGTGAAGTAAATCAGACAAAGGCAAATATCATATAATATCACTTACATGTGGAATCTAAAATATGATACAAATGAACAGATTTACAAAACAGTAGCAGACTCACAGTCATAGAAAACAAACATCATTACCAAAGGGGAAAGGGGGCTGGGAGGAATAAATTAGGAGTTTGGGATTAGCAGGTACAAAGGACTACATATAAAATAGATAAACAACAAGGTCCTATTATATAGCTCAGGGAACTATATTCAATATCTTGTAACAAACCATAATGGAAAAGAATATGAAAAAGAATATAGATATAGATATATAGATATAGATATATATGAATCACTTTGCTGTACACCAGAAACCAACACAGCATTGTAAATCAACTATACTTCAATTAAAATTTTTTAAAAAGAAGAAAGGAGAACGATAGCTGTCATCGTGTGGGTTAGGAAGAGTGTGCACACCAAAGGTTCTCAGTCTTGGCTGCACCCTAGTATAACCTCAGAGGCTTTTTTAAAATTCTGATTTCCAGGTCACATCACACACCCATTAAATCAAAATCTGTGTAGCTAGAATCAGACATCGCTTTTTTTTTAAGGGATCTCATCATGTATTCAAGGCTGAGAATGACTGGCATATACTCTGATTCTCCTCTTTGCCCAAGAAAAGCGTGCATATTACTTTGCTCTAGACAAAGAATGAATCAAAACCCAGCCTCCATTTCTGAGACTCTGGAGCACTGTCCTTCCTTGACTGAGAACTATTCATCTCCTGCACTGTGTTCCCAACTGGTGGTCACACAAATGATATAATTCCCCAGAAAGGGTGGGGGGCAGAAGGGGAAGTTGAGCAATCTCTGTTTCCTCTTCTGACGAGATTCCTCTTATAATGCTCTATTTGACATAAACTTATAAAAGTTAATGTTTAAAAGAAACACAAAAGTACTTTTAGGAAATCTCATTTTGGGGCAGGCAGGGGCAGAGCTTGGAACCACTGCTCTAGTGGTTCTGGATCTATTGGTGCCTGAGTTGACCATGAGTCAGTCACCTGGTAGCATTAATCAACAGGAGGAAGATGAGCCAGATCCACTGTGTTCAAGTCCCCTGAGCACCCACATACGAGGGACGAGACAAAATAGGGAAAAGCTCAGGGAGTTCACATCCTATTCAGTGGAAGATCTTCTGTGCCTCTGCTCTTGTGGTCGCAAGAAACAGAGTCTCACCGGTTGTCTCAAGTCATGAGGGCTCATTAGATGGACACCTGGGGCAGTAAGAGAAATGTCAATTCCAAATCACAAGATGGTCCCACTCAACAACAGCTGATATCAAACCTCTGTCGCTAGGGTAACATGGCTATTCCTCCTGTGTCGACTTCTACCTTCTCAGCCTTCTTCCCTTCAGTACTGCATCTTTCCTCTACCTCACTATGTATGTTTACTCCAGAACACATTTCCCTATGCCTCTCCATGAACCTTGCTGCTTTTTATCTCTCTCTGGATCTTTTCAGCCTTTGCTCCCAAAGCTCAGGCAAATCAGAATCTCTCATGTAGCACCCAGGCATCAGTAACTTTTCAAACTCCCCAGAGGATTCCAGTGTGCAGCCAAAGTGGAGAACCATGGCACCAAAAAACAGGGAGTATGTGTAAAGCAAACTGGATTTATGATTACAGCTTTAGCCCAAAATAAAGAAAACTTGAAGATGTTTTCTCCAAATGCTGAGATTGCTGTTCTCCTTGCATTTTTCTTTTAATTCAGTGTCTCATTTCTCTTTCTATGGAGTATAAATTTATTCATAGACTTCCCTGATTGGCGTAGTGGTTAAGAATCTGCCTGCCAATGCAGGGGACACGGGTTCAAGCCCTGGTCCGGGAAGATTCCCACATGCTTCGGAGCAACTAAGCCCATGCACCACCACTACTGAGCCTGTACACCTAGAGCCCGTGCTTCGCAACAAGAGAAGCCACCACAGTGAGAAGCCCGTGCACCACAACGAGGAATACCTCCCGTTCGCTGCAATGAAGACCCAGTGAAGCCAAAAATAAAACATAAATAAATAAATTTTAAAAAGTAAATTTATTCACATGTATGTTAGTATTTTAACTGTGTTGTATTTAAAGGGAAGCAAAAACTGCCTTAGGAAGTGGTGGTCTCAGTGCAATAACTTCCTAGAGAAACTATTAGGCAAGCTTGATGCTCTCTAATGAGCCAAGACTGCCATCTAGTGGTAACTTCCAGTGAATTGCAAATACGAGGCTTCTCAACTTTTAACAAAGCTCCTGGGGGAGTGGCTGGTCAATTTCAATAACTCAACTGCCTAAAACAATATGCACCTGTTGGTAAAAGTAGCTTTGCTATTTTCAAGCTGTGTGTGTAAATATCTCCAGGATAAATTACTGATATTGAACTGTACTTGTAAAGGAAAACCAACTTCTTCACTCTGTCAAATAAGAGGGTTTTTCACTGAATTGAGAGGTTATGTGACTGATAAGATGAAACAATTGGTGGTTATTAAATGGTTTATATACATCCCAAGTGAAATGGCTAGCAATAAAACCTTGACTTATAGTGCGGTTTGAACAGCAGACCCTGGAAAGACATGTTCACATCCTAATTCCCAGAATCTGTGAATGTGATCTTATTTAGAAAAAATGTCTCTGTTGAAGATGATACAAACAGATGGAGAGATATACCAGTTTCTTGGATTGGAAGAATCAACATTGTGAAAATGACTATACTACCAAAGCAATCTACAGATTCAATGCGATCCCTATCAAACTACCAAGGGCATTTTTCACATAATTAGAACAAAATATTTCACAATTTGTAAGGAAACACAAAAGACCCCGAAGAGCCAAAGGAATCTTGAGAAAGAGAAACAGAGATGGAGGAATCAGGCTGCCTGACTTCAGACTACACTACAAAGCTATAGTAATCAAGACAGTATGGTACTGGCACAAAAACAGACATATAGCTCAATGGAACAGGATAGAAAGCCCAGAGATAAACCTACACACATATGGCCACCTTGTCTTTGATAAAGGAGGCAAGAATATACAATGGAGAAAGGATAGTCTCTTCAATAAGTGGTGCTGGGAAAACTGGATAGCTACATGTAAAAGAATGAAATTAGAGCACTCCATAACACCATACTCGAAAATAAACTCAAAATGGATTAAAGACCTAAATGTAAGGCCAGACACTATAAAACTCTTAGAGGAAAACATGGGCAGAACGCTCTATGACATAAATCACAGCAAGATCTTTTTTAACCCACCTCCTGGAAAGAGGGAAATAAAAACAAAACTAAACACATGGGACCTAATGAAGCTTAAAAGCTTTTGCACAGCAAAGGAAACCATAAACAAGACGAAAAGACAACCCTCAGAATGGGAGAAAATATATGCAAATGAAGCAACTGGCAAAGGATTAATCTCCAAAATTTATAAGCAGCTCATGCAGCTCAATATCAATAAAACAAACTCAATCCAAAAATGGGCAGAAGACCTAAATAGACATTTCTCCAAAGAAGATACACAGATTGTCAACAAACACATGAAAGGATGCTCAACATCACTAACCATTTGAGAAATGCATGTCAAAACTACAATGAGGTATCACCTCACACCAGTCAGAATGGCCATCATCAAAAAATCTACAAACAATAAATGCTGGAGAGGGTGTGGGGAAAAAGGAACCCACTTGCACTGTTGTTGGGAATGTAAATTGATACAGCTACTATGGAGAACAGTATGGAGGTTCCTTAAAGAACTAAAAATAGAACTACCATATGACCCAGCTATCCCACTCCTGGGCATATACCCTGAGAAAACCATAATTCAAAAAGAGTCATGTACCACAATGTTCATTGCAGTTGTATTTACAATAGCCAGGACATGGAAGCAACAAAAGTGTCCATCAACAGATGAATGGATGAATGGATAAAGAAGATGTGGCACGTATATGGCATGTGGCAGACATGGAATATTACTCAGCCATAAAAAGAAACAAAACTGAGTTATTTGTAGTGAGGTGGATGTACCTAGAGTCTATCATACAGAGTGAAGTAAGTCAGAAAGAGAAAAATAAATACCGTATGCTAACACATATATATGGAATCTAAAAATAAAAGTGGTTCTGAAGAACCTAGGGGCAGGACAGGAATAAAGACACAGACGTACAGAATGGATTTGAGGACATGGGAAGAGGGAAGGGTAAGCTGGTACGAAGTGAGAGAGTGGCATGGATTTATATGTACTACCAACTGTAAAAGAGCTAGCTAGTGGGAAGCAGCCACATAGCACAAGGAGATCAGCTCATTGCTTTGTGACCACCTAGAGGGGTGGGATAGGGAGGGTGGGAGGGAGATGCAAGAGGGAGGAGATATGGGGATGTATGTATATGTATAGCTGATTCACTTTGTTATAAAGCAGAAACTAAAACACAACATTGTAAAGCAATTATACTCCAATAAAGATGTTAAAAAAGAAAAAAGGTCTCTGCAGATGTGATTAAGTTAGGATCCTCAGATGAGATCATCCTGAATTATCCAAGTGGGCCCAAAATTCAATAACCTTGTAAGATACACACAAAAAAGAAGAGAAGATACAGGAAGAAGGAGGAACTGGTCATGTGAAGACAGAGGCAGAGATTGGAGGTAATGATGCAGCCACAAGCCAAGGAACGCCTGAAGCCACCAGAAGCTGGAACAGGCAAGGAAGGAATCTTCACTAGAGCCTTTTTTGGTTGTTTTGGTTTGTTTTTGTTTTTTTTCCTTTGGGTTTTTCGGCCGTGCCGCACAGCATGTGGGATCTTTTTTCCCCGACCAGGGATCGAACCCATGACCCCTGAAGTGGAAGCATGGAGTCTTAACCACTGAACCACCAGGGAATTCCCCACTAGAACCTTTAGAGGGAATGTGGCCCTGCTGACACCTTGACTTCAAACTTCTAGCCTCCAGAACTGTGAGAGAAAAAAAATCTCTGCTCTTTTAAGACACCCAGTTTGTGGTCATTTGTTCTAGCAGCCAGAAACTAATATAGCTACTCTTCCTTCCTCTTCAGTATACTTTTCCAGGAAACAAAATTAACATGTTTCGAAATGACCTAGGTACCTAAAGCTCTTTTTGTTTTTTTGTTTGCTTGTTGTTTACACAGGAGAGAGTGTGAGCTTGACTTGGAGATGCCCCTCCAGGTGAAGTATTACCTTTTGGCCAACAACAGATAGAATTAGAAATGACTTAATGATTTGCTCCAACAGAAGTCAAGGCAAAAAGAGTAAATCAGAGAATAAACTTTTATGAACATTTGCCCAATTGGATTGGGGAGCCCTCACCCAAACCTGGGACTGGCTTCCAGAAAAATCCACCTTTAAACACAATACATGTAAATTCATCAGCCTACAAGATTATAGAATGCTATCCAATCAGTAGCATGAATACTTCACTGCCTAGCCATTATTTCCAAAAGTATTTTGGATATCAAAATTTCCATTTCAGAAGTACTCCACTAAAAATACTGAAGCTGTAAGATTTGTCAACTAAAATTCTCTTTCCTAAGAGGGAAAGTGAAGCAACAAGACTTTTGCCTAAATATAGAGATGTATAATCAGAATAACTCACGTGTCAGGTCCAGTTGGGACAACATTGTAAATTCAGCAGGAATGTTCATGAACTGCCCATGATGTGAGGTATTTGGAAGGTATGTGAACACAGAAAACAACAATGTCAATACAATTGAACTGGCACATTAATAAAGCTGTCGTTCAGATCAGTAGATAATCTTGTAACTGAATATTTGGGAATCTGGGGGAAGGAAATGTACAAATAATCAAAGGCATCAAATTCCCTTCAGGAAATGTGGTATCCACACATTGTATTACAGGTTTGGTTTTACTGAATAATGCATGAAGAAGTCTGTTTTAAATTATTCACTGACTACGGAGTTGATAAGTAACCACTGAAGAACCATGGGATTAGCCACTAAGTGCCTCTGTTTGATGTTTGATTCAATGAAGGCTATTTTTCCTCTAGGGCATGAGAGGTTCCATGTAATATGATTCAAGTAAGAAGTGCAGATTCTGTGGTCTGCTCACAAAATGGTTCCATTAAATGTGCTGATAGAATTCTGGAGCCCAAGTGTCTACTAATAGGTGTCATTGAGGACCACACCTGGTTCTGTAGCACTTTGGTGTGTCAAAGAGTTAGGTTCTGCCATTTTTCTGCATAAGCATATCCAAACATAACACTACATAAAATATTGAACTACCCTATAGTCTCCTTGGAGCATTTTGGCAAAGAATGAACACAGCCCCTAGGAGATAAGAGTTCTGTCCTTCTTGAATTCATTCCATTATTCTTCATCTATGTTGTTTTCAAAATTTTTAGATACACTGAGAAAGATGGAAGAGAACAAGAGGTTTATTCAGATAACAGTGGCTCTAATTTATAAATCCACGATAATTATTGATGTAATAGATGAGAAATCTAAGGCTCAGAATGGTTGAGGAACTTCCCCCACCCCCATTATATAATAAGTAATCATAAGAAAGGTCCTTCTCTTCCAGAGCCTGGCTGATGGCAAAACACTGCCTAATATAAACCTCAAATAAAAGGTTTTCTCATCTACTGCCTACTGGCTAAGAGCCTCCCCTCTCCAGTTCCAACTGACTCTTCTAGAAGTTTATTAAAGCCAGGGACTGTGTCTCTTCATCTTTACATCTGCAACACCTAGCATGGGGATCATCCTCTAATAAAGTACTCAGTAAGTGTTTACTGAATGAACACATAAAACACAGAAAAAAAGAGAAGGATTTGGGGAAAAACAATATAGAACAACTCTGGTACCAGAAGCTAAGTCTGCAGGACCCTAACTATCACCGCTCCACGTGTCTCTACCCAGAAGTGCTGACCTGCCAGGCAAGGCACGATGAAAGTTCTAGAAGAAGCAGAGGCAGCTGCAGCAGAAGCAGCGGATCCAGCAGTTCAGCAACCTGTGGGTCTGACTGGAGGAGAGGCTCACGTGGCTGGACGTTGTGGGTGTGTGTGCTGGATATCTCCCAGATGCTTACCGACTAACATGGATGTCCCACCATCTCTTGCAGTGGAAGGTTGCTCCTTGGCGCAGTAAGTGAAGAACATGCAGCAATTGCTAATAGGTTTGGGAAGTGGAGACTCCTTCCTCTCTCCATGAGCATGCCATGATCGTGTCTAGGGCCACCACTCGACTTCTACCTTAGGATTCAAAATCAGATCAACAGCAGGACTTCAACAGGACTGGGGGAAACAGAGAATCCACTCTTGGAGAGCTCACACAAAGTAGTATGCACATCGGGACCCAGGGGAAGGAGCAGTGACCCCATAGGAGACTGAACCACACCTACTTGATAGTGTTGGACAGTCTACTGGAGAGGCAGGGGGTAGCTGTGGCTCACCATGAGGACAAGGACACTGGCAGCAGAAGATCTGGGAAGTACTCCTTAGCGTGAGCCCTATCACAGTCCGCCATTAGTGGGTAGGCTCCAGTGTTGGGTCACCTCAGGTCAAACAACCAACAGGGAGGGAACCAAGCCCCAACCATCAGCAGACAAGCAGATTAAAGTTTTACTGAGCTCTGCCCACCAGAGCAACAGCCAGCTCTACCCACCACCAGTTCCTCTCATCAGGAAAATTGCACAAGCCTCTTAGATAGCCTCATCCACTAGAGGGCAGACAGCAGAAGCAAGAACTACAATCCTGCAGCCTGTGGAACAAAAAGCACATTTACAGAGAGATAGACAGATGAAAGGTCAGAGGACTATGTACCAGATGAAGGAACAAGATAAAACCTCAGAAAAACAACTAAATGAAGTGGAGATAGGCAACCTTCTAGAAAAAGAACTTAGAATAATGATAGCGAAGATGATCCAGTACCTCGTAAAAAGAATGGAGGAAAAGATAAAGAAGATGCAAGAAATGTTTAACAAAGACCTAGAAGAATTAAAGAACAAAAAAGTGGAAGAATTAAAGAACAAACAAAAAGAGATGAACAATAAAATAACTGAAATGAAAAATAAGCTAGAAGGCATCAATAGCAGAATAACTGAGGCAGAAGAATGGTTAAGTAACCTGGAAGACAGAATGGTGGAATTCACTGCTATGGAACAGAATAAAACAAAAAAGAATTAAAAGAAATGAAGACAGCCTAAAAGACCTCTGGGACAAATTAAATGCAACAACACTTGCATTATATGGATCCCAGAAGGAGAAGAGAGAGAGAAAGGACCTGAGAAAATATTTGAAGAGATTATAGTCAAAAACTTCCCTAACATGGGAAAGGAAATAGCCACCGAAGTCCAGGAAGTGCAGAGAGTCCCAGGCTGGATAAACCCAGTGAGAAATATGCTGAGACACATAGTAATCAAATGGACAAAATTTAAAGACAAAAATTATTGAAAACAACAAGGGAAAAACGACAAATAACATACAGGGAGCTCCCATAAGGTTAACAGCTGATTTCTCAGCAGAAACTCTACAAGCCAGAAGGGAGGGCCATGATATATTTAAAGTGATGAAAGGGAACAACCTACAACCAAGATTACTCTACCTGGCAAGGATCTAATTCAGATTTGATGGAGAAATCAAAAGATTTACAGACAAGCAAAAGCTAAGAGAATTCAACACCACAAAACCAGCTCTACAACAAATGCTAAAGGAACTTCTCTAAGTGGGAAACACAAGAGAAGAAAAAGACCTGCAAAAACAAATGAATAACAATTAAGAAAATAGTAATAGGAACATACATATTGATAATTACCTTAAACATGAATGGATTAAATGCTCCAACCAAAAGACACAGGCTCACTGAATGGATACAAAAACAAGACCAATATATGTGCTGTCTACAAGAGGCCCACTTCAGACCTAGGGACACATACAAACTGAAAGTGAGGGGTTGGAAAAAGGTATTCCATGCAAATGGAAATCAAAAGAAAGCTGGAGTACCAATACTCATATCAGATAAAGTAGACTTTAAAATAAAGAATGTTACAAGAGACAAGGAAGGACACTACATAATGATCAAGGGATCAATCCAAGAAGAAGATATAACAATTATAAATATATTTGCACCCAACATAAGAGCACCTCAACACATAAGGCAACTGCTAACAGTTATAAAAAAGGAAATCAACAGTAACACAATAATAGTGGGGGACTTTAACACCTCATTTACACCAATGGACAGATCATCCAAACAGAAAATTAATAAGGAAACATAAGGCTTTAATGACACAATAGACCAGCTAGATTTAATTGATATTTATAGGACATTCCATCCAAAAACAGCAGATTAAACTTTCTTCTCAAGTGCAAATGGAACATTCTCCAGGATAGAGCATCTAGGGTCACAAATCAAACCGCAGTAAATTTAAGAAAATTAAATTTAAGAAAATTAAAATCATATCATCCAACTTTTCTGACCACAGCACTATGAGATTAGAAATCAATTACAGGGAAAAATATGTAAAAAACACAAACACATGGAGGCTAAACAGTACGTTACTAAGTAACCAAAATATCACTGAAGAAATCAAAGAGAAAATCAAAAAATACCCAGAGACAAATTACAATGAAAACACAATGATCCAAAACCTATGGGATGCAACAAGAGCAGTTCTAAGAGGGAATTTTATAGCAATACAAGCCTACCTTAAGAAACAAGAAAAATCTCACATAAACAATCAACCTTACACCTAAGGAACTAGAGAAGAACAAACAATACCCAAAGTAGGTAGAAGGAAAGAAATCATAAAGATCAGAGCAGAAATAAATGAAATAGAAACAAAGAAAAAAAATAGCAAAGATCAATAAAACTAAAAGGTGGTTCTTTGAGAAGATAAACAAAATTGATAAACCACTAGCCAGACTCATCAAGAAAAAGAGGGAGAGGATTCAAATCAATAAAATTAGAAATGAAAAAGGAGAAGTTACAACAGACACCGCAGAAATACAAAGCATCCTAAGACACTACTACAGGTAACTCTATGCCAATAAAATGGAAAATCTGGAAGAAATGGACAAATTCTTACAAAGGTATAACCTTCCAAGACTGAACCAGGAAGAAATAGAAAATATGAACAGACCAATCACAAGTAATGAAATTGAAACTGTGATTTAAAATCTTCCAGCAAAAAAAAGTCCAGGACCAGATGGCTTCACTGGTGAATTCTATCAAACATTTAGAGAAGAGCTAACACCCATCCATCTCAAACTATTCCAAAAAATTGCAGAGGAAGGAACACTCCCAAACTCATTCTACGAGGCCACCATCACCCTGATACCAAAACCAGACAAAGATACAACAAAAAAAGAAAATTACAGACCAATATCACTGATGACTATAGATGCAAAAATCCTCAACAAAATACTAGCAAACAGAATCCAATAACACATTAAAATGATCATACACCATGATCAAGTGGGATTTATCCCAGGTTTGCAAGGATTCTTCGGTATATGAAAATCAATCAATGTGATACACCATATTAACAAATTGAAGAGTAAAAAGCATATGATCATCTCAATAGATGCACAAAAACCTTTTGACAAAATTCAACACTAATTTATGGTAAAAACTCTCCAGAAAGTGGGCCTAGAGGAAATCTACCTCAACATAATAATGGCCATATACGACAAACCCACAGCACACATCACTCTCAATGGTGGAAAACTGAAAGCACTTCCTCTATGAACAGGAACAAGACAGGGATGTCCACTATCACCACTGTTATTCAACATAGTTTTGGAAGTCCTAGCCACAGCAATCAGAGAAGGAAAAGTAATAAAAGGAATACAAATTGGAAAAGAAAAAGTAACACTGTCACTGTTTGCAGATGACATGATCTTATACATAGAGAATCCTAAAGATTCAGGATTAATGCATATACGTTACATAGATCCTAGAAAAATGGTATAGATTAACCTAAAGATGCCACCAGAAAACTACTAGCGCTCATCAATGAATCTGGTAGAGTTGCAGGATACAAAATTAATGCACAGAAGTCTCTTGCATTCCTATACACTAATGATGAAAAATCTGAACTAGAAATTAAGGAAACATTTCCATTTACCATTGCAACAAAAAGAATACAATACCTAGGAATAAACCTACCACGGAGAAAAAAGACCTGTATGCAGAGACCTATAAGACACTAATGAAAGAAATTAAATATGATACAAACGATGGAGAGATATACCATGTTCTTGGATTGAAAGAATCAATATTGTGAAAATGACTATACTACCCAAAGCAATTTACAGATTCAGTATAATCCCTATCAAATTACCAATGACATTTTTTACAGAACTGGAACAAAAAATCTTAAAATTTATATGGAGACACAAATGATAGCCACCGAATAGCCACAGCAGTCTTGAGGGGAAAAAAACGGAACTGGAGGAATCAGACTCCCTGACTTCAGACTATACTACAAAACTACAGTAACCAAGACAATATGGTACTGGCACAAAAACAGAAATATAGATCAGTAGAACAGGATAGAAAGCCCAGAGATAAGCCCATGCACCTATGGTCAACTAAGCTATGACAAAGGAGGCAAGGCTATACAATGGAGAAAAGACAGTCTCTTCAATACGTGGTGCCAGGAAAACTGGACAGCTACATGTAAAAGAATGAAATTAAAACCCTCCCTAACACCATACACAAAAATAAACTCAAAATGGATTAGAGACCTAAATGTAAGACTGGACACTATAAAACTCTTAGAGGAAAACATAGGAAGAACATTCTTTGACATAACTCACAGCAAGATCTTTTATGATCCACCTCCTAGAGAAATGGAAATAAAAACAAAAATAAAACAAATGGGACCTAATGAAACTTAAAAGCTTTTGCAAAGCAAAGGAAACTACAAACAAGACGAAAAGACAACCCTCAGAATGGGAGAAAATATTTGCAAGCGAATCAACAGACAAAGGATCAATCTCCAAAATATATAAACAGTTCATGCAGCTCAATATTTAAAAAACAAACGACGCAATCAGAAAATGGGCAGAAGACCTAAATAGACATTTCTCCAAAGAAGATATACAGATGGTCAAGAAGCACATGAAAAGCTACTCAAAATCACTAATTATTAGAGAAATGCAAATCAAAACTACAGTGAGGTATCACCTCACATCAGTTAGAATAGGCATCATCAGAAAATCTACAAACTACAAATGCCGGAGAGGGTGTGGAGAAAAGGGAACACTCTTGCCCTGTTGGTGGGAATGTAAATTGATACAACCAGTATGGAGGTCCCTCAAAAAAACTAAAAATAGAACTACCTTATGACCCAGCAATCCCACCACTGGGCATGTACCCAAAGGAAACCATAATTCAAGAAGACACATGCACCCCAATGTTCATTGCAGCACGATTTACAATAGCCAGGTCATGGAAGCAACCTAAATGCCCATCGACAGACGAATGGATAAAGAAGATATTGTACATATATACAATGGAATATTACTCAGCCATAAAAAGGAACAAAACTGGGTCATTTGTAGAGTCATGGTTGGATCTAGAGACTGTCATACAGAGTGGCGTAAGTCAGAAAGAGAAAAACAAATATCGTATATTAACGCATATATGTGGAACCTAGATAAATGGTACAGATGAACCGGTTTGTAGGGCAGAAATAGAGACACAGATGTAGAGGACAAACATATGGACACCAATGGGGGGAAAGTGGCAGGGGGTTTGGTGGTGTGATGAATTGGGAGATTGAGATTGACATATATACACTAATATGTATAAAATGGATAACTAATAAGAACCTGCTATATAAAAAATAAAATAAAATTCAACAAAAAACATAACAAAGGAGGTAAAAACTTGTACACTGAAAACTATAAAATGTTGCTGAAAGAAGTTAAAGAAGACACCAATAAATGGAAAGACATCCTGTGTTCATTGATTGTAAGACCTAGTATTGTTAAGACGTCCAGATGTCCCAAAGCAATCTACACTTTCAATGCAATCCGTATCAAATTCCCAATGACATTTTTAATTAATTCTTTTTTTAAAAATATTTTCATTCTTTTATTACAAATCTACATCTTAGAGGAAGTCTGAGAAGTAGATTTGTAGTAAAATCTACTGACCTGGAATTTATTTTGGAGGTAGAACTTAGATGACACACAGATGGATTGTTTATGGTGGCAGGGAAGAAGGAAGAAGATTCTTGATTTGAGCTTGAATAACTTAGATGGTGGTGTCATTCACTTAGATAGGGTAGACTAGGGGAAGTTTGGGTGGGCATCGAATTCAATGCCCTGCTTTGGTCATGCTAGTTTTGAGATGTCATTTAGAAATCTATCCAGTGAGCAGCTGGAGATTTGATCCTGTAGCTCGGGGAGAGGTCATGAATATAGACACTACCTTTGGAAATCTTAGATACAAATGACGTTTAGAGCCCTGAGCTGGATAAGTTTACTTAATCAGGGACCTCAGTTTAGTTCTGGCTTCCTCACACATTTTCTTGCAGTCACAGCTGCAAATACCAGCAAAGGCTTTGTATTAGCTTCCTAAGGCTGCCATAATGAAGTACCACAAACTGGGTGGCCTAGAACAACAGAAATTTATTGTGTCATGGTTCTGGAGGTTAGAAGTCTCAAATCCAGGAGATGACAGGGCCACGCTCCTTCTGCACCATCTGGGGGAAGATCCCTCCTTGTCTCTTCCTAGTTTCCCATGGTCTCAGGCGTTATTTGTCTGGTGGCCATATAATTTGAATCTTTGCTTCCATCTTCACATGGCCGTCTTCTTCCCATATGTCTCTTCACATAATCTTCTGTTTGTGCATGTCTGTGTCTATGTCCGAGTTTCTCCTTTTTATAAGGACACTAGTCATATTGGACTACAGTTCCACCCTACTCCAGTGTGATCTCATCTTAACCTAACTAACTATGTCTTCAATGGCCCTATTTCTAAATAAAGTCGTATTCATTCTGAGTTACTTGGAGTTAGGATGTCAACATATCTTTCTTGAGGATACACAATTCAACTCATAACATGCTCCTACAAGGATTTCTATCAGTCTTACAGAGTTAAAAGGATATTCTTAATTTGGAACCATATTATATATGATTGTATATGACATTTTACATTAACAGGAATATTAAATGTATTAAACCATTGCATTATTCACCTGTTCTGAATAATTATCTATCCTGACAACATTTCCTTAGAAAGTAAATGCAGAACACTTCAGAACATCACACACTGATCAGGATTGTCAGTGTGGAGGCACAGGGATGTAATTCCTGAAAAACACACTTGGATTCCATGAATACAGTACTTTACCAAATTTGTAGAAAATAGTCAAAGAGCTGACTCATGTTTCTGGATTTTTGGAAATCCAGACACTATGCCACAGTACATATTGATGTATGTACTCAAAAAAAAAATGAGGGAAAAGAGCTCACAAAACTGCTGAAGATTTGGAGTAGGCAGAAACTCTATGTACTGGCTGAGATGTTGGGTCGCCTCAATTTCAACTTTCTGCCAGAGGTTTTGCTTGTTTCAGTGTCATGTCATTTTTCACAGTTGTACACTTTTAAAGCATGTAGCACCTCTAAATACACTATTTTCAGAGGTAAGGAAGCAGAAATTTTAAATAAAACAATGTAAAGTCATGTAGAAGCATCCATGGAGACATTGACAAGCTGAAAGGTTCTAGGACTTGGGACCGTGTTTTGTTTGAGAAACACCTCAGCTGATGGAAGCCTCCAAATTCTTGACAAGCTTTGTTGATTAGAAATGGCTAGTTGTAATTCCCAAACTTTTTTTCCCTTATAGAGGTATGGCTAGAGATTATTAAGAAATATGATATGGAGCTCATTAGTTCATCTTTTTGCTCAAGCTACTGAGCAAAATCTTATCATATAATAATCAATAGTATAATTCAAGAGACTCTATGATGCTGGGTCCTAGAGGCAGGTGATGGGAAGAAATAAAAGGCATCAGGGAGCTAGAGCTGCTATGGACATGGCAGTGAAACCACTGTTGCAAGCAGAGTGCAAATAGAGTTTCACTGGCCCGTGGCATCACCTAGGGATGAAGTTGGCTTTGAAGCCAACTTCCTTGAGACTGAACACATAGCTCTACCTTGTGTCAGTTGGGTGTCCTACCAAATTGTTTAATTTCTTGGTGCTTCAATTTTCTTGCTTTTGCAAGATGAGAACAATGACAATCTTTTTACATCATTGGAACCAAGAATAAATTTCATTAAAAACACAGATTCCTGGGCCCCAACCCTTGTTGTCACTAAATATACAGAGTAGTTTGAGAAACATGAATTATATACAGTATGTAAAGTACCTAGAATAGGGCATGTGGCATAACAGGCACTCAGTGAATGTTGGTTATCTTTCCACCTTTTCCCTTATTAAGTATGTAAAGATGAAGGAAATGTGTCACGTAATGTGGTCACAGCTGAGCAAGGTAGTGGAATCATTCTATCAGTATCTCTGTAACTCCTAATTATAAAGTGTTCTGAGTGATAAAATGTTTGGATAGGATTACTGGTTTATGATCTACCAGTCAATCAAGTGCCATGACCTCTTCAGCAAATTAATATATCTTTGGAGGTTAATTTGAGTTTATTTTGAGACTTTCTAGTCACTTCTATGGGTTTGTTTCTTCTTGTGCTCATATCTTAATGCTTTAATTATTAAGATCAACCCCATGACCCATAACAACATCTAGCAAGAAAGAAAAATCCACGCCAATAAGGACAATCTTTTTGTCTTAATGTCCTGATAGCTTCAGTTAAGGACATAAAAGTACAGTGTGAGCAGATTTGTGTAAAGGATTTTTTTGCTGGTAGAAGCTGACTCATAGCAGTAGAAAGTAGAAAGAGAATAATGAGTGTAATTGTTTATCCTATGTGTCAACTTGGTTACTCTATGGTCCCCAGTTGTCTGGTCAAACATCAGTCTAGACATTGCTGTGAAAGTAGTTTTTAGATGTGATTAACATTTACAGTCAGTGGACTTTGAGAAAAGCATATTACCCTCCATAGTGTGTGCGGGCCTCATCCAATCAGTTGAAGGCCTTAAGAAAAAGACTGAAGTTTCCTGGAGAAGAAGGAATTTTATTTTACTTTGGCCACACCATGTGGTAAGCAGGATCTTCGTTCCCCAGCCAGGGATCGGACCTGTGCCCCCAGCAGTGGAAGCGAGGAGTCCTAACCACTGTGCTGCCAGGGAAGTCCCAAGAAGAAGGAATTTTAACTCACAATTGCAACATAGAAAGCCTACTTAAGTTTCTAGCCTGTCTAGCCTGCCCTATTTTGGACTCAAGACTACAATGTCAACTCTTACCTGAATTTCCAGCCTGCTGGCTTGCCCTATATATTTTGGACTTTCCAGCTCTCATAATTGCATGAGTCAGTTCCTGAAAATAAATCTCTCTATCTATATATATCCTATTTATTCTGCTTCTCTGGAGATTCCTGACTGAAACACTGAGGGAACTAAGTGAAAGCTGTGATCAGACTTCTTTAAAGAAACCTAATATTTCCTACTAGTACCATGCCCCCATCTGTGCAGTTGATTAATGAATGTTTAGAGTGTACCCCATGTGCTCAGAACACTTTTGTCAGTTTTACTATGTGATTACAGTTTTACTATCAACAGTACAGATCAGGACCACCCAAATGAAGAGACACATAGAGTAAGTTCTGGGTCCCGAACACAGACCTTCCAGGTCCTCTCCCTGCCTCTACTAAATTTCAAAAAAGATTCTTTTATAACTTTGTTTTATCTAGACTTTTTTAGTGCTTGCATTGGTTTGTCTGTCACAACCTTGAGCAATCCAAGATTGTGTAGTTTGAGAATTTCACATGTAAGTAAGCATAAGATGAGTAAGTCTGGTGTTTATATAAGTGCCACTGCTTTAAAACAAAGGGGCCAGCTTGAAAGCAAGAGGCAGATAACTCATACATGGCGATAGTGTTGTGATTTCCCAACCAATTGTAGGTCTGGACCAATGAATACAACCATGAGGAGTTTCCCTGTCTTGGAAAATACTATTGTACATAACCACAGCATGCTATGCATAAAACGCAATGGACAAAGCTATGATGTGAATCTCAGAGTGTACACTGCTAAACTCAAGTGTTCTTGGAAAATACTATCACTTGAAGAATCAAGAAAAATGAGTGTCAGGTTATTTGGTTGAAGGCTTTCTCATCACTGAACCACAAATAAAGGAGACTCAAAAAAGAATATTCCAAATCTGGGCATGCCCAACTTTATATCTGATCAAAATCAAGCTGTCCAGTTTTGTATAAATAAAGCTACCGACACAGAAATGAGATGATACATAAAAATCATGTTTTCTACATTAAAAACACCTTTGAAAACCTCATAGAGCTTTTCAAACCTTCAAGAACTCAACACTGAGTTGGTTATCACAATACTGCAGAGTTTAGAACTGTCATTTTACATAAGGAGACCAAGTTTAGTGCAGTGGCTTTCACAGTTTTTTTTTTTAAACTATGAGCCTTTTGTCTAAAAAGCTTTACAAATGAGGTCAGGGGTGGGGGGTATCAAGGCAGAAAATAGGCCAAAATAAATTACTCTGAATAAAGGGATCTGGGTCTGGGAACCCAGGTTCTTGGTCATGCCACCTTGCTCTTCCATTTCTCGGGAGATGCCATGGAATTTGGAACTTCCAGTTCAGTGTTTACAATCTTAGGACAGCACTCAAGTTAGGGGTCCAGCAGTTAGGCAGAGCATCTTAAAAGATTCTCTAAGGAAAAGCTCAAGCATCTCAACTCACGGGGTGAGAGACTAGGCAGCCTTTTCCTGGAAGAGATATGATGGCTCCAGGACCAGCTGCACCTCTAGCTATAAGAGCAGTGGCAATGAGAGATGTGATGGAGATTTGTGTCCTCAGCACAGTCCCTGGCACAAAGCCATCCACAAAAATCAACTATTACTATTCCTGCTAGGACTGCCATCACTCTGCCACTGCCATTGTTTTCCTGTCCAGGCCCCCCCAAAAGCAAAGAGTGGGATCAAAAGGAAAAATGACACCAGTCCCCTTATTTTAGTTCCCATTTACACTCCAAAGTTCCAAAATTTATTGCTGATACAGCAATAAAAATAAATGAATAAGAATAATTGGTCCCATCTGTCCAGTTATTAACATTCTGTCTACCTGTAAAGTAACTGCTGAACATACAGTATCTCACTTTATTCTCACAGCAACTCTACGAGGTAGGTACTTTTATTATCCCCATTTTAAAGATGAGGAAACCGAGTCCCAGAGAGGTCAATTAAATTGCCCACAGTCACAGAGCTACCAAGTGAAAAAAGTAGGACTAAGCATTCTGTTTATATTGTGATCGTTTTGGGATTTCATCCAGGAAGGGTCAAGAGGAATTGAGATGGTGGCTTTAAACACCTCACCCAAAACCGTGCCGAGGTTTACACACTCAAGAACCTCTCTATCCCAAGTGTGCAGAGAAGCTCTGGCATTGGGAAGCTGCGGCTTGATGAGCAAAGAGGAGGCAGCGCAAGCTGGGAGAGCAGAAGAATGGTTTTGGAATGCTCCAGATGGTTTCCAGAAAAACAGGCTCGCTTTCCTTGGTGAGTGATCCTCTGGACTGGCTGTTGGCAGAAACTAAGCCTAAGAGAAGGCAGGGTTCATGGTGCTCCAGCCAGAAAGCCATGAAGAATGGGGGCTGGGAAATGTTTGCTGGGCATCAATCAGGTTAAAAACACAGATAGAAGGGCTTCCCTGGTGGCGCAGTGGTTGAGAGTCCGCCTGCCGATGCAGGGGACACGGGTTCGTGCCCTGGTCTGGGAGGATCCCACATGCCGCGGAGCGGCTGGGCCCATGAGCCATGGCCGCTGAGCCTGCGCGTTCAGAGCCCGTGTTCCGCAATGGGAGAGGCCACAACAGTGAGAGGCCCGCGTACCACAAAAAAAAAAAAAAACACACACAGATAGAAGTCAACAGAACTCTTGGTTGTCTATATCAGGTGCAAATGCTCCTTGAAGGCTTTCAGTAGTTCCTTCTGCACCCACACATCACAGAATCCCTTATTTTACCTTGACTATCAGGCAGTGCCTTTTTATCTGCCACCCATCACATCCTGCATTACACTAGCCATTTTTCTTCAGTCTTATGAAGTTGGCTTTTATTTTCTTGTGTCTCTTTCAAGCTTTTAGCTCTCATTCAAGTCATTTTTCCCAAACTCTTTAATATTCAGAATTGGATTTTTAAGTCCTTAAGTTCCTCTTTTTCTTTTTAAAACTTATCATGAAAGCCTCTTCCTAGCTGACTCCCTTGCCTGACACCATCGCTCACCTCCTGTCCTTCCTGTGCCCCTTCAGGACAGGGGCACCATGTGCATTCGACAGTGAGGATGGCATTGGCCTTGATGAAGAGTTAGTGTCCACAGATTGTTCTTGGTGATTTCTGCAAGGAGTGCATAAAACAACACTATCTTGACTTCCAAGGCAGTTTACCAACTCCACAGCTCTACTGGGAAAAATATACATTTTTCAACCTGGAAATTTCAGAAGGACCAAACAATGGCCTAGGGAATATTTAGGGGCCACAACAAAACTCAGGGTAAACCAAAAATATAAATAAATAAAATAGAAAAACATTTAAATCACTTAAAAGAAAACTTTGTCTAACTCCGAGTTCTCACTGCTGAGGGCCTGGGTTCTATCCCTGGTAGGGGAACTAAGATCCCACATGCTGCACAGCATGGTCAAAAAAAAGAAAAGACAAAAAAAACCAATAATAATATGCAGGAATTCTTTCAGGGCAATGACGCTTAATTAGAGCTCTCTTGTGGAACTGTGTAAACTGTAACACTATAATTTTTAATCTTCAAAAAGAAAATCCAAATTTAAAAAGCATCAATGTAAAGAAAAAAGTGAAATAAAGTACTAATTATGCTCCCAAAAAATAACACTTTGCTTAATAACCTATAATGGAAAAGAATCTGAAAAAGAATATATGTGTGTGTGTGTGTGTGTGTGTGTGTGTATGTGTATGTATAACTGAATCACTTTGCTGTATACCTGAAACTAACACAACTCTGTAAATTAACTATACTTCAATAAAAAATTTAAAAACTAAAAACCCCAAAACTTTGTCTAAAGTTTATATGGAAGAGCCTTTAATATTATCTTTCACATCCAAGGTAACCATCAACAAACCTTTAAACAAACTGTTCATCACTTCCTAAATCAGATTTATTATATATATATATATATATATATATATATATATATATATATATATATGTATGTATGTATGTATTTTTTATCATATTTCAAGTAAACCTTCAATACAACTTGAGGGTAACTTATTTTGGTCAAATACTTGAACATTACAAAATCCTAAATCAAACTTCCTTCTTGATCAGCCTCTAAGTTCCCAAAAGTAGGTCTCAAATTCAGTTGGTATTTACTGAACATTGGGCTTCTTTTAATGTATTTTACGAATCAACATGATTGGAATGCTTGTAAATGATTGATAGTTTGATATGGAAATGGCGAATACTCCTGAAATATTCTATATTGTTGTTTTTCTTTTTGAATTTTGGAATTTTATTTTATTTATTTTTTTATATAGCAGATTCTTATTAGTTATCCATTTTATACATATTAGTGTATACATGTCAATCCCAATTACCCAATCCATCACACCACCAAGGCCCCCCACCCTCCCCACCACTTTCCCCCTTTGGTGTCCATACGTTTGTTCTCTACATCTGTGTCTCTATTTCTGCCCTGCAAGCCGGTTCATCTGTACCATTTTTCTAGGTTCCACATATATGCGTTAATATACGATATTTGTTTTTCTCTTTCTGACTTACACCACTCTGTATGACAGTCTCTAGATCCATCCACGTCTCTACAAATGACCCAATTTTGTTCCTTTTAATGGCTGAGTAATATTCCATTGTATATATGTACAATATCTTCTTTATCCATTCGTCTGTTGATGGGCATTTAGGTTGCTTCCATGACCTGGCCATTGTAAATCATGCTGCAATGAACATTGGGGTGCATGTGTCTTTTTGAATTATGGTTTTCTCTGGGTATATGCCCAGTGGTGGGATTGCTGGGTCATAAGGTAGTTCTATTTTTAGTTTTTTGAGGGACCTCCATACTGGTTGTATCAATTTACATTCCCACCAACAGGGCAAGAGTGTTCCTTTTTCTCCACACCCTCTCCAGAATTTGTTGTTTGTAGATTTTCTGATGATGCCCATTCTAACTGATGTGAGGTGATATCTCATTGTAGCTTTGATTTGCATTTCTCTAATAATTAGTGATGTTGAGTAGCTTTTCATGTGCTTTTTGGCCATCTGTATATCTTCTTTAGAGAAATGTCTATTTAGATCTTCTGCCTATTTTTTGATTGGGTTGTTTATTTTCTTAATATTGAGCTGCATGAGCTGTTTATATATTTTTGAGATTAATCCTTTGTCCACTGATTCGCTTGTAAATATTTTCTCCCATTCTGAGGGCTGTCTTTTCGTCTTGTTTTCCTTTGCCTTGCAAAAGCTTTTAAGTTTCATTAGGTCCCATTTGTTTGTTTTTATTTCCATTTCTCTAGGAGGTGGATCAAAACAGATCTTGCTGTGATTTATGTCACAGAGTGTTCTTTAAGAGTTTTATAGTGTCCAGTCTTACATTTAGGTCTCGAATCCATTTTGAGTTTATTTTTGTGTATGGTGTTAGGGAGGGTTTTAATTTCATTCTTTTAGATGTAGCTGTCCAGTTTACCCAGCACTACTTATTGAAGAGACTGTCTTTCCTCCATTGAATATCCTTGCCTCCTTTGTCATAGCTTAGTTGACCATAGGTGCTTGGGTTTATCTCTGGGCTTTCTATCCTGTTCCATTGATCTATATTTTTGTTTTCATGCCAGTACCATATTGTCTTGATTACTATAGCTTTGTAGTATAGTCTGAGTCAGGGCGCCTGATTCCTCCAGCTCTGTTTTCCTCCCTCAAGACTGCTTTGGCTATTCAGGGTCTTTTATGTCTCTATACAACTGTTAAGATTTTTTGTTCTAGTTCTGTAACAAGTGCCATTGGTAATTTGATAGGGATTGCATTGAATCTGTAGATTGCTTTGGGTAGTATAGTCATTTTCACAATATTGATTCTTCCAATCCAAGAACATGGTATATCTCTCCATCTGTTGGTATCATCTTTAATTTCTTTCATCAGTGTCTTATAGTTCTCTGCATGCAGGTTTTTTGTCTCCCTAAGTAGGTTTATTCCTAGGTATTGTATTCTTTTTGTTGCAATGGTATATGGGAGTGTTTCCTTAATTTCTCTTCAGATTTTTCATCATTAGTGTATAGGAATGCAAGAGATTTCTGTGCATTAATCTTTTATCCTGCAACTTTACCAAATTCAATGATGAGCTCTAGTAGTTTTTTTGGTATCTTTAGGATTCTCTGTGTATAGGATTATGTCATCTGCAAACAGTGACAATTTTACTTTTTCTATTCCAATTTGTATTCCTGTTATTTCTTTTTCTTCTCTGATTGCTGTGGCTACGACTTCCAAAGCTATGTTGAATAACAGTGGCAATAGTGAACATCCTTGTCTTGTTCCTGATCTTAGAGGAAATGCTTTCAGTTTTTCACCATTGAGAATGATGTGTGCAGTGGATTTGTCATATATGGCCTTAATTATGTTGAGGAGGATTCCCTCTATTACCACTCTCTGGAGAGTTTTTATGATAAATCAGTGTTGAATTTTGTCAAAAGATTTTTCTGCCTCTATTGAGATGATCATATGCTTTTTACTCTTCAATTTGTTAATATGGTGTATCACCTTGATTGATTTGCTTATACTGAAGAATCCTTGCATCCCTGGGATAAATCCCACTTGATCATGGTGTATGATCATTTTTATGTGTTATTGGACTCGGTTTGCTAGTATTTTGTTGAGGATTTTTGCATCTATACTCATCAGTTTTATTGGTCTGTAATTTTCTTTTTTTGTAGTATCTTTGTCCAGTTTTTTTTATCATGGTGATGATGACCCCATAGAATGAGTTTGGGAGTGTTCCTCCCTCTGCATTTTTTTGGAAGAGTTTGAGATAGGTGTTAGCTCTTCTCTAAATGTTTGATAGAATTCACCTGTGAAACCATGTGGTCCTGGGCTTTTGTTTGTTGGAAGATTTTTAATCACAGTTTCAATTTCATTACTTGTGATTGGTCTATTCATATTTTCTATTTCTTCCTGGTTCAGTCTTGGAAGGTTATACCTTTTTAATAATTGGTCCATTTCTTCCAGGTTGTCCAGTTTACTGGCATAAAGTTGCTTTTAGTAATCTCTCATGATCTTTTGTATTTCTGCAGTGTCAGTTGTTACTTCTCCTTTTTCATTTCTAATTCTATTGATTTGAGTCTTCTCCCTTTTTTTCTTGATGAGTCTGGCTAATGGTTTATCAATTTTGTTTATCTTCTCAAAGAACCAGCTTATAGTTTTATTGATCTTTGCTATCATTTCCTTCGTTTCTTTTTCATTTATTTCTGATCTGATTTTTATGATTTATCTCCTTCCACTAACTTTGGGGTTATTTTGTTCTTCTTTCTCTAGTTCCTTTAGCTCTATGGTTAAATTGTTTACTTGAGATTTTACTTCGTTCTTGAGATAGGCTTGTATTGCTATAAACTTCCCTCTTAGAACTGCTTTTGCTGCATCCCATAGGTTTTGGATCATCGTGTTTTCATTATCATTTGTCTCTAGGTATTTTTTTATTTTCTCTTTGATTTCTTCAGTGATCTCTTGGTTATTTAGTTCTGTATTGTTTAGCCTCCATGTGTTTGTGTTTTTTACCTTTTTTTTCCCCGTAACTGATTTCTAATCTCATAGCATTGTGTCAGAAAAGAAGCTTGATATGATTTCAATTTTCTTAAATATACCAAGGCTTGATTTGTGATCCAAGATGTGATCTATCCTGGAGAATGTTCCATTTGCACTTGAGAAGAAAGTTTAATCTGTTTTTGGATGGAATGTCCTATAAATATCAATTAAATCTAGCTGATCTGTCATGTCATTAAAACCTTATGTTTCCTTATTAATTTTCTGTTTGGATGATCTGTCCATTGGTGTAAGTGAGGTGTTAAAGTTCCCCACTATTATTGTGTTACTGTTGATTTCCTTTTTTATAATGGTTAGCAGTTGCCTTATGTGTTGAGGTGCTCCTATGTTGGGTGCAAATATATTTATAATTGTTATATCTTCTTCTTGGATTGATCTCTTGATCATTATGTAGTGTCCTTCCTTGTCTCTTGTAACATTCTTTATTTTAAAGTCTACTTTATCTGATATGAGTATTGGTACTCCAGCTTTCTTTTGATTTCCATTTGCATGGAATACCTTTTTCCAACCCCTCACTTTCAGTCTGTATGTGTCCTTAGGTCTGAAGTGGGCCTCTTGTAGACAGCATATATATGGGTCTTGTTTTTGTATCCATTCAGCGAGCCTGTGTCTTTTGGTTGGAGCATTTAATCCATTCACATTTAAGGTAATTATCGATATGTATGTTCTTATTACCATTTTCTTAATTGTTATTCATTTGTTTTTGCAGGTCCTTTTCTTCTCTTGTTTTTCCCACTTAGAGAAGTTCCTTTAGCATTTTTTGTAGAGCTGGTTTGGTGGTGCTAAATTCTCTTAGCTTTTGCTTGTCTGTAAAGTTTTTGATTTTTCTGTCAAATCTGCATGAGATCCTTACCAGATAGAGTAATCTTGGTTGTAGGTTGTTCCCTTTCATCACTTTAAATATATCATGGCACTCCCTTCTGGCTTGTAGAGTTTCTGCTGAGAAATCAGCTGTTAACCTTATGGGAGCTCCCTTGTATGTTGTCATTTTTCCCTTGTTGCTTTCAATAATTTTTCTTTGTCTTTAATTTTTGTCCATTTGATTACTATGTGTCTCAGTGTGTTTCTCCTTGGATTTATCCTGCCTTGGACTCTCTGTGCTTCCTGGACTTCGGTGGCTATTTCCTTTCCCATGTTAGGGAAGTTTTCCACTACAATCTCTTCAAATATTTTCTCAAGTCCTTTCTCTCTCTCTTCTCCTTCTGGGATGTCTATAATGCAAATGTTGTTGCACTTAATTTTCCCAGAGGTCTTTATGCTGTCTTCATTTGTTTTCTTTTTTTTTCTTTTTTTTTTTTTTTTTTTTTTTTTTTGCCTTTTTCTGTTCCATGGCTGTGAATTTCACCATTCTGTCTTCCAGGTCACTTATCCATTTTTATGCCTCAGTTATTCTGCTATTGATTTCTTCTTGTATATTTTTCATTTCAGTTATTGTATTGTTCATCTCTGTTTGTTTGTTCTTTAATTCTTCTAGGTTTTTGTTCTTTAATTCTTCTAGGTCTTTGTTAAACATTTCTTGCATCTTCTTGATCTTTTCCTCCATTCTTTTTACGAGGTACTGGATCATCTTCACTATCATTATTCTAAATTCTTTTTCTAGAAGGTTGCCTATGTCCACTTCATTTTGTTGTTTTTCTGGGGTTTTATCTTGTTCCTTCATCTGGTACATAGCCCTCTGTCTTTTAATCTTGTCTATCTCTCTGTGAATGTGGTTTTTTGTTCCACAGGCTGAAGGATTGTAGTTCTTCTTGCTTCTGCTCTCTGCCCTCTGGTGGATTGGGCTATCTTAGAGGCTTGCGCCCCTCCTTAGTTATGCTTATTTCTACATATTTTGTTATTGTGATCCTTTTGTAAATGGCATTGTTTTCCTAATTTCCTTTGGGGATTGTTCATTGTTATTGTATAAAAACACAACTGATTTTTGTATGTTTATTTTGTATCCAATAAATTTATTGAATTATTTTATTAGTTATTACATTTTTTTGGTGACTCTTTAGGGTTTTCTACATATAAGATCATATCATCTACAAACAGATCATTTTATTTCTTCTCTCTGATTTGCTTGACTTTTATTTCTTTTTCTTGCCTAATTGCTCTGGCTGTGACTTCCAGTACCACGTTGAATAGAAATGGTGAAAGCAGTCATACTTACCTTGTTCCTGAGCTTGAAAGAAAAGCTTTCAGTCTTACAATATTGATCTTACAAAACATTGGTATTTACAGTATATTTACTGTGCGTTTTTCATATATGGCTTTTATCATATTGAAGTAGTTATCCTCTATTTCTATTTTGTTAAATGTTTTTCTCATGAAATGGTGTTGAATGTTGTCAAATGCTTTTTCTACCTCAATTAAGATGATAATGTATTTCTTTGCTTAATTCTGTTAATGTGGTGTAAGAGATTGCTTGATTTTCATATGTTAAGCCATCTTTGCATTCAAGGAATAAATCCCATTGGTCATGGTGTGATCTTTCTAATGTGGTGTTAAACTTGGTTTGCTAGTATTTTGTTGAGGATTTTTGAATCAATGTTCATAACGGATACTGCTCTGTAGTTTTCTTGTAGTGTCTTTTTCTGGCTTTGATATCAGGGTAATGCTGGCCTCACAGAATGTGTTAAGACGTGTTCCCTCCTCTTCAATTTTTTGGAAGAGTTTGAGGAGAATTGATGTTAACTATTTTTTAAATATTGGGTAAAATTCACCAGTGAAGCCATAAGATCCAAGGTTTTTCTTTGTTGGGAGGTTTTTATTACATTTTTAATCTCCTTATTGGTTATAGATTTATTCACGTTTTCTATTTCCTCATGATTCATTCCTAGTAGGTTTTGTGTTTCTAGGGGTTTGTCCATTTCATCTAGGTTATCTGATTTGTTGGCCAACAAATTGAACAACAGTTAGTTGTTCAATATGTTATGCTTTTTGGTGTTATTGTTAATTGTTTTTATTTCACTGATTATTTACTGCTATTATTATATATGAATAAAATTGATTTGCTAACATTAGCATTGTATCCTGTGAACTTGATAAATTTACTTATGTATTCTAATGGTTAGTTTATAGATTCCTTAAGATTATCTATGTGAACAATCCTGTTATCTTCAGAGATAGTTCTACTTCTTCCTTCTGATCTTAGTCTTTTACCTAAATGTATTTTAATTGATTTGAATTTAATAGTTTTAATTATGAAAATGTTATTTTTAATGTTTGCCAAGATGTTATTTTTAAAGCACTCAAGGACAACAGATTAAAACTTCATTTTTTTTTTTGGCTTTGGATAAATAACATTTACTTTATCATAGTTTTGTTAAGGAACTGTACTGGTTTTGAACTCTTAAATCAACCTACAATCAAAGTAGACAAAACATAATTATGGTACAGAATATAAAATAAACATTATCTCCCCTAACAAAGGCCCAGTTAACAGCTCTTGGAGAGTGAGTGTAGAAATAGAGATGACAAGAAATATATATCTGATTTTTTAAAATGTGCACTTAATTATATGACATATTTACACTGTAACTGACAGAAGGACTGTCTAAAATTGGGAAGAGGCCAGAGAGAAGAGAGGGAGTTGGTTCAGGTGACCTAAATTTTAAAATTTCAAATCAGAGGATTACTAGAAACTGTGTGAAAATTATTTTAAGATGAAAGAAATAGCAGAATAGGCTTTGAATGAGCGTTTTGGTGGTAACAACCTGAACTCAAAACAGAAAGTTAAAGAGTTGGGGAGGGAATTGAGTTGTGCAGGGACTGTGCCTCTCCCTGTGCATTCATGTACCTTCCTGTTTTTCTTTGCTGTATGTGTATTACTTCGCTAGATATTAAAACATTATGAAAAAATGTATCTCAACCTAAAAAAATTATGAAATAGAAATTACCTCTTAGTAGTTGTATTTCTACCCAGGTCACATTTCTCAACACTTGAGCTCACCGTTCCCACACATGATACCATCATGTTACTGTTGGCACCATGTGGGATTCTTCCATGGTGATAATTCCAAATTCTCTTGACCTCTAATCACTTTCTAGCTGAAAACAGGCATGTTGACTTCTCGAATCCTGGAAGGAAGGTGACAACCACCACTTATCTGAATCCTTGTAGGGAATGACAGTCTCTGCTCATATGATGGTTTCCCAAAATGGTTAGTGACAGCAAGAGTCATTATACTACTGCCCGTTTGGAATCAAGAGCCAGCTCCACTGTTGGGTTAATAATGAGGTTATTTTGCTTTACTTTGGTGCATACCAGTGTCCCTGCAGCTGAACGATATATTCTAAGTGTCTCAAGATCATTATAACCATTTATGCAGACCACTCGTGTACCAAAAATAATCAATTACAGAAGCATCACTGGGGTTGTGGCTGAATATTTTTGTTGTTTTTTTTTTATTCATCAAATGTTTATGTACTCTCTTCCTATTATGGTAATAAAGTAGAATAAGATTCTGTCCTGGATGAATTGTCCTAATGTAATGGACAGTACTCCTATAGAAGTGACATGTAATTTGTGACTTCAAAAGGTGGAAGGGATTGCCGATCAGTAATGTGAACTGAAGAAATATTTTTGGAGAACAAGACATCTGAATTGGCCTTTGAAGAAAAGGTAGTATTCAGATTAATGGTAGGCAGGATACAGGAACAGAGTAAACAAGGGTACCAAAGGAGAGATTCACAAAATATGTTCCAAAGGTAGAAACAGAGACCAAATCAGACTGCTGTGAAGAATACTAGAACCTAATGATAGAAGGTTTCAAATGACAGTATACTTCTTCAAGAAGTGAGGCTGGGAAAACTAGACAACTACATATAAAAGAATGAAATTAGAACACTCCTTAACACCAAACATAAAAATAAACTCAAAATGGATTAAAGACCTAAATGTAAGGCCAGACACTATCAAACTCTTAGAGGAAAGCATAGGCAGAACACTCTATGACATAAATCACAGCAAGATCCTTTCTGACCCACCTCCTAGAGAAAGGGAAATTTTAAAAAATAAATTAAAAAATGAGACCTAATGAAACTTAAAAGCTTTTGCACAGCAAAGGAAATCATAAACAATATGAAAACATAACCCTCAGGATGGGAGAAAATATTTGCAATGAAGCAACTGACAAAGGATTAATTTCCAAAATTTACAAGCAGCTCATGCAACTCAATATCAAAAAAACAAACAATCCAATCCAAAAGTGGGCAGAAGACCTAAATAGACATTTCTCCAAAGAAGATATACAGATTGCCAACAAACACATGAAAGGATGCTCAACATCACTAATCATTAGAGAAAAGCAAATCAAAACCACAATGAGGTATCACCTCGTACCAGCCAGAATGGCCATCATCAAAAAATCTACAAACAATAAATGCTGGTGAGGGTGTGGAGAAAAGGTAACCCTCTTGCACTGTTAGTGCGAATGTAAGTTTTACAGCAACTATGGAGAACAGAATGGAGGTTCCTTAAAAAACTAAAAAAAGAACTACCACATGACTCAGCAATCCCACTCCTGGGCAAATACCCTGAGAAAACCATAGTTCAAAAAGAGTCATGTACCACAATGTTCATTGCAGCTCTATTTACAATAGCCAGGATATGGAAGCAACCTAAGTGTCCATCAACAGATGAATGGATAAAGAAGATGTGGCACATATATACAGTGGAATATTACTCAGCCATGAAAAGAAACAAAATTGAGTTATCTGTAGTGAGGTGGATGGACGAAGAGTCTGTCATACAGAGTGAAGTAAGTCAGAAAGAGAAAAACAAATACCGTATGCTAACACATATATATGGAATCTAAAAAAAAAAAAAAAAAAGTCATGAAGAGCCTAGGGGCAAGACAGGAATAAAGATGCAGATGTAGAAAATGGACTTGAGGACATGAGGAGAGGGAGGAGTAAGCTGGGACAAAGTGAGAGAGTGGCATGGACATATATACACTACCAAATGTAAAATATATAGCTAGTGGGAAGGAGCCACATAGCACAAGGAGATCAGCTTGGTGCTTTGTGACCACCTAGAAGGGTGGGAGGGAGGTAGACGCAAGAGGGAAGAGATATGGAGATATATGTATATGTATAACTGATTCACTTTGTTATAAAGCAGAAACTAACACAACATTGTAAAGCAGTTATATTCCAATAAAAATATTTTTTAAAAAATGAAAAGAAAGAAGACCTAATGCAGGCCTAATATCCATTCAATATTGTAAAATGGAGAAGCACTTTCTGCTACAGTGCATATAATTGTTCGGGAAAAAAGTCTTTCTAACTTTTTTTTTTTTGAATTTTAGAAGTTTATTTATTTTTTTATACAGCTGGTTCTTATTAGTTATCCATTTTATACATATTAGTGTATATATGTCAATCCCAACTTCCCAATTCATAACATTTTTCTTAAAATACTCCAATATATTATGCTGAAAACTCATTGTAAGGCTGCTAATTACAGACAGAATTCCTAAGGAGTTGGACCTACCTTGAGTGCATCTAAAAGAAGTTTCATTTTTGAAACACAAAAATAAGTCTGAAATAACTCAGGGAAATGCCTCAAGGAATAAGTGACCATTGATACAAACCTTGGAGGATTATCAATATCTGGGTATAAATTTCCTTGCATTCTCTCATTACCTTGATCTCCCACATAGTTTCATGGTCTACAAGGCACATGGATATGACAAAGCCCAAAAAGTCTGAATGTCTGGATCCACTGTGGCCATGGGACAAACTGAGAGTCCCTTTAGCCCAGTGCCAGTGCCAGGCCCTGCCCTGCCAGAAATTCACTCCTATCTATT